>NW_027141369.1:2166875-2476428 GCF_036365525.1 Heterodontus francisci | reverse complement strand
GTATAATGTTAATGTAATGAATACAGATTCCGAGCACTGAGCTTCCTGTGGGGAATTGGGGACATGAAAACCAGCAGACTCTGCAGGAATTTCCACTGGGAGCACAAATTCACAAAATCTACCTTTTATATATTGATTCACTTTGATTATCCTTCTGGAAAATTATTTTGAAACAATTTAAACATCAACCCACAGCTCCATGACTGGGTCAATGATGAGGTCATCCTCTGACCGGTCATGTGACAGCTGGAGCCACAAGACATCAGAACCAGATTTGTGACTGGATTAAAACCCGGAATCCTGTCCCAATGGCTTTTCAAATAAAGCTGTTGCTGTTTGAAAACACAGCAGGTAAACTTTCTGCCTGACCATGAGGGGAGCTAGGGAGAAATTTACAAAACTAAATCCTTTTACATAACAGTTCAAAAACCATTAATATCGAAATCATGTGAGGATTCATTTGCAGTAGAGAAACAAGCAGAATACAGAAAGTACAGAGGAGAGCTGAAAAAGGAAATGAGATCAGCAAGAGAGTGCATGAGAAAAGATTAGAAGGTCACATAACTGGGAACACTGAAGTCTTTTACCAACAATTAGACAGTCAATGAAAGGGTGGGTCAATTAGGAGATCCTGTGGAGGCAGAGGGTGTGGCTGAGGTACTAATTAAGTACATTTCATCTGTCACAAAACAAGCAGATTGTGGAAATGTCACAGTAAAGGAGGAGGTTGTGGAGAATTTGGAGGGGATGAAAATAGATAAAGAGGAGACAATTACAAGGTTGGCAGCACTCACAGTAGAAAAGTCACCCGGTCTGGATGGGCTGCATCCTGGGTGGCTGAGGGAAGTAAGGGTGGAAATATCAGAGACTCGAGCCACAATCTTTCAATCCTTCTTGAATATGGGAATGTTGCCAGAGGACTGGAGGATGCAGGGAAGCTTGGGTAGTTCGATCTCAGTTTAACTTGACCATTTTTATAAAGTATCCATTGTAATAACTAACAACGTTAAGAAAGCCATTTTATAATGAACACATGACCAAAGGAACCATTTTGTGTTCAATACGACCGTTCATATCCTGTATAATTAATGAGTAGCTACCCATCATAAAACAGATGATTGTAAAACCAGGGGCGATGCCACATTGGATTTGGTACTGGGTAATGAACCTGGCCAGGTGTTATATTTAGATGTAGGTGAGCACTTTGGTGATAGTGATCACAATTCGGTTAGGTTTACCTTAGCGATGGGCAGGGACAGGTATATACCGCAGGGCAAAAATTATAGCTGGGGGAAAGGAAATTATGATGCGATTAGGCAAGATTTAGGATGCGTAGGATGGGGAAGGAAACTGCAGGGGATGGGCAGAATCGAAATGTGGAGCTTATTCAAGGAGCAGCTATTGCGTGCCCTTGATAAGTATGTACCTGTCAGGCAGGTAGGAAGTGGTCGAGCGAGAGAGCCGTGGTTTACTAAAGAACTGGAAGCGCTTGTCAAGAGGAAGAAAAAGGCTTATGTTAGGATGAGACGTGAAGGCTCAGTTAGGGCGCTTGAGAGTTACAAGCTAGCCAGGAAGGATCTAAAGGGAGAGCTAAGAAGAGCAAGGAGAGGACACGAGAAGTCATTGGTGGATCGGATCAGGGAAAACCCTAAGGCTTTCTCTAGGTATATCAGGAATAAAAGAATGACTAGAGTTAGATTAGGGCCAATCAAGGATAGTAGTGGGAAGTTGTTTGTGGAATCAGAGGAGGTAGGGGAAGTGTTAAATGAATATTTTGCGTCAGTATTTACAGTAGAGAAAGAAAATGTTGTCGAGGAGAATACTGAGATTCAGGCTACTAGGCTAGATGGGATTGAGGTTCACAAGGCGGAGGTGTTATCAATTTTGGAAAGTGTGAAAATAGATAAGTCCCCTCGGCCAGATGGGATTTATCCTAGGATTCTCTGGGAAGCTAGGGAGGAGATTGCAGAGCCTTTGTCCTTGATCTTTATGTCGTCATTGTCGAAAGGAATAGTGCCGGAAGACTGGAGGATAGCAAATGTTGTCCCCTTGTTCAAGAAGGGGAGTCGAGACAGCCCTGGTAATTATAGACCTGTGAGCCTTACTTCGGTTGTGGGTAAAATGTTGGAAAAGGTTATAAGAGACAGGATTTATAATCATCTTGAAAAGAATAAGTTCATTAGCGATAGTCAGCACGGTTTTGTGACGGGTAGGTCGTGCCTCACAAACCTTATTGAGTTTTTCGAGAAGGTGACCAAACAGGTGGATGAGGGTAAAGCAGTGGATGTGGTGTATATGGATTTCAGTAAGGCGTTTGATAAGGTTCCCCATGGCAGGCTATTGCAGAAAATACAGAAGTATGGGGTTGAAGGTGATTTAGAACTTTGGATCAGAAATTGGCTAGCTGAAAGAAGACAGAGGGTAGTGGTTGATGGCAAATGTTCATCCTGGAGTTTAGTTACTAGTGGTGCACCGCAAGGATCAGTTTTGGTGCCACTGCTGTTTGTCATTTTTATAAATGACCTGGAAGAGGGTGTAGAAGGGTGGGTCAGTAAATTTGCGGATGACACTAAGGTCGGTGGAGTTGTGGATAGTGCCGAAGGATGTTGTAGGGTACAGAGGGACATAGATAGGCTGCAGAGCTGGGCTGAGAGATGGCAAATGGAGTTTAATGCGGAAAAGTGCGAGGTGATTCACTTTGGAAGGAGTAACAGGAATGCAGAGTACTGGGCTAATGGGAAGATTCTTGGTAGTGTAGATGAACAGAGAGATCTTGGTGTCCAGGTGCATAAATCCCTGAAGGTTGCTACCCAGGTTAATAGGGCTGTTAAGAAGGCATATGGTGTGTTACCTTTTATTAGTAGGGGGATCGAGTTTCGGAGCCACGAGGTCATGCTGCAGCTGTACAAAACTCTGGTGAGACCGCACCTGGAGTATTGCATGCAGTTCTGGTCAACGCATTATCGGAAGGATGTGGAAGCTATGGAAAGGGTGCAGAGGAGATTTACTAGGATGTTGCCTGGTATGGAGGGAAGGTCTTACGAGGAAAGGCTGAGGGACTTGAGGTTGTTTTCGTTGGAGAGAAGGAGGAGGAGAGGTGACTTAATAGAGACATATAAGATAATCAGAGGGTTAGATAGGGTGGATAGTGAGAGTCTTTTTCCTCGGATGGTGATGGCAAACACGAGGGGACATAGCTTTAAGTTGAGGGGTGATAGATATAGGACAGATGTCAGAGGTAGTTTCTTTACTCAGAGAGTAGTAGGGGCGTGGAACGCCCTGCCTGCAACAGTAGCAGACTCGCCAACTTTAAGGGCATTTAAGTGGTCATTGGATAGACATATGGATGAAAATGGAATAGTGTAGGTCAGAAGGTTTCACATGTCGGTGCAACATCGAGGGCCGAAGGGCCTGTACTGCGCTGTAATGTTCTAATTGTAATTCTAATTCTAAAAGTAATGAACCTTGATTGAGTTATAATTAATGAATTAATAATCATTTTAGAGAGAATGGGTTTTCATTTAAAGTTAGTTCAATCTAATTACTGTGAGTCTCTGTGTCTTTGTGGGAAAGGGCAGTTTCAGCTAAATGTATTCAAACAATGGACCTTTCTCGGACCCCTGATAAAACCCATGGTATGTTCCATCGTGACCTTCAAAAGTCTAGATTCAATGAATAGGAAACTTGTTTCAGATCAGATTGGGAGACAGTGTGAAACCACTCCATTGTACTCATGTCTGAGATTCTGAGGACAGGTGACAGTTAGTGGAAGACATTATTAAGAACTAATTGAATGTACCTAGCAAATGCTCGGACCAATTATTATTTTACAAGGTGGTGTGATGGCAATCAAGGGGTTAAACGTAGGGAGCTTGAAAGCTTTCAATGTGCAGGAACACTAGAAGAGCTCAGGGGTAAAGGCTCAGATCATCAACCAAGTTCTCCACCTGATGAGGGATCTAGGCTGGACAAAGAGGACCGTGACACTCTGAGACCAAGCTCGACCAGTCCGCACACCTGCTCGAGCTGTAAAGTTATTTTTTTTTTTTTATTTTTTATTTTTTAAGAGATACAGCACTGAAACAGGCCCTTCGGCCCACCGAGTCTGTGCCGACTATCAACCATCCATTTATACTAACCCTACACTAATTCCATATTCCTCCCACATCCCCACCTGCCCCTATATTCCCCTACCACCTACCTATACTAGGGGCAATTTATAATGGCCAATTAACCTATCAACCTGCAAGTCTTTGGCATGTGGGAGGAAACCGGAGCACCCGGAGGAAACCCACGCAGACACAGGGAGAACTTGCAAACTCCACACAGGCAGTACCCAGAATTGAACCCGGGTCACTGGAGCTGTGAGGCTGCGGTGCTAACCACTGCGTCACTGTGCCGCCGGTTTCCTCCCACATGCCAAAGACTTGCAGGTTGATAGGTTAGTTATATTCCCCAAGTTTGTTAAGTATAATTTTACTTTCAATTATTGAGTACTATTTTACTCTCAATAAAAGTTCTGGACTTATTCATCAAGTATCTTGTTGCCTTAATTGGTTAAAGTCATACCCAAAGAGATTGTCCACAATAGACTTTCCAGAATTAAAAGATAAGTCTGCAAGGATTGCTAATTTTACAGCCCTGTTTAAAAAGAGAGATAAACCCAGGAACTACAGACCAGTTAGTATAATGTCGGTGGTGGGGAAACTTTTAGAGACAATTATCCAGGAGAAAATTAACTGTCACTTGGTAGAACATGGGCTAATAAATGACAGCCAGTACAGATTGGTTAACATATGATAGTGTCTGACTTAATGAATTAATTTCTTTGATGAAGTTTCAGAGAGAGGTGACAAGGGTAGTGAGGTTGATGGTGTGTGTCTGGACTTCAAAAATGTGTTTGAAAAAGTACCATAAAATAGAGTTGTTAACAAAATTGGATCAGATGGGATTAAAGGGGCAGTGGCAGCGTGGATAAGGGCAGAAAGCATAAAGTAGGGTGAATGCTTGTTTTTCAGAATGGAGGGACTAATACAGTAATGTCACTGTTGTTGCAGTGTGTGCAGTGTCTGACCCTGAGCTGTCCTAGGGAGGGGGCAGTTTGTGATGTCCCTGTGGGGTGCATTATCATCAGGGTCTCTCTGTGAGCTGTCACAGGGATGGGGCAGTGTGTGATATCCTTGTGCATGTCATGCAGGCCCACTGGCTTGTGGTTCCATCCTGATGCCAAGAAACAGAGCCCCAGATATGGGCAAAAAGTCTCACTTCTCTGTCACTATCTTGAGAAGACACAGTGGCGCAGTGGTTAGCACTGCAGCCTCACACCTCCAGTGACCCGTGTTCGATTCTGGGTACTGCCTGTGCAGAGTTTGTAAGTTCTCCCTGTGACTGCGTGTGTTTCTGCCGGGTGCTCCTGTTTTCTCCCACAGCCAAAGACTTGCAGATTGATTGGGAAGTTGGCCATTGTAAATTGCCCCTCGTGTATGCAGGTGGCAGGTGGCAGGGGAATTGACGGGATGTGGTAGGAATATGGGATGAATGTAGGATCAGTATAAATGGATGGTTGATGGTCGGCACAGACTGGGTGGGCTGGAAGGGCCTGTTTCAGTACTGTATCTCTCAATAAATAAATAAGAAGGCTGAGGGAGCAAACCTGGACAGTAAATCCGGAGTGGAGTCCTGGAGGCGGATACCTGTGACTTGTCAGGCAGTTTTCCAGCAACTCCTGCAGCAGATCTGGTAACAAATAGTACTGGTATTTTCCTTTCCTCTGGACAATACCAGCAATGCTGACAGGGGTTCCTGATGCTCAGGGTCTCCATACTATTTGCCCAGGCCTGTGCCCTGGAGAGGACACTCCAGCTTCATGGTTAAACATTAGCACAACCCGGGAATAAACAGTTACTGATTATGAGCTCTCATTCAATTGGTGTAGAGTATGAGCGCCAGGGGTTACTTCGGACAGTGGGAGAGCTCTTAGTGTCTCATTGGATAGCTACCATTCACTCCAAGCTGGGCAGCCCCCAGTCAGTTAGGTGCTGTCCTGCCACGACCTGCTTACTTCAATGGGTGCTTGAAGCTCAGAGAGACATCTCTGAACAGACGGATTGATAATCTATGCACCAAGAAAAACAAACTCAACAAAGAAGACACCAGTCCTTCGCATCACAAGCTGGAATGTAAGGACCATGTGTCCTGGCCTTACCGACAACCTTCTGCAGGTTGATGACACGCACAAGACAGCTGTGATGGACAAGGAACTCACAAGGCTCAATGTGGACATTGCTGAGCTGCAAGAAACTAGACTCGTTCAAAGTGGATCCCTCAAAGAGAAACACTACACCTTCTTCTGGCATGGGGAAAGCCCAAGAGGCAACTCGTGAGCATGGAGTGGGTTTCACAGAAAAATACACGCCACTTGAGATGAGTGAACCACCCACAGTAGGCTCAGAGAGACTTCTTACTCTTCACTTGTCAACAAGTGTGGGCCCAGTTAATCTCATGTGCATCTATGTCCCGACATTAACCTCCACCCCAGATGTCAAGGATCAATTCTATGTGACACTTGACAATGCAATCAGTAGAATTCCCAGCACTGAGGGACTGTACCTTCTCGGAGACTTCAACACAAGCTTGGGTACTGACTACACAGCTTTGCCAATGTTCATAGAGCACCAGGGGATTGGCAAGATGAATGAAAATGGACAGAGGTTGCTGGAGCTATGCTGTCACCATGGATTCTGTGTGATGAACAACTACTTCCAGGTCAAGCTGTGCTACAAGGTGTCCTGGAGACATCCGAGATCATGCCATTGGCACCAGCTAGACCTTATCATCACCAGACATACCACCCTCAGCAGTGTCCTCATCACTCGCAGCTATCACAGCGCTGACTGTGACACTGACCACTCCCTGGTGTGTAACAAGGTCAGGCTTCAGCCAAGGAAGCTTCATCCATCCATGAAGAAAGGTCATCCTCTGATCAACACTTGCCGAACCACTGATCCAGAAAGGACCCAGGAGTAACTCAACATCCTCGATCAGGCTCTTTCAGACAACAATGCTCAAGGCCTCAGTGCAGTGTCAAAGTGGAATCAACTGCACGCCACCATCTATAACTCTGCACTCACTGTGTATGGGAAAAGAGATGGGAGGAATGCTGACTGGTTTGAGGCTTATTGGACTGAAATGGAGTCAGTTACTGCAACTAAGAGGAGAGCTCTCATGAACTACACACAAGTCTCCAGCAAACAACATCTAAATGCTCTCAGTGATGCCAGAAACAAGTCTCTGCAGACTGCTCGGCACTGCACCAATCAATACTGGTAATAACTCAGCTGCTGAATCCGGGGATGCTAAAGGGATGTATGAAGGTATGAAGAAAGCAATGGGCCCAGTAGTAACTAAATCAGCACTTTTTGAAGACAAAGACAGGGGTGATCATCACTGAACCGAACAAGCAGATGGAAAGGTGAGTGGAGCATTACCTTGAACTCTACATAACGGAGAACATTGTCATTGAAGTAGCTCTCAGTGCCATTCCAGACTTCCCTGTCATGGAGGAACTGGACAGTGAGCCCACCGTCGTCCAGCTCAACAAGGGCTCAAAACACGCGTGAAGCAAACATTGTCACCTTGGACAAAATTAAGGGGGATCGCAGTGACTGCAGCAATTATCGGTGCCAGCTACTCAGTTCCACTCACCTGGTCGATCCCTTTCCTCCTGCAAGTTCCTTTGCTTCAAGTACCCATCCAATTTCCTTTTCAAATCATTGATTGTCTCTACTTCCACCACACTCGTGGGTCAGGACATTACCACTCACAGCATAAAAAAATTCCACCTCACCCAAGGATGGGAAATATTTATATCTTCTATATTTAGCTTATTCTCTATCTCGACGAGAATAGAATGGCAGTCAACATGAAAGGGAACCCAAAAATCTTCGAGCAGTATATAAATAATAAGCAGGTAGTAAGCGGTGAAGTGGGCCCCATTAGGGACCAAGAGGGTAATATATACTTAGAGCTGCAGGGCAATGTTAATCTGGTTAATGAGTACCTTGTATCAATGATCACTGAAGAAGTGGAATTTGACAAAATATGAGTAGAAGTGGAGAGTGTAGAGGCAATGGAGAGGGTACAAATTGAGAGAGGGAGGTACTGAAAAGGCTGGTTATGCTTCAGGAAGATAAATTCCCTGGTCCGGATGGCTTTCATCCCAGATTGCGAAAGGAAATGTGGATGCAGATAACAGAAAGGCTTTCTATAATCTTCCAATCTTCCCTGGATACGGGGGAGGTGTCAGAGGATTAAACAGTTGCAAATGTGACACCCTTATTCAAGAAAGGGTGTAAAGACAGTCCGGCTAATTACAGGCCAGTTAGATTAACAGCAGCGGTGGGTAAGGTTTTAGAAAGAACAATCAGGGAAAAAATGAACAGTCACTTGTAGAGGTTTGAGTTAATTGAGGAGAGTGAGCATGGATTTATACATGGGAGTTCATGCTTGACTAATCTAACTGCATGTTTTGATGAACTAACAGAGAAGGTTTATGAAGGGCATGCAGTGGATGTTGTTTGTGTGGATTTTAAGAAACGACACATAAAAGGGTGATTGAGCTTCATGGAATCGGAGGGTCAGTGTCCAATTGGATAGGAAATTGGCTTAAGGACAGAAAACAGCAAGTCGTAATAAATGGTTCATTCTCAGACTGGAAGGTTGTCGACAGTGCTGTTCCCCAAGGGTCACTGCTGGAACCACTGCTTTTTATTTGCTGCAGATAAATGACTTGGATCTTGGAATATAGAGTAGAATCTCAAAATATGCCGATAACACCAAACTTGGAGAAGTGGCAAACAGTGAGGATGAAATGAACCACCTGCAACGAGACAGTGATGGGCTAGCAGAATGGGCAGACAGGTGCAGATGGAATTTAATAGTGACTAGTGTGAGGTGATGCATTTTAGCAGAAGGAATAGGGAGAGGCAATATATAATTAATGGCACAGTTCTAAAGAGTGTGCAGGAATTGAGGGACCTGTTCACTGTCACGTGAACAATTACTTCTTGTTGTGTGCTCTCAGATTTGTAACCTTCACTGTACTGGAGTGAGATGACATCTACTGGCAGGAAGCAAGAACTGCAATCAAGCAGCAGAAACTCCATCGTCTGTCAGGGTGAAAGAAACATTGCAATGTGAGGAAATAGTGAATGGGTTTGATTGGGTTGATGGAGACATGATTCCACTTGTGGTGGAGTCCAAAGCAAAGGCCAGAAATATAAAATTGTCATTATTAAAAGATATGAGGAATTCATGATAAATGTATTTAGGTAGTGAGTGGGTGGAATCTAGATAAAATAGAAAGTGAGATTGGGTGGACAGAAGCAGTGTGAAAGGATGGCTCAAACAAAAGGTAAACGCCCTGAAAGGTTAACTCTGTTTCTCTCTCCACAGATGCTGCCAGAGTTTCTGAACATTTCCAACACTTTCTGTTTTTATTTCAGAATTTGCAAGATGTTGCTTTGCTCTGAAATAAAAAATGGATGATCGGCTTTGGCTGCCAGTGAAATTCCACCGGAGCTAAAAGGAAGCTCTGATATCAGTGGCATGTTGATCTAGGGGTATGATTCTTGCTTAGGGTGAGTGATTAATTAATGTGTGAGAGATTTTGGGTTCAAATCCTGCACAAGCCCTTCTACTTTGGTATTTTTAATTTAAGGTCTTGCAGAAGGCAGAATTGATTTCCATATGGAGCCTGCGTGAGGACCAGAGAGCTGGATTCAAACAGCTTGATGAACTAAATGTGCAGAAAGCCAAGTGGGAACATAAAGTTGTTGCAGTAATTGTGACCTGACTCCAAAAACAACAGGAGTGGGTTCTGGACTGGAATGGAATGGAATTCTTCTGTGTTTCTGTTGTTTGGCTTGCATTGACTCATCGATTTTCTCATTTTTTACTTTGTCGATGCCTTTGAATAATTGTGGATCCTTCTTCAGAGTGTCTTCTTTCACCAGGTAGTTCTGACCTCTGATGATGATGATCGTAATGAGCTTCAGCTCACTGATAGTTTTGGAACTGAGCAGATTTCCTTGGCATGAGTCTACAACATGGAACTCAGTCTGACATGTGGACCAATGGGAGGATTTGAATGCCACCCCTGCGTTGAAGAATACAGTTGCATCCATCCAATAAGAGACCGAGTAGAAGTGACAGTTCAGTCAGTCGAACATTAAACTTTTGATTTCAGGGTGGTGAGTTGGAGTGCCATTTTGTTTTTCCCTTTTTTAAGGCTTCATTAGCAGAGAGCACAAGGAGTGTTTGAAATGAAATTCAGCAAAAGTATGAGAAAGTCTCACTTTGATTCGGGACTCTTATCTCTCTGCAGCATCTCGCTGTGAAAGATTGAACTTCATCTCATTTCATTCCCAGCTCGGGGTCAGTGCGGCTCAGTGGGACTTCTGGCTGTCTCCTGCTTCACAATCCATCAGTGCTGAGAAAGCAATGGGGAATATTATTCACGGCTCTGTAACCAGAGGACACTGATTTAAGGTGAATGGCAAAAGAACCAAAGGCAACATGAGGAAAAACTTCTTTTGCACAGCGAGTGGTTAAGATCTGATATGCACTGTTTGAGAGTTTGATGGAGGCTGATTCAACAATGGCTTTCAAAATGGTATAAGAAAATTATCTGAAGCGAAAACAATTGCATGTTTTCATGGAATACATGAGTCTGTGGCATGAGCTGAGTTGCTCGTGCAGTGAAGCAGCACAAGCACAATGAGCTGAATGGCTTCCTTTTGTTCTGTAACTATTCTATGATCTATGATTCTTTTCAGAGTGAAATCAACACTCACATACAAGAAACTGACAGGTACAATGTAAACCCCACACTAACATACCAGCGAATGCTGGGGACAGAGTAAAACCAACTCAGTCCTAGACTAGAAACTGACAGGTACTTTGTAAACTTCGCATTACCAGACAAGAAATTGACAGATTCTGTGTGAAACCCACAGTCACTTAGCAGCAGTTGGCAGGTAACGTGTAAAAATCTTTCTTTCATATCCCAACTACAAGGTACAAAGGAAATTAGGTACAAACCCAGGCTCACACTTCAAAGACTGAGAGATACAAAGCAAAACACATATTCACCTACAAGTACAGAGAAGAAGACACACTCAGAGGAGGTGCAGATTAAATACACATGCATGTAACAGAAACTGATAGGGATAGAATCAAACCCTTTCTCACTTCTCAGAAACTGATAGATATAGACAAAAGCTGATGCTCACATACAAGTTGTTGAAAGATATGTGGTGAAACTCACAGAGCAATAGCAGAAACAAACAGGTACTGAATAATACCCACAGTCACAGACCAAAAACTGAAATATACTGAGTTAAACACCACTTTCTCACACCAGAAACTCATGGCTGCAAAGTGAAGCTGACTCAATCCTCCCAGGCATTGACAGGTGCAAAAGAAAACACTCACGACGATTCCAGGTCATGAAATGTGCGCAATAAAACCGATCAGCTGAAAGAATAGCATTAATGACAGGTGTGATACCCAGAATGCTCAGCGTCCTAGAATCCGCCCTATCTGTGACAGGAGCGGGTCGCGCAGGCGCAGTAGAGACAGCTCTGTCAGCAGCTGGAGCTGCGGGTTCGGAGTTGGAGCGGGATATTCACAAAGTGCGAGAAGACTTTGTGGGCTCACACAGTTGGAGCAGGGCCTCAGGGCCACAAAAACATGGAACAATCCCATCTGTATCCCTGCAGATGGCGGTGGTGAAGCTTTTCCCGGTGAGGCTTCCCGAAACGGCGTCTATAAATGGATAAGAGTTGGGGACGGGCAGGGAGCGTCTGGAGATGGATAAGAATTGGGGACTGGGCAGGGAGCGTCTGGAGATGGATAAGAATTGGAGACTGGGCAGGGAGCGTCTCTAAAAGAATAAAATTTGGGTACTAATCAGGGAGCGTCTCTAAATGAAGAAGAATTGGGGACTGGGCAGGGAGTGTCGATAAATGAATAAGAATTGGGGACTGGGCAGGGAGCGTTTCTAAATGAATAAGATTTGGGGACTGGGCAGGGAGCGTTTCTAAATGAATAAGATTTGGGGACTGTGCAGGGAGCGTCGATAAATGCTTAAGAATTGGGGACTGGTTAGGGAGCGTTTTTTTATTCGTTCGTGGGATGTGGGCGTCGCTGGCTCGATCTCAGCTAAAGTAATGTGTCCAGTTCTGGGCACCAGGCTTTAGAAAGGACATCAAAGCTTCTGAGACAGTTCAGAGGAGATTTACTAGAATGATACCAGAGATGAGGGGTTTCAGTTTTCTGGACAGGCTGGTGAAGCTGGGATTGTTCTCCTCAGAGTAGAGAAGGTTAAGGGAAGATTTAATAGAGGTGTTCAGAATCATGAAGGATTTTCATAGGGTAGAGAGGGAGAAACTGTTTCCACTGTCCTGGGGGTCAGTAACCAGAGGACACAGATTTAAAATAATTGGCCAAAAATGTCAAGGGGAGGTGAGGAGAGATCTTTTTACCCAGTAACTGATTCGGATTTGGAATGAATTGTCTGACAGGGTGGTGGAAACAGATTCAATTATAACTTTCATAAAGGAATTGGACAAATATTTCAAAGTGAAATTCTCCAGGATTATGGGGAAATAGGCAGGGGGTTGGACTAATTGCATCCTTTTGTCAGAGAGTCAGCAGAGGCACAATGGGGCCGAATGGCCTCCTTCTGTGCTGTATGATTCTATGAACATAAGAACGAGGAGCCGGAGTCGGCAAGTCAGCCCCTCGAGCCTGCTCTGCCATTCAATACAATCATGGCTGATCTCATCACGGCAGTTCTTGTTTCTTGCCAGTAGATGTCACTTCACTCCAATACAGTGAAGTTGACAAATCGGAGAGAGACACAACAGGAAAGAATTGTTCACATTACAGTGAATGTGTGGGATTTAGAAATACTAGGAGTGGAGACGAGTTATTACTTGTCTGCTCGTTCCCCATAGCCCTGTAAAATTATTTCCTTCAAGTGCCCATTCAAATTCCTTTTGTAATCCTCGATTGTCTCCATTTCCACCGCCCTCGTGGGCAGCGAGTTGCAGATCATCACCAATCACTGTGTAAAAAAGTTCTTGTGCACATTCCCCCTGTATCTCCTGTCCAAAACATTTAATCTGTGTCCCCTAGACCTTGTACCAACAGTTAACGGGAACAATGTTTCCTTGCCAACTTATTTAAACCTGTCATAGCCAAAAACACATCTATCAATTCTCCCCTCACTCTCCTTTGATACCAGCAGAACAGCCCTAGCTTTTCCAACCTAACCTTGTAACTAAAATCCCCCATCCCTGGATCCATTCTGGTAAATCACCTCTGCGTCCTCTCAAGGACCCTCACATTCTTTCAAAAGTCTGCTGAGCAGAACTGGAAGCAACACTCCAATTGGGGCCTAACCAGAGTTTTATAATGATAAAAGCAAAATGTTTTATAATGGTTCAGCATAACTTCCCTGCTTTTGTACTCAATGCCTCTATTTATAAAGCCCAAGATCCCATATGCTTTGCGAACCACTCTCGCAATATGTCTTGCCACCTTCAAAGATTGATGCTCATGAACCCCAAGTTCCTCTATTCCAGCACACTCTTTAGAACTGTGCCATTAAGTATATATTGCCTCTCCCTATTCCTTTACATCACCTCACACTTGTCACTATTAAACTCCATCTGCCACCTGGCTGCCCATTCTGCTAGCCTATCACTGTCCTGTTGCAGGCAGTTCATATCATCCTCACTGTTTGCCACTCCTCCAAGTTTGGTGTCATCGGCAGACTTTGAGATTCTACTCTGTATTCCAAGATCCAAGTCACTTACCTTTAGCAAAAAAAGCAGTGGTTCGAGCACTGACCCTTGGGGAACACCACTGTCGATTATCCTCCAGTCTGACAAAGAACCATTTAATAAGACTCGCTGTTTTCTGTCCTTAAACCAATTTTCTATCCAATTGGACACTGACCCTCCAATACCACGAACCTCAATTTTGTTAACCGCCCTTTTATGTGGTACCTTGTCAAACGCTTCCTTAAAATCCATATAAACAACATCCACTGCATTCCCTTCATCAACCTGCTCTGTTAGTTCATCAAAAAATGCAGTTAGATTAGTCAAGCATGAACTCCCATTTATAAATCCATGCTCACTCTCCTTAATTAACTCAAACCTCTCCAAGTGACTGTTGACTATTTACCATGATTATTCTTTCTAAAACCTTACCCACCACTGCTGTTAATCTAACTAGCCTGTAGTTACCCAGACAGTCCTTACACCCTTTCTTGAATAAGGGTGTCGCATTTGCCACTGTTTAATCCTCTGGCACCTCCCCCATATCCAGGGAAGATTGGAAGATTATAGCAAGCCCTTCCGTTATCTGCATCCGCATTTCCTTTCGCAACCTGGGATGTGACCCATCCGGACCAGGTGATTTATCTTCCCTAAGCACAGCCAGCCTTTTTAGTACCTCCCTCTCCTAATTTGTACTCTCTCCATTGCCTCTACTCTCTTCACTTCGACTGATATTTTGTCAAATTCCACTTCCTTAGTGATCACTGATACAAAGTACTCATTAAGTAGATTAACATTGCCCTGCACCTCTCAGCTTATATTATCCTTTTTGTCCCTAATAGGCCCTACTCAACCTCTTACTACCCACTTATCATTTACATGCTGCTCGAAGATTTTTGGGTTTGCTTTTATGTTGACTGCCAGTCTATTCTCATAGAAATAGAGAATAAGCAAATATAGAAGATGTAAGTATTTCCCATCCTTGATGAGGTGGAATTTTTTATGTTGTGGGTGGTAATGACTTGGCCCACGAGTGTGGTGGAAGCAGAGACAATCAATGATTTGAAAAGGAAATTGGATGGATACTTGAAGGAAAGAAACTTGCAGGAGGAAAGGGATCGAGCTGGTGAGTGGAACTGACTAGATTGCTCCGGGGAGAGCCAGCATGGACGTGATAGGCCAAACGACCACCTTATGTGCTGTAAATGACTCTGTGTTGTTTCTCAAATTCATTCCACTGGTGCTTGGTAAATAATTTCAAAGTAAGTTGTGCAACTGGAAAATCAGAACCAAGGCAAGGGACGCATAAGGAAGCGAAATTGCTGAAACCCAAGATTGAACCAGAGACCTTTAAATCTTCAGTCTAACGCTCTCCCAACTGAGCTATTTCAGCCCAACATTAACAGTGGCTTGGTGTCCTTGTTTTGGAAGAAAATACATACATTCAAGTTTTCCAAAAAATTAAAGGACACAACATGTGAGTAATATACCCCATTGCTTTCTCAGTACTGATGGATTGTGAAGTGGGAGACAGCCAGAAGTGCCACTGAGCCGCACAGACCCCGAGCTGAGAATGAAATGAGATCAAATTCAATCTTTCATAGTGAGATGCTGCTGAGAGGTAAGAGTCCTGAATCAAAGCGAGACTTGCTCATTTCAAACATTCCCTGTACTCTCTGCTCATGAAGCCTTAAAAAAGGGAAAAACAGAATGGCACTCAAACTCACAACCCTGCCATTAAAAGTCTCATATTCGACTGACAGAACTGTCACTTCTACTCGGTCTCTTATTGGATGGATGCAACTCCAACGCAGGGGTGGCATTCAAATCCTCCCATGGGTCCACATGTCAGACTGAGTTCCACGTTGTGGACTCAAGCAAAGGAAATCTGCTCACTTCCAAAACTATCAGCGAATTGAAGCTGATTCCAATCAATATCATCAGAGGTCAGAACTACCTGGTAAAAAAAGACACTCTGAAGAAGGATCCACAATTATTCAAAGGCATCGACAAAGTGAAAAACAAGAAAATCGGTGAGTCAATGCAAGCCAAACAACAGAAACATTCCATTCCATTCCAGTCCAGAACCCAGTCCTGTTGTTTTTGGAGTCAGGTCTCAATTACTGCAACAACTTTATTTTCCCACTTGGCTATCTGCACATTTAGTTCATTACAATTTTGTCGACAAGCTCTTCGAATCTAGTTGTCTGGTCCTCAAGTCAGCTCCGGATGGAAGTCAATTCCACCTTCTGCAAAGCTGAAACCAACAGATAACCTGAATCTAAAAATGCCAGAAGACCAGAGCTCGTCCGTGATTTGAACCCAGGATTTCTCACATGTTAATTAACCACATACCCAACGCAAGAATCATACCCCTAGACCAACGAACCACTGACAGATAAAGTTTTATAAGCTGCTGTGGAATTTCACTGGAACCCCCCAGCCAATCATCCATTTTTTTTCAGATCAAAGCAACATCCTGCAAAATCTGAAATAAAAACAGAAAGTGCTGGAAATTTTTTTTAATTTCCAAAATATACTTTATTCATAAAAATCTGCAAAAATTACTTTGCCAAACAGTTTCAAACAGCACCAAAAAATACAACCATTGCAATGGAGATCAGTTTCCTTCAATACTGTCATGAGTTTCTTCACAACCCTTCCATTTCACAATTGTCGTGCCAATTACAGTTTTACATTTACAGCAAATGAAAATATTAACGATACAGTTCGAGGGGTTTCCCATGGATCCAGCCCCTCAGTTCAGCTTGGTGGGGGGACCTTACACTGTGGTCTTTCCCCATTGAGCCTTTGCTGCGGTTGCCCCAAGCTTTAGTGCGTCCCTCAGCACGTAGTCCTGGACCTTGGAATGTGCCAGTCTGCAACATTCGGTGGTGGACAACTCTTTGCGCTGGAAGACCAGCAAGCTTCCGGCAGACCAAAGGGCATCTTTCACCGAATTGATAGTCCTCCAGCTGTAGTTGATGTTTGTCTCAGTGTGCGTCCCTGGGAACAGCCCGTAGAGCATTGACTCCTGTGTTACAGAGCTGCTTGGGATGAACATCGACAAAAACCACTGCATCTCTTTCCACACCTGCTTTGCAAAGACACATTCCAGGAGGAGGTGGGCGACCGTCTCTTCCCCACCACAGCCACCGCGGGGGCATTGTGCGGAGGGGGCGAGACTTCGGGTGTGTATGAAGGATCTGACGGTGAGGGCCCTTCTCACCACCAGCCAAGCTACGTCTTGGTGCTTGTTTGAAAGTTCTGGTGATGAGGCATTCCGCCAAATGACTTTGACGGTCTGCTCGGGGAACCATCCGATAGGATCCACCGTCTCCTTTTCCCGTAGGGCCTTGAGGACATTCCATGCAGACCACTGCCTGATGGACCGGTGGTCAAAGGTGTTTTCCCGCAGAAACTGCTCCACGAAGGATAGGTGGTACGACACGGCCCAACTGCATGGAGCGTTCCGCGGCAATGTGCCCAGGCCCATCCTTCGCAACACCGGGGACAGATAGAACCTCAGCACGTAGTGACACTTGGAGTTTGCGTACTGGAGATCTACACACAGCTTAATGCAGCCGCACACGAAGGTGGTCATCAGGATGAAGGCCACGTTGGGTACATTTTTCCGTCCCTTGTCCAGAGATTTGAACATCGTGTCCCTCCGGACCGGTCCATTTTAGATCCCCAGATGAAGCGGAAAATGGCTCGGGTGACTGCCACGGTGCAGGAGTGGGGTATGGGACAGACCTGCGCCACGTAGAGCAACAACGTGAGCGCCTCGCACCTGATGACCAGGTTCTTACCCACAATGGAGAGAGATCGCTGCCCCCACATGCCCAACTTTTGTCGTACCTTGGCTACTCGCTCCTCCCATGTTTTGGTGCACGCCCCGGCCCTTCCGAACCATATCCCCAGCACCTTCAGGTAATCTGACCTGACGGTCAAGGGGACAAAGGATCGGTCAGCCCAGTTGCCAAAGAACATGGCCTCGCTTTT
Organism: Heterodontus francisci; assembly: GCF_036365525.1. Lineage (NCBI taxonomy): Eukaryota > Metazoa > Chordata > Chondrichthyes > Heterodontiformes > Heterodontidae > Heterodontus > Heterodontus francisci. The sequence goes on along the minus strand of NW_027141369.1, from coordinate 2,458,573 downwards.
GCCGTGGCTAACTTTGGCTCCCGAGGCCAGTTCGAACTGGTCGCAGATGCTCATCAGTCTGCGCACAGACAGCGGATCCGAGCAGAAGACGGCGACATCATCCATGTACAGGGAGGTTTTAACCTGAGTGCCTCCGCTGCCTGGGATTGTCACCCCTCTTATGCTCGCATCCTTCCTAATAGAATCAGCAAAGGGTTCAATACCGCAAACAAACAAGACCGGGGAGAGAGGACAGCCCTGTCTGACTCCAGATTTGATCGGGAAACTTTCCGATTCCCACCCGTTGATTGAGACTGCGCTACTGATGTTTGTGTGGAGCAGTTGGATCCAATTGCAGATTCCCTCCCCAAATCCCATTTTGGAAAGCACGTCCATCATGTAGGTGTGCGATATCCTGTCAAAAGCCTTCTCCTGGTCCAGGCTGATGAGGCAGGTGTCCACCCTCCTGTCCCGTACGTAGGCGATCGTATCCCTGAGTAGCGCGAGACTATCAGAGATCTTCCTGCCGGGTACAGTACAGGTCTGATCGGGGTGAATCACCAACTCCAGATCAGATTTGACTCGACTGGCTATGACTTTGGACAGAATCTTGTAGTCAACATTAAGCAGTGAGATGGGCCGCCAATTTCTGATTTCTGCCCTCTCCCCCTTCTGCTTGTAAATGAGGGTGATGATGCCTTTCCTCATGGATTCTGACATGCTGCCGGCCAGGAGCATACTCTCGTATACTTCCAGCAGGTCCGGGCCGACCCAGTCCCACAGGGCCGAGTACAACTCGACCGGTAAGCCGTCGCTCCCAGGAGTTTTACTCGTCTCGAAGGACTCAACGGCCTTTGTCAGCTCGTCCAGAGTTAGCGGCTTGTCCAGTCCCTCCCTCCTGCTGTCATCTAAGACCTCTGTGATAGATGACAGGAAGGAGTGGGAGGCTCTGCTGTCTGTGGGCTTCGCGTCATACAGCCCAGCATAAAAGGATTTGCTGATCCTTAGTATGTCGGACTGCGAAGACGTTAGCGAGCCATCTTCTTCCTTCAGGCTGCTGATAACAGAGCTCTCTCTGTGTACCTTTTGGAAGAAGTAACGCGAGCACGTCTCATCCTGCTCGTTGGAGCAGACTCTGGACCGGAAGATGATCTTGGAGGCCTCCTTGGCAAAGAGCGAGGCCTGCTGGCTCTTCACCTCTTGGAGGTCCTCCTTGACCTCGACCCCCATTGACTGCAACCGAAGTAGATTTTGCATAATTTTCTGGAGTCGGGACATTTCCCTCTGTCTCTCTCTCGCCCTCTGAACACCTTTGTGGATGAAGAACCTCTTGATGTTTTCCTTGATCGCTTCCCACCAGTGAACTGGAGACTCAAAGAGGGGTTTCACGGTCCTCCAACCTTTGTAATCCCTTTTGAGTTCCTCAAAGTTCTCTGGGGTCAGCAGTGTAGCATTGAGCTTCCACGTCCCTCTGCCAACCCGCTGGTCGTCCTGTAAGTGACAGTCGGCCAGTAAGAGGCAGTGGTCGGAGAAGAACACCGGCTTGACGTCGGTGGATCCGACCGTGACAGCAAGGGACACAAACAGGAAGTCAATCCTGGAACGGGCAGATCCGTCCGATCTTGACCATGTGTATCTGCGCTGCGCTCCGTCTGCAGGTTTGCTGAAGACGTCGTGCAGTTTGGCATCTTTAACTGTTTCTATTAGGAATCTGGACGTAGCGTCCAGTTTGTTGTCGTCACTGCCGGATCGTCCAGCCGCATCGATGATGCAGTTGAAATCACCGCCTAGGATGACCGGCCTGGACGTCGCCAGCAGCAGTGGGAGCTGCTGGAAGACGGTCAACCGCTCGCTGCGTTGTACCGGGGCATACACGTTGATCAACCGGAGCGGAGCGTTGTTGTGCATCACGTCTGCTACGAGGATGCGAACGCCCACCACCTCCTTAACTTCGGAGATGGTGAAATTACCTCCCCGCAGCAGAATACCCAGGCCGGAGGAACGGCAATCATTACCCCCCGACCAGATCGATGGCCCGTGGGACCACCACCGCGAACACTGCCTGTAGGTGCTGAGGTGTGGTATTCCACACTCCTGCAGAAACAGTAGGTCAGCTTTTACCTTGGCAAGGTAATCCAAGGTTGAAACACATCGCGTAGTAGATTTAATGGTACGCACATTAATGGAAGCAATTCTTACACCCATTTTTTAAAAGTTATTTGATGCTTCCCATACCATTTGTCCTTGCTAGTCCCAGTCCTTCGGGATGTTCCTGCATACCCATCGTGTGCGCAAGCAGTTTCACGTGGGTTGGGCTCAGAAAATGTTCCGCCACTCTGGCAGCATCTGTGCTGAGAGAAACACAGTTAACGTTTCAGGGAACTCACCTTTTGTTTCAGCCATCCTTTCAGACTGCTTCTGTCCATCCAATCTCACTTTCTATTCTATCCACATTCTAACCATTCACTGCGTTGCTACATTTTTCATGAATTCCTCATTTCTTTTATTGATGACAATTTTGTATTTCTGGCCTTTGCTTCAGACACCACCACAAGAGGAATCATGTCTCCATCTACCCAATCAAACCACTTCGCTGTGTCCTCACATTGCAATGTTTCTTTAACGCTGACAGACTGTGGAGTTTCTGCTGCTTGATTGCAGTTCTTGCTTCCCGCCAGTAGATGTCACCTCACTCCAATACAGTGAAGTTTACAAATCTGAGAGAGACACAACAGGAAATAATTGTTCACATTGTCGTGAATGTGTGGGATTTAGAAATACCAGGAGTGGAGACGAGTTATTATTGCACTCTGCTATTACATCTTTTATAATGGACTCCAGCATTTTCCCCACGACTGATGTCAGGCTAACCGGTATATAATTCGCTGTTTTCTTTCTGCCTCCTTTTTTAAATAGTGGAGTTACATTAACTACCGTCCAATCCATTGGAACTGTTCCAGAGTCGATAGAATTTTGAAAAAAGACCAGAAATGCATCTGCTATTTCAAGGGCCACTTCCTTAAGTACTCTGGGATGTAGATTATCACCCTGGGGATTTATCGGCCTTCAATCCCATCAATTTCACAAACATTCCCTACTAATACTGATTTCATACAGTTCCTCCTTCTCACTAGACCCTATGTTCCCCAACATTTCTGGGAGATAATTTGTATCCTCCTTTGTGAAGACAGATCCAAAGTATGTATTTAATTGGTCTGCCATTTCTTTGTACCCCATTAGGGTGGCACAGTGGCGCAGTGGTTAGCACCGCAGCCTCATAGCTCCAGGGGCCCGGGTTCGATTCCGGGTACTGCCTGTGTGGAGTTAGCAAGTTCTCCCTGTGTCTGCGTGGGTTTTCTCTGGGTGCTCCGGTTTCCTCCCACAAGCCAAAAGACTTGCAGGTTGATAGGTAAATTGGCCATTATAAATTGTCCTATAGTATAGGTAGGTGGCAGGGAAATATAGGGACAGGTGGGGATGTGGTAGGAATATGGGATTAGTGCAGGATTAATATAAATGGGTGGTTGATGTTTGGCACAGACTCGGTGGGCCGAAGGGCCTGTTGCAGTGCTGTATATCTAATCTAATCATTATAAATTCCCCCATTTCTGACTGGAAGGGGCCCACATTTGTCTTCACTAATCTTTTTCTCTACACATATCTATAGAAGCTTTTACAGTCAGTTTTTGTGTTCTCTGCTAGCTTACTCTCATACTCTATTTTCCCCTTCTTAATCAATCCTTTTGTCCTCCTCTGCTAAATTCCAAACTGCTCACAATCTTCCGGTTTGCTGCTTGTTCTGGCCATTTTATATTTCTCCTCCTTGGATCTAATACTTTCCTTAATTTCTTTTGTAAGCCACAGTTGAGCCACCCTTCCTGTTTTACTTTTGCACAGACAGGAATGAACAATTGTTGTAATTCATCCATGCGCTCTTTAAATGCTAGCCATTGCCTATCCACTGTCAACCCTTTCAGTAACGTTCCCCAATCTATCATCGCCAACTCCCGCCTCATACCTTCATAGTTTTCTTTGTTTAGATTCAGGACCCGAGTCTCGGAATCAACTCTCTCACTCTCCATCTTAATGAAGAATTTTATCATATTATGGGCTCACTTCCCCAACAGATCCCACACAACAAGAATGTTAACTAATCCTTTCTCATTACACACTACCCAGTCCAGGATGGCCTGTTCTCTGGAGGTGTTATACACCTCTATCAATTCTCCGCTCAATCTCCTTTGAGAAAGGCAGAATAATCCTAGCTTTTCCAACCTAACCTTGTAACTAAAATCCCCCATCCCTGGATCCATTCTGGTAAATCACCTCTGCGTCCTCTCAAGGACCCTCACATTCTTTCTAAAGTCTGCTGAGCAGAACTGGAAGCAACACTCCAATTGGGGCCTAACCAGAGTTTTATAATGGTTCAGCATAACTTCCCTGCTTTTGTACTCAATGTCTCTATTTATAAAGCCCAAGATCCCATATGCTTTGCTAACCACTCTCGCAATATGTCTTGCCACCTTCAAAGATTGATGCACATGAACTCCAAGTTCCTCTATTCCAGCACACTTTTTAGAACTGTGCCATTAAGTATATATTGCCTCTCCCTATTCCTTTACATCACCTCACACTTGTCACTATTAAATTCCATCTGCCACCTGACTGCCCATTCTGCTAGCCTATCACTGTCCTGTTGCAGGCAGTTCATATCATCCTCACGGTTTGCCGCTCCTCCAAGTTTGGTGTCATCGGCATATTTTGAGATTCTACACCATATTCCAAGATCCAAGTCACTTACCTTTAGCAAAAAAAGCAGTGGTTCTAGCACTGACCCTTGGGGAACACCACTGTCGACTATCCTCCAGTCTGACAAAGAACCATTTAATAAGACTCGCTGTTTTCTGTCCTCAACCCAATTTTCTATCCAATTGGACACTGACCCTCCTATACCACGGACCTCAATTTTGTTAACCGCCCTTTTATGTGGTACCTTGTCAAACGCTTCCTTAAAATCCATATAAACAACATCCACTGCATTCCCTTCATCAACCTGCTCTGTTAGTTCATCAAAAAATGCAGTTAGATTAGTCAAGCATGAACTCCCATGTATAAATCCATCCTCACTCCCCTTAATTAACTCAAACCTCTCCAAGTGACTGTTGATTATTTACCATGATTATTCTTTCTAAAACCTTACCCACCACTGCTGTTAATCTAACTAGCCTGTAGTTACCCAGACTGTCCTTACACCCTTTCTTGAATAAGGGTGTCGCATTTGCCACTGTTTAATCCTCTGGCACCTCCCCCGTATCCAGGGAAGATTGGAAGATTATAGCAAGCCCTTCCGTTATCTGCATCCGCATTTCCTTTCGCAACCTGGGATGTGAGCCATCCGGACCAGGTGATTTATCTTCCCTAAGCACAGCCAGCCTTTTTAGTACCTCCCTCTCCTAATTTGTACTCTCTCCATTGCCTCTACTCTCTTCACTTCTGCTGATATTTTGTCAAATTACACTTCCTTAGTGATCACTGATATAAAGTACTCATTAAGTAGATTAACATTGCCCTGCACCTCTAAGCTTATATTATCCTTTTTGTCCCCAATAGGCCCTACTCAACCTCTTACTACCCACTTATCATTTACATGCTGCTCGAAGATTTTTGGGTTCCCTTTCATGTTGACTGCCATTCTATTCTCATTGAAATAGAGAATATGCAAATATAGAAGATGCAAGTACTTTCCATCCTTGATGAGGTGGAACTTTTTCATGTTGTGGGTGGTAATGACTTGGCCCACGAGTGTGGTGGAAGCAGAGACAATCAATGATTTGAAAAGGAAATTGGATGGATACTTGAAGGAAAGAAACTTGCAGGAGGAAAGGGATCGAGCTGGCGAGTGGAACTGACGAGATTGCTCCGGGGAGAGCCGGCATGGACGTGATAGGCCAAACGACCATCTTCTGTGCTGGAAATACACTGTGTTGTTTCTCAAATCCAATCCACTGGTGCTTGGTAAATAATTTCAAAGTAAATTGTGCAACTGGAAAATCAGAACCAAGGCAAGGGACGCATAAGGAAGTGAAATTGCTGAAACTCAGGGACCTTTGAATCTTCAGTCTAACGCTCTCCCAACTGAGCCATTTCAGCCCTACATTAACAGTGGCTTGGTGTCCTTGTTTTGGAGGAAAATACATACATTCAAGTTTTCCAAAAAATTCAAGAACACAACATGTGAGTAATATTCCCCCATTGCTTTCTCAGTACTGATGGATTGTGAAGCAAGAGACAGCCAGAAGTGCCACTGAGCTGCACAGACCCCGAGCTGAGAATGAAATGAGATCAAATTCAATCTTTCATAGTGAGATGCTGCAGAGAGGTAAGAGTCCTGAATCAAAGCGAGACTTGCTCATTTCAAACACTCCCTGTACTCTCTGCTCATGAAGCCTTACAAAAGGGAAAAACACAATGGCACTCAAACTCACAACCCTGCCATTAAAAGTCTCACGTTCGACTGACAGAACTGTCACTTCTACTCGGTCTTTTATTGGATGGATGCAACTCCAACGCAGGGGTGGCATTCAAATCCTCCCATGGGCCCACATGTCAGACTGAGTTCCATGTTGTAGACTCAAGCAAAGGAAATCTGCTCACTTCCAAAACTATCAGCGAATTGAAGCTGATTACGATCAACATCATCAGAGGTCGGAACTACCTGGTGAAAGAAGACACTCTGAAGAAGGATCCACAATTATTCAAAGGCATCGACAAAGTGAAAAACAAGAAAATCGATGAGTCAATGCAAGCCAAACAACAGAAACACTGAAGAATTCCAATCCAATCCAGTCATGTTGTTTTTGGAGTCAGGTCTCAATTGCTGCAACAACTTCATGTTCCCACTTGGCTATCTGTACATTTAGTTCATTACAATTTTGTCGACAAACTCTTTGAATCCAGTTGTCTGGTCCTCAAGCCAGCTCCGTTTGGAAGTCAATTCCACCTTCTGCAAGGCTGAAACCAATGGATAAACTTAATCTAAAAATGCCAGCAAACAAGGGCTCGTCCAGGATTTGAACACTGAATCTCTCGCATGTTAATTACCCATACTCCCGAAGCAAGAACCATACCCCTAGACCAACGAGCCACTGACAAGTCAGGCTTTATTAGCTGCTGTGGAATTTCACTGGAACCCCCCAGCCAATCATCCATTTTTTTTCAGATCAAAGCAACATCCTGCAAATGCTGAAATAAAAACAGAAAGTGCTGGAAATGTTCAGCAGCTCTGGCAGCATCTGTGCTGAGAGAAACACAGTTAACGTTTCAAGGCACTCATCTTTTGTTTCAGCCATCCTTTCAGACTGCTTCTGTCCATCCAATCTCACTTTCTATTCTATCCACATTCTAACCAATCACTACGTGACTACATTTTTCATGAATTCCTTATTTCTTTTATTAATGACAATTTTGTATTTCTGGCCTTTGCTTCAGACACCACCACAAGTGGAATCATGTCTCCATCTACCCAATCAAACCACTTCGCTGTCTCCTCACATTACAATGTTTCTTGAACCCTGACAGACTGTGGAGTTTCTGCTGCTTGATTGTGTTTCTTGCTTCCCGCCAGTAGATGTCACCACCCCCCAATGCAGTGAAGTTTACAAATCTGAGAGAGACACAACAGGAAATAATTGTTCACATTTTCGTGAATGTGTGGGATTTAGAAATACCAGGAGTGGAGACGAGTTATTATTGCACTCTGCTATTACATCTTTTATAATGGACTCCAGCATTTTCCCCACGACTGATGTCAGGCTAACCGGTATATAATTCGCTGTTTTCTTTCTGCCTCTTTTTTTAAATAGTGGAGTTACATTAACTACCGTCCAATCCATTGGAACTGTTCCAGAGTCTACAGAATTTTGAAAAAAGACCAGAAATGCATCTGCTATTTCAAGGGCCACTTCCTTAAGTACTCTGGGATGTAGATTATCAGGCACTGGGGATTTATCGGCCTTCAATCCCATCAATTTCCCAAACATTCCCTACTAATACTGAGTTCATACAGTTCCTCCTTCTCACTGGACCCTATGTTCCCCAACATTTCTGGGAGGTAATTTGTATCCTCCTTTGTGAAGACAGAACCAAAGTATGTATTTAATTGGTCTGTCATTTCTTTGTTCCCCATTATAAATTCCCCCGTTTCTGACTGTAAGGGACCCACATTTGTCTTCACTAATCTTTTTCTCTGCACATATCTATAGAAGCTTTTACAGTTAGTTTTAATGTTCTCTGCTGGCTTACGCTCCTACTCTATTTCCCCCTTCTTAATCAATCCTTTTGTCCTCCTCTGCTAAATTCCAAACTGCTCACAATATTCAGGTTTGCTGCTTGTTCTGGCCATTTTATATTTCTCCTCCTTGGATCTAATACTTTCCTTAATTTCTTTTGTAAGCCACAGTTGAGCCACCCTTCCTGTTTTACTTTTGCACAGACAGGAATGAACAATTGTTGTAATTCATCCATGCGCTCTTTAAATGCTAGCCATTGCCTATCCACTGTCAACCCTTTAAGTAACGTTCCCCAATCTATCATAGCCAACTCCCGCCTCATACCTTCATAGTTTCCTTTGTTTAGATTTAGGACCCTAGTCTCGGAATCAACTCTCTCACTCTCCATCTTAATGAAGAATTTTATCATATTAAGGGCGCATTTCCCCAAGGGACCCCACACAACAAGATTGCTAACTAATCCTTTCTCATTACACAATACCCAGTCTAGGATGGCCTGTTCACCAGAGGTGTTATACACCTCTGTCAATTCTCCACTCAATCTCCTTTGATATAGGCAGAATAATCCTAGCTTTTCCAACCTAACCTTGCAACTAAAATCTCCCATCCCTGGATCCATTCTGGTAAATCGCCTCTGCATCCTCTCAAGGACCCTCACATTCTTTCGAAAGTCTGCTGAGCAGAACTGGAAGCAACACTCCAATTGGGGCCTAACCAGAGTTTTATAATGGTTCAGCATAACTTCCCTGCTTTTGTACTCAATGCCTCTATTTATAAAGCCCAAGATCCCATATGCTTTGCTAACCACTCTCGCAATATGTCTTGCCACCTTCAAAGATTGTTGCACATGAACCCCAAGTCCCTCTATTCCAGCACACTCTTTAGAACTGTGCCATTAAGTATATGTTGCCTCTCCCTATTCCTTATGCCAAAATACATCACCTCACACTTGTCACTATTAAATTCCATCTGCCACCTGTCTGCCCATTCTGCTAGCCTATCACTGTCCTGTTGCAGGCAGTTCATATCATCCTCTCTGTTTGCCACTCCTCCAAGTTTGGTGTCATCGGCATATTTTGAGATTCTACTCTTTATTCCTAGATCCAAGTCACTTACCTTTAGCAAAAAAAAGCAGTGGTTCTCGCACTGACCCTTGGGGAACACCACTGTCGACTATCCTCCGGTCTGACCAAGAACCATTTCATATGACTCGGTGTTTTCAGTCTTTAAAACAATTTACTCTCCAAATGGACACTGACCCTCCTAATACATGAACCTCAATTTTGTTAACCACCCTTTTATGTGGTCCTTTATAAAATGCTTTCGTAACATCTATATAAACAACATCCACTGCATTCCCTTCATCAGCATTCTCAGATAGTTTATCAACAAATGCAGTTAGATTCGTCAAGCATGAACTCCCATTGATAAATCCATGCCCACTCTCCTGAATTAACTCAAACCTCTCCAAATGACTTAATTTTTTTCCCTGACCTGTTGATCTCGTGCTCACCATAGAGCATGTATTTGGCAATGTGACCGTCATCCATTTGGCCCAGTCAACAGAATCACCGCTGACTCAAGAGGGCAAACATGCTGTGGATCCCTGCACGCTGGTGTACTTCTGCATTCGGCACTCTGTCCTGCCAGGAGATGCCCAGTATCCATCTGAGGCAGTGGAGGTGGAAGCTGTTCAGCCGCTTTTTTTGGCTTGTATAAGTTGTTGATGCTGCTCTACTATAAAGGAGGGTGCTGAGAACACAAGCCTGGTGCACGTGGAGCTTTGTATTTTCGGTCAGTTTGCTGTCGGTTCACACTTGTCTTCTCAACTTTGACATGACAGCTGCAGCATTGGAAATCCTGGTGCTGATTTCAGCATCAAGGGACAGATTGCTGGTGATTGTTGATTGAAGGTATGTGAAGCTGTTGACAACCTCCAAAGTGAGGTTGTCGATGTTGATGGAAAGTGGAGTCTCTACGTCCTGGCCCATAACTTTCATCTTCCTGATGCTGATCGTCAGTCCAAACTATTTGCAGGCCAGGGAGAACCGATCTACAAGCTGCTGTAACTGAACTTCATTATGGGATGTCAGCACAGCATCATTAGCAAATAGCAACTCACAGACTAGGAATTTACCCACTTTGGTCTTGGCGCACAGTCTTGCCAAGTTGAACAGCTTGTCGTCAGCTCTGATGTGCAGGTGAACACCCCCATCTGAGTCATTGAAAGTGTACAATAGCAGCATGGAGAAGAATATGCCAATTATAAAGGATGTGATAACTAGACAGTTCGAAAATGATGATATGATTGGGCAGAGTCAACATAGATTTATGAAAAGGAAAACAGGTTTGAAAAACCTGTTGAGTTTTTTGAGGATGTTACCTATAGAACAGATAAAGGAGAACCAGTGGATGTGTGGTATTTGTATTTTCCTTTGGTAAGGTCCCACACAGGAGGTGAGTAAACAAAATTAGAGCACATAGGCTTGGGGATAATATACTGATATGGATTGAGAATTGGTTAACAGACCGAAAACAGAGAGCAGGAATAACGGGTCCTTCTCAGGATGGCAGGCTGTTACTATTGGGGTACTGCAAGGATCAGTGTTGGAGCCACAGCTGTTAACAACCGAAATAAATGATTTGGATGTGGGGATTAAATGTAATATTTCCAATTTTGCAGGTGACACAAAGCTAGGTGAAGTGTGAGTTGTGAGGAGGATGCAGAGAGGCTTCTAGGGGACCTGGAGCGGCGCAGTGAATGGGCAAGAACATGGAATATAATGTGAATAAGTGTGAAGTTATCCACTTTGGTAGAATAAACAGAAAGACAGAGTATTTCTTAAATGGTGAGAGGTTGGGAAGTATTGATGTCCAAAGGGACCTGGGTGTCCTTGTTACTGAGACACTAAAAGCTCTTGTGCAGGTGCAGCAATCAATTAGGAAGGCAAATGGTATGTTGTACCCACACGAGGGGTCATGAGTACAGGAGTAAAGATGTCTTGCTGCAATTGTATAGAGCCTTGGTGAATCCGCACTGGAGTATTGTGTCCAGTTTTGTGTCCTCATCATATGAAGGATATACTTGCCAAAGAGGGAGTGAAACAGAGGGTCAACAGACTAATCTTTTTTTTTGCATTTATTTCATTTCATCTCAGTTTGTTCAGTTTGCTTACCTACTGTTTTTTTTTCAGGTTTGTACTTGCTGCTGTTCAATATTCAGCCCGTTAACACCTAATCTGTACTAATGCTTTGTCTTTCAACACACCATTAACATATTGTTTGCCTTTGCTGCATGACCTTTTGGTCAGCTATGTGGCCTTGTCCAAACTACACCTTCTCCTTTGTTATCTCTTGCCCCACCCCCACCTCACTTGCTTATAACCTGTGACTTTTCTAATATATGTCAGTTCCGAAGAAGGGTCACTGACCTGAAACGTTAACTCTGCTTCTCTTTTCACAGATGCTGCCAGACCTGCTGAGTGGTTGCAGCATTTCTTGTTTTTATGTCACCAGACTAATCCCTGGGATGGTGGGATTGTTTTATGAGGAAACTGGGCCTGTATTCCTTAAAGTTTCGAAGAATGAGAGGTGATCTGATTGAAACTGACAAAATTCTTACAGGGCGTGACAGTGTGGATGTAGACAGGATGTTTGCCCTGGTTGGTGAGTCTAAAACCAAAGGACATCGTCTCAGAATAAGGAGTAGGCCATTTAAAACTGAGATGGGTGGAATTTCTTCACTCAGACGGTGGTGAATCATTGGAATACTGTGCCCCAGAGGGCTGTGGCAGCTCAATCATTGAGCATGTTCAAGACAGAAATTGATAGAAATCTTGATACTCATGACATCAAGGGATATGGGGATAGCATGGGAAAGGGGCTTTGAGGTAGGTGATCAGCCATGATCGAATTGAATGACAGAGCAGGCTCGACGGGCTGAATAGCTTACTCCGATGTTCCTCTGTTCCTAAGAGAGTTGGCGCCAGCGCGCAGCCCTGCTTTACCCCACTGCTGATCTTGAAAGCGTCTGATGTTGCTCCATTGTAACTGATGGAACTGTGCATGTTCTCGTGGAAAGAAGAGATGATGCCCAAGAGGTCAGGAGGGCAGCCGATGTTCCATTGCAGTTTGAAGAGGCCGTCTCTGCTGACAAGATCAAAGGTCTTAGTGATGTTAATAAAAATGTGTGAGGTTTTGTGGCGCAATGGGTAGAGTGCTGGACTTTTAAATAATGATTAAGACGATATTCAAATGTTGTGTGTTCAAGTCCCACCAGAGTCAGATTTTGGACCAGAAACAGAGGAGCACAACGGAACAGCAAATGAAGAAATGCGTCAAAAGCACAGACTCGGAGAGAGAGAGGAGCAGAGCAGGGGAAAAAAAAATCGAGGAGTGACGTCACAATGGAGAGTGAGAGCAGGGAAACAGAGAGCCGCTGGGGTGAGCAGACAGGATTTGGTTCTTTCTTCGGTGCAGTGGAAGGAGCTGTTTGGTGAGGATCTGGTAAGCTGTGACATCACAGGCAAGCAGGTAGTTGATTGGTTTGGAAGAACCGACCTGCTTGATGCACATCTGTTCAGTGATTAAGGTCCATTTTAGTCCTAACGTTTAAAATAGTAAACAAACTAGTGGTAAGTTTAATAAAATATACAGTAAAATGAAGAATTGAATAAAATATTTAAGTAGTTAATTGAAACACGTTAAGGATGACAGGACAGGTGATGTGTCACAGCTGCAGCATGTGGGAGTTCCTGGATGCCAGTGTGATCCAGGGCAAACACGTCTGCAGTAAGTGTTTGCGGCTCAAAGAGGGAGAAAAAAGGAATGTAGTGGTAGTAGGGGACAGTATAGTAACGTGGATTGACTCTGTTCTCTGCAGCAAAGAGCAAGAGTCCAGACGGCTGTGTTGCCTGCCGGTGCCAGGATTCAGGACATCTGCTCAGGGCTGGAGTGAAACATACAATGGGAGGGGGAGGATCCAGTCGTCGTGGTCCATGTCGGTACCAACGACATAGGCAGGACAAGGATAGAGGTTCTGCAAAGTCAGTATGAGGAACTAGGCAGCAAATTAAGAAGCAGAACCTCAAAGTTAATCATCTCTGGATTATTACCTGAGCCATGTGCAAATTGGCATCGGACAAATAAGATTAGAGAAAGTAATGTGCGGCTGAAAGACTGGTGTGGCAGTTGTGGGTTCTGGTTCGTGGGGCATTGGCACCAGTACTGGGGAAAGTGGTGGCTGTACCGTTGGGACGGTCTACACCTGAACCGTGCTGGTGCTGGTGTTCTAGCGAGCCAAATAACTAGAGAAGTAGAGACGGTTGTAAACTGAATAGTGGGGGCAAGGGATCAAATTTGGGAAGATATGGTGAATCAAGGAGGAGAGACAAGGCAAGAGAGAAAGGTATAAATATGGGAAATGATAAACAGACTGTGACAGGAAGGGACAGAATGTACAAATCTAAGAGTAAATCGACAGATAAGGCTAGAGGTGACAAAAATAATAAAAGGACAAAACTAAATGCTCTGTATCTGAATGTATGGAGCATTCGAAACAAAACAGATGAACTGAGAGCACAAATAGAATAAATAAGTACGATCTGATAGTCATTCCAGAGACATGGCTGCAGGGCGACATAGATTGGGATGTGAATATTGGAGGTGACATGGCATTTTGGAAGGACAGGAAGCGAGGAAAAGGTGGTGGGGTAGCTCTGTTAATTAATAATGGTATGAGCGTAATAGAGAGGGATGACCTAAGTTCAGGAGATCACGATGTAGAAGCAGTTTGGGTACAAATGAGAAATCATAAAGGCAAGAAGTCACTTGTGGGGGTGGTGTACATGCCACCTAACATTAACCACACTGTCGGATGGGATATGAAGGAAGAAATAATGGCAGCTTGTCAGAAAGGTACTGTGATAATTATGGGGGATTTTAATCTACATATAGACTGGAAAATTCAGATGGGCAGAGGTAGCCTAGATGAGGAGCACATAGAATGTTTTGGGGATAATTTCTTGGAACAATACATTCTGGAGCCAACCAGAGAGCAGGCTATACTAGACCTGGCATTGTGCAACGAGATAGGATTAATTAATGACCTCATAGTTCAGGTGCCCCTAAATAGTAGCGATTATAATATGATTGAATTTTACATTCAGTTTGAGGGAGAGGAGAGTGGGTCCCAGACTAGTATTTTAAATTTAAATAAGGGCAATTATAAGGTCATGAAAGCAGAGCTAGCTAAAGTGAACTGGCAAATTAGGTTAAGGGATAAGTCAATAGAGATGCAGTGGCAGACATTTACGGGGATATTTCAGAATACACAGAACAGATACATTTCAACGAGAAAGAAAAGTTCCAAAGGTGGGACTCACTATCCATGGTTCACGAAAACAGTTAAAGATACTATCAAACTTAAAGAAAAAGCCTATAATTGTGCAAAGGTGGGAGGCAGGTCAGAAGATTGGACAGAATATTAAAAAACAGCAAAGAATGACTAAAAGATTGATAAGGAAGGTAAAATTAGAGTATGAGAGAAAGCTCGCAAGAAATTTCAAGACAACTAGTAAGAGTTTCGATAGATATTTTAAAAAGAAAAGAGTTAACAAAGCGACTGTTGGTCCAATAGAAAGTGTGTCTGGGGAATTAATAATGGATAATTAAGAGATGGCAGATGAATTGAACAGATACTTTGCATCGGTCTTCACTATTGAGGATACAAATAACATCCCAGTATTAGCCGTATATCAGGAAATTGAAGGGATGGAGGAACTCAAGAAAATTACAATCACCAGGGAAGCGGTACTAAACAAATTGTTGGAGCTGCGGGTTGACAAGTCGCCAGGTCCTGAATTGGCTAGTGAGATAGTTGATGCGCTGGTTTTAATATTCCAAAATTCCCTAGATTCGGGAAGGTTCCGTTAGATTGGAAAGGAGTGAATGGAACTCATTTATTCAAAAAGGGAGGGAGACAGAAAGCAGGAAACGACAGGCCAGTTCGCTTAACATTTGTCTTCGGGAAAATGTTTGGAGCTATTACAGAGGATGTTATAGCAGGGCATTTAGAAAAAAATTAAGGTAATCAGGCAGAGTCAACATGGTCTTTTGAAAGGGAAATCATGTTTAACCAATTTATTGGAGTTCTTTGAGGGAGTTACATGTGCTGTGGATAAAGGGGAACCAGTGGATGTATTGTATTTCGATTTCCAGAAGGATAAGGTGCCATATCAAAGGTTATTGCAGAAAATAAAAGCTCATGGTGTCGGGGGTAACATATTGGCATGGATAGAAGATTGGCTAGCTGACAGGAAACAGAGAGTCAGCATAAATGGTTCATTTTATGGTTGGCAAGAAGTAACGAGTGGTGTGCCACAGGGATCTGTGCTGGGGCCTCAACTTATTACAATTTATATAAATGACTTAGATGAAGGGACCGAAGGTATTGTTGCTAAATTTGCTGATCACAAAGATAGGTAGGAAAGTAGGTTGTGAAGAGGACATAAGGGGGCTACAAAGGGATATAGATAGGTTAAGTGATTGGGCAAAGACCTGGCAAATGGAGTATAATGTGGGAAAGTCGGAAATTGTCCACTATGGCAGGAAGAATAAAAAAGCATCTTTTCCAAATGGTGAGAGATTGCAGAGCTCTGAGATGCAGAGGGATCTGGGTGTCCGAGGGCATGAATTGCAAAAGGTTAGTATGCAGGTCCAGCACTTAATTAGGAAAGCTAATAGAATGTTATCATTTATCACCATGGGAATTGAATACAATAGTAGGGAGGTTATGCTTCAGCTATACAGGACATTGGTGAGACCTCTTCAGCAGTACTGAGTACAGTACTGGTCTCCTTATTTGCGGAAGGATGTAAATGCTTGGAGGTAGCACAGAGAAAGTTTACTAGACTAATACATGGAATGGGTGGGCTGTCTTACGAGGAAAGATTGGACAAGCTAGGCTTGTCTCCGCCAGAGTTTAGAAGAGAAAGAGGCGACATGATTTGTTATTTAATTTATTAATTAACAAATTAGCTATCCTCCAGTCTTCCGGTACCCCACCCGTGGCTAACGATGATACAAAAATCTCTGCCAGCGCCCCAGCAATCTCCTCCCTTGCTTCCCATAGCATCCTCGGATACATCTGATCAGGCCCTGGGGATTTATCCACCTTAATGCGCTTCAAAACCTCCAACACCTCCTCCTTTGTAATGTTGATATGCTGCAGGATATCGCTGTTCCCTCCCTTGAACTCACTAGCTTCCATGACCTTCTCCACGGTAAATACAGACGAGAAATATTCATTTAAGACCTCGCCCATTTCGCGTGGCTTCACACATAGATTGCCACACTGATCCTTAAGGGGACCTACTCTCTCCCTCGCTACCCTTTTACTCTTAATATACTTATAGAATATTTTAGGATTCTCCTTTATCTTATCTGCCAGGGAAATCTCATGGCCCCTTTTCGCCCTCCTAATTTCATTCTTAAGTGTTCTCCTACATCCCCTATAGGTCTCGAGGGACTCGCTCGATCCCAGCTGCCTATACTTGACGTATGCCTCCTTCTTTGTCCTGACCAGACCATCAATATCCCTCGTCAACCAAGGTTTCCTAAACTTGCCAGCCTTGCCCTTCCATCTAACAGGAACATGCTGGCCCTGAACTCTTCCTATCTCACTTTTAAAAGCCTCCCACTTGCCAGACGTCCCTTTACCTGTAAACAGCCTCTCCCATTCAACTTTTGAGAGTTCCTGTCTGATACCATGGAAATTAGCCTTCCCCCAATTTAGGACTTCAACCTGAGGACCAGTCCTATTCTTTTTCATAACTATCTTGAAGCTAATAGAGTTATGGTCACTGGTCCCAAAGTGCTCCCACAATGACACATCAACCACCTGCCCATCCTAATTTCCTTAGAGGAGGTCGAGTGTAGCCCCTTCTCTAGTCGGGCCATCCACGTACTGCTTCAGAAAACTATCCTGGATTCACTTAACAAATTCTTCCCCATCTGATCCCTTTGCACTAAGGCAGTCCCAGTCAATCTTCGGGAAGTTAAAATCACCTACTATTACAACCCTATAATTCCTATACCTATCTGTGATTTCCCTACATATATGCTCCTCCACTTCCCTCTGACTATTGGGGGGCCTATAGTATAATCCCATCAAAGGGATCACCCTTTTATTATTTCTAAGTTCTACCAGTATGGCCTCACTGGACATTCACCCCGGGATATCCTCTCTAAGTACTGATGTCCTCCCTAATCAATAGTGCAACTCCCCCTCCTCTCTTACCTCCACCTCTGTCACGCCGGAAGGATCGGTACCCCGGAACATAGAGTGGCCAGTCCTGCCCATCCCTCAACCACGTTTCCGTAATAGCTTCAATATCACAATCCCATGTTCTGATCCATGCTCTGAGTTAATCTGCCTTAACTGTAAGGATACTTGCATTAAAGTAAATGCAGTTTAGCCCACCAGACCTTCCACGCTCCCTGTCCTGCCCCTGCCTGGCCTGCCGACTGGACTTGCTTGTTTTAACCTCTCCATTTGCCTCAACTATCTCATCGGAGAGACTACTACTTTGGGTTCCACCCCCGCTGCAAGACTAGTTTAAACCCTCCCGTGTATTACTAGAAAATCTCCCTACAAGGATATTGGTCCCCTTCCAGTTCAGATGCAACCCGTCCCTCTTGTACAGGTCACCTCTGCACCAGAAGAGATCCCAATGATCCAAGTACCTGAAGCCCTCCCGCCTTCGCCAGTCTTCAGCAACGCATTCATTTGCCTAATCCTCCTATTCCTACCCGCACTAGCACGTGTCACAGGGAGTAATCCTGAGATTACAACCCTCGAGGTCTTGCTCTTTAACCTTCTGCCTAACTCCCTATATTCACTTTGCAGAACCTCATCTCTCTTCCTGCCTATGTCGTTCATACCAATATGGACCACGATCTCTGGCTGCACACCCTCCCCTTTCAGAATTTCCGGCAGCTGCTCGGAAACATCCTTGACCCTTGTATTAGGGAGGCAACATACCATCCTGGAGTCTCGTTTGCGGCCACAGAAACGCCTATCAGCACCCCTTATGATAGAATCCCCTATCACAATAGCTCTTCCACCCCTTTTCCTCCCCTGCTGTGCAGCAGAGCCCTCCGTGGTGCCACGGACCGCGCTGTTGCTCTTTTCCCCTGGGAGGTCTTCCCCCCAACAGTAACCAAAGCGGTGTATCTGTTTGAGAGGGGGATGGCCACAGGGGACTCCTGCACTACCTGCCTGCTCCTACTATTCCATCTGGTGGTCACACATCCCTTTTCTGCCTGTGCATACATTACCTGCGGTGCGAACACCTCACTTAACATGCTATCCATGACGCCCTCAGCTTCGCGGACGCTCCACAGTGAAACCACCCGCAGTTCCTGCTCCATAATGCGAGTAGCCAGTAGCTGCAGCTGGATACACTTCCTGCACACATGGTCGTCATGGAGACTGGGAGGGTTCCTGAATCCCCACATAGCGCAGGAGGAGCATATCACGGGGCTGAGCTCTCCTGCCATGACTTACCCTTAGATTAATTAGTTACTCCCTTAATTAAAAAATACTAATGACACTAGGGGCCTTGTTCTACCCACGACAATCTAAAGTCCTTCATAAGCTACACTGAATAAAAAAAACACTTTAGCAGTACTCACCTTATCAGTAGAGGTTTTTTTTTCAACTAAAAAACTTTGCCCTTTTCTTTAAGATATTTAAATACACTAACAGCAGTGACTCACCAACCAATCACCTTGCAGTTCTCCTCTGACATCACAGTTGGCTTCTTTTCTTTCAAAACTCCAGCACACTGGAAGAGCTCCACTCCACTCCTGGAAGGGAAGAGACTGGGCCTCGATCCTCGGATTGGATTTATAGGCTCCGCTCTCGGCGTTCTCCTCATATCGGTCCATATCGGTTGGCTCCGCTCCGCTCCTCTCCGCTCCCGGAAGGTAATTCACCAGCTTTTGCAGAAAGTAGGACTTAAGCTGTTGCAGTACCTGTTAGAAAGATTGTCTAAGTTATTCTGAAGTCATCTTCCAATGTCATCTGCATGGAAGCAGGATTTTAAAGGATAAGATGTAGTTTTTAAAAGTCACTTCAATCTTGCTCAAGAGTCATTACAAAGAAGCCAAGTAATTCTTGATAAAAAGTCATATACATTTCGAGATCTTTTAAAAACACTTCAATCTTGTTAATAAAAAGTCAGATGTAAATTTAAGAACTCTGATCAGGCCATGCTAAAAACTTACATACAATTATGAAATAAAATACAACATTTAAAATGTCTGAACTCCTTTCTGAGAGTTGACCCCTGCTGCGGCCGGTGTCTTCCTGGAATAGTGGAGCTGTTGTGTCAACAGAAAAGTCCTTCCCGAGCAGCCCTGAGCCGGTTGGTACCGGCTTTAATACAACCCAGGTAAAAATCAGGGTACATTGTGGGCAATGAGCCCAAATTGCTGAACTACAGGTCCCTGTCACTTTAAAGAGTGGGCTGGTGCGATTATGATCAGAGGCTCCTTCTAAGCACATTTCTCACCACCACAACTTCCAGATGCTGGTGTTAGTGTGTGCATGTACCGGCAGTTGCAGTGCTGTTCAGACCCTCAATAGCAGTGAAAGTCTCAGAGTTCACCGCTATTGGGGCTGTAAAATCCAGGCCAATATCTCACAGTCCTGTTAGATTTGCTCTCCCTCTGTACAAAATCAAACTCCACACATTGTCTTTCACTCACTCCTGTTTCCAGCCCTGATGGTGCAGAAATCCCCTCTCAAAGGTACACAATCCAGTTGATTTCTGATCAAATACCTCCTTCCTCATTCAATAGAGGAAACAGAGACATGAACAGGAGTCAGGTGCAAGAAAGTTTCACCAACAGAGCAAAGAAAGGCACCAACAAAAGTCACACCTACTTTCCAAATCATTTCACTGGAATATTCTTTCACTTGTTTTGTAAGATGACTGCAATAAATCTGAAAATGAGCACCATGAGGTTTGTGTTCACTAGTCACTTGTTCTCCTGTGTTTGTCTGTCAGGTTTGTAATTCAGTTTGTATTGGATATTAAAGAGAATCTCTTTTCAAGATGATTGCACATTGTACTGTGTTTAAAGCAACCAACTTGTAAAATGGCAGAAAATGAATGTTTCAATACCTGTGTGACCAGATTCTTCCAATGCTTTTCAACAGCTAGAGTGATGATGCTTGTAATCTGTATCCTGTGGAGAATGGGAGAGGAGAATAAAAACATGGTGCATGAACAGGACAGACTGTGTAAAATGGGAGCACAGAAATACTGCCACCTCATTGAAAGTTAATGAGAGTTATTCTAAGTCAGACACCTGTCCACAATGAACAAGTGAATACATTAATTGTCCACTTTCAATCTAAATGGGACTGAGGTTCCAACAGAGAAGTTTTCTGGAAAATACCTGCTGCAGTTTTAAAATTGATGAACTGGAACATCTTATACTAACTTTCAAATAACTGGAGTGATTGTATAGTTCTCATAGTGGAGAGAAGGAGTTGTTTATAAATATAAGCAGAAAGACACATTTGTGGATTGGCGAATGAGCTTTAACTTTCTGAAATGTATTTGTCCATTGGTTGCAGGTCACTGGAAATTCTTTTTTACATTTCAATTGTAGCAGCAGCAGTTAGCAGCAAAATGTCTGATTAATCAGAGTAGTGGGTCTGGGAAACACTTAAACAGCCGAGACCCTGTAAAACAGAACTCCAAGTAATAGTTTAAATACGGCACTGAACTGACAGAGCGGTAAAGGCCTGCTCAGGTCAGGAAAAAATACCCGACCCGAACCCGACAGAACCACATTGGACCCGAGCCCGACCCGGCCCGAGTATCTCCATTTATTCCCACGCCCAAACTAACCCGAACCTTACCCGACCACCGGAATGTTCACTTTACCTACCTCCCGATTCCGAATCTACAGGAAACTGCAGCATGAGCGCAATGACGTCATAGAGATGCTCACTTGCTCACTGAGCAGACTCAGAGTTTCCCTCCTTGATGACCCGGACTCCCAGCTTAGGTTGGCCTTTCAACTTTTGACACTTATTAAACTCAACTTCCCAGCAGAGTTAAATGTAATACTTACTGTGTGTGTCCGACACGGACTCAGCCCGACCTGGACCCAGCCCGACCCGAACCTGGCCCGACCTGACCCGAGCCCGAAAGCCAGACCCGGGAGAGCGACCCGACACGACCCGAACCCGACACGGGACCCGTCGGGTTCAGGTCGGGTGGCAGGCCTTTGCAGAGCGGAGGTCAGATGAGGATTGAATTAATTTCAATCACTGAATCTAAACAAGAAGTAAATCTGCCAGGAATGGAAGACTTTATTTTATCTGTGAGCTTGTGGCGCAACGGTACCGCGTCTAACTCCAGATCGGAAGGTTGTGTGTTCGAATCACGTCAGGCTCAGTTATGTTTTACAGCAGCTCAGGTTCCTGGATTTGATATCAGAAGAGAGTTCGATCTGTTGGAATGTTCGTGAATGGTTGAATTTCAAGATCAACTTCAATGGATTAAAGTCCTGATTCCTGGTTCCGTTCCACTTCCATGCTCAGTTCTTATTTCACACTGTTTTATATCAGAACAATGTTTCAGGGATGTGATGTGTCCATTGTTTGTACAATCGCTCTGTCATCCAGTGTGTGAAATAAAACACAAACCGCACAGCATGCGGCTCAAACCCATACCTGGCTCTGTCTATAGGCCGCTTAGTTCAGTTGGTTAGGACGCAGTGTTGATAACAACAAGGCTGTGGATTTGATCCCCATGTGCGCTGTCACATGGTCAGTCAATAATTTGACACATTTTTGTAACACTTAAAATCCAACTTTTAGATGCAAACAAGTTTACTTAAAATGTCAAAGGGAATTTATTTTGAATAACATCCATTGTATCTTTGTCACTGGTCTGGAGTAACACAGAATTCTTTCCAATTATCTTCCGTTTGCTGATAAACATTGAACTCGTGGCCTGTTCTCGTTAATGGTCACGAGCAGCAAAAACAGACAGAGCAAGTCTGACCGCCCAGAGATGTGGAAAAGGCTTCAGTTTGGGACATATGCAGCAAATCAAATGTTCTCCCGGCCCCGAAAGATTCAAAAACTGGGGAAAAGGACACAAGGAGATAGAGAATAAGCTAAAGCTGACAATGTAAATATTTCCCATCCTTGATATCTCTCTATTCCAATCCAACCTTCAGAGTTGGGTAAATAATTTCAGTGTAAATTGTGCAGCTCAAGAGTCAAAACCAAAGGGCGATGCAGAATAAAGGAAAACTGCCAAAACCCCAGATTGAACCAGGGATCTTCGGTCCAACACACTCCCAACTGAGCTATTTCAGTCTCACAGGCTTGGGATGATAAGTGTCAAGTAACATTCGCACCACACAAGTGCCAGGCAATGACCATCTCCAACAAGAGAGAATCTAACCATCTCCCCTTGACATTCAATAGCATTACAATCACTGAATCCCCCACCATCAACATCATGGGGGTTACCATGGGGAGCCATACAAATAACGTGACTACAAGAGCAGGTCAGAGGCTTGGAATCCTGAGGCGAGTAATTACAGTGCAGCTGTTGGCTCCACCCCAGGGGCTGAATTTGTTCTGTAAACCATGAAGCAGCTTCCTCTCAAATCCCAGGTTTATCAATAAATCCTCTTACAAAAGCCCCAAAGTGTGATATATTCCTCTCACTCATCCATGACTCCTGACTCCCCAAAGCCTGTCCACCATCTGCAATTCACAAGTCAAGAGTGTGAAGGAATACTCTCCACTTGCTTGGATGGGTGCAATTCCAACTCAAGAATCTCAACACCGTCCAGGACAAAGCAGCCCACTTGATTGGCACCCCATCTACAAACATTCACTCCCTCCACCATCGGCACACAGTGGCAGCAGTGTGTACCGTCTCCAAGATGCACTGCAGCAATGCACCAAGACTCCTTAGACAGCACCTTCCAAACCCAGCGACCTTTACCACCGAGAATGGCAAGGGCAGCAAATGCAGGGGATACCACCACCTGCAAGTTCCCCTCCAAGCCACACACCATCCTGACTTGGAACTATATCGCCGTTCCTTCACTGTCGCTGGGTCAAAATCCTGGAACTCCCTTCCTCACAGCACTGTGGGTGTACCTACCCCACATGGACTGCAGCGGTTCAAGAAAGCAGTTCACCACCACCTTCTGATGGGCAATTAGGGATGGGCAATAAATGCTAGCCTAGCCAGCGATGCCCACATCGCATGAATGAATGAATAAAAATGTGAAGTATCCCTTGTGTCATTGTTTTGGTAGAAAATGTAACCCTGGTGGAATTGCCCCTCCCAATCACACCTCACTTCATAGAACATCGAAAATGGAGAAAATTTATGGCTCAGAATGAGACCATTTAGCAATCGTGTCTGTGCCAGCTGAAAAAGAGTGATCCAGCCCAAAACCACTTTCCAGGTCTTGGGAATGGGATCTGAACAGATCTCAGAGCTCACATTATGTGAATGTTCTGTTGAAGTGTTGGTCAGCTGATATACCAGGGGAGATTCACACTGTTAGACACAGTGTGAAATACATTCAAGTATTTATAAAACATTGTAACATGTGAGTAATATTCCCCATTGCTTTCTCAGCACTGATGGATTGTGAAGTGGGAGACAGCCAGAAGTCCCATTGGTCCACACTGACCCTGAGCTGAGAATGAAATGAGAAAAAGTTCAATCTTCAGCAGTGAGATGCTGCAGAGAGGTAAGAGTCCTGAATCAAGGAGAGACTTTCTCATACTGTTGTTGAATCTAATTTCAAACACTCCTTGAACTCTCTGCCGAGGAATTCAGAGCTGGATAACGCCTGTAAAATCAGTCTAAAAAGGAAATAGAAAACACCCACCGTGGGCTCAAACTCAAAAACTTGAGATTCAGAGTTTCATGCTTTCATCGACTGAGCTCACCAGGCCTGAGACAGTGTCCCCGTCCTGTCTGTTA
Organism: Heterodontus francisci; assembly: GCF_036365525.1. Lineage (NCBI taxonomy): Eukaryota > Metazoa > Chordata > Chondrichthyes > Heterodontiformes > Heterodontidae > Heterodontus > Heterodontus francisci. The sequence goes on along the minus strand of NW_027141369.1, from coordinate 2,434,257 downwards.
TTGGACGGTGCAGCTGTTGGCTCCACCCCAGGGGCTGAATTTGTTCTGTAAACCATGAACCAGCTTCCTCTCAAATCCCAGGTTTATCAGTAAATCCTCTTACAAAAGCCCCAAAGTGTGATATATTCCTCTCACTCTTTTTACCTTCCAAACATTGACTTCTATTTTACTCAGCATTTATTTCTCTCTCCTTTTTATGTTGTGCATTTCCTAATAAACATTTCATTTCAATTATTTATGAGGGATGAAATGAACAGAAAAGATTTTCTGCAATGGTACCAGGGGTGTGGGACAGAGTGAGTGGTTCGGATCTGGAATATACTGCCTGAGAGTGTGCTGGAGGCAGATTCAATCGTGGCTTTCAAAACGGAATTGGATAAACACCTGAATAGAGAAAATTTGCAGGGCTACAATGAAAGGGCAGAGGAGTGGAATTAGCTGATCTACTCTTGCAAAGAGCTGTCATGGACATGATGGACTGAATGGTCTCCTTCTGTACTGTAACCATTTGATTCCTTGATTCTAACTCTGTCAAAGTTGTTCTGAACTTGCTCTGCTCCAAGGAGCACAACCCCAGCTTTTCCAGTCTCTGCACACAACTGAAGTTATGAGGAACCATGGGGAACCCACTGTAAACCTTCCTCCAGACAGAAATACAACTGTTCACCACCACACTGTGACCCAGCTGTTCACATGATTTGGATGTGGGGACCAAATGTAGTATTTCCAAGTTTGCAGATGACACAAAACTAGGTGGGAATGTGAGTTGTGAGGAAGATGCAAAGCGGCTTCAAGGGAATTTGGACAGACTTAGTGAGTGGACAAGAAAGTGGCACATGAAATATAATGTGTAAAAACGTGAGGTTATCCACTTTGGTAGGAGAAACAGATGTGCAGATTATTTGTTAAATGGTAAGAGTGTGAATGTACAAAGGGGCCTGGGTGTCCTTGTCTATAAGTGACTGAAAGCTTACATGCAGGTGCAGCAAGCAATTAGGAAGGCTAATGATATGTTAGCCTCGATTACAAGAGGATTTGAGTACAGGAGTAGTGAAGTCTTGCTTCAATTGTATATAACCTTGGTTGGACTGCACTTTGGAATACTGTGTGAAGTTTTGTTCCCCTTACCTTAGGAGGGATATCATTGCCATAGAGGGAGTGCAACGAAGGTTCACCAGACTTGTTCCCGGGATGGCGGGACTGTCAAATGAAGAGAGATTGGGGAAACTGGGCCTGTATTCTCTAGAGTTTTGAAGAATGAGAGGTGATCTCATTGAAACTTACAAAATATTTAAAGGGATAGACAGGTAGATGAAGCTAAGATGTTTCCCCCGGTTGAGGAGTCTAGAACCAGGGGACACAATTTCAACGTAAGGGGAAAGCCACTTAGGACAGCGATGAGGAGAAATTTCTTTACTCAGTGGGTTGTGAATCTTTGGAATTCTCTACCTCAGAGGGCTGTGGAAGCTCAGTCATTGAGTATGTTCAAAGCAGAGATTGACAGATTTCTAAATACAAATGACATAGGGGATATGGAGATAATGTGGGAAAAAGGCATTGAAGTGGACGATCAGTCGTCATCATATTGAATGGCAGGGTGGGCTCGACGGGCTGAATGGCGTACTCCTGCTCCTATGTTCCTATCAGTCTGCAAACTTCATATGCATGCTGTCATTGTCCCTTTTATTCCATGGGCTTCAGTTTTACTGGCAGTCTAGTATGTGACATCATCAAGAAGGTTTTCAATAAGTTGAATAAGGAGAAATTGTTTCCAGTGGCAAAAGGGTCAGAAACCAGAGGATGTATTTATCAGGTGATTGAGAAAAGACCAGAGGCGAAATGAGGAATGATTTTTTATCCAGTGATGTGTTGTGATCTGGAATGCCCTGTCTGATCGGGACTTGAAAGCAGATTCAGTAGTAACTTTGAAAAGCAATAGGGATAAATACTGGAAGGAAAAATGTACAGATTACAGGAAAAAGCTGAACACCAGGACTAATTGGATAGCACAAGCAAAGAGACAGCACTGACACAATGGACCAAATGGTCTCCTTCTTTGGGTATCATTCTATGGTTTTAGGAAGATAATGTTGATACAATTTGCTGAGTTGGAAGGGAAGTGAACCCAGATTCTGGGTATTCTAACCACCAGACCCAAACCAACTGAACAAGCCATAAAATCAAAGCAAAATACTGTGGATGCTGGAAATCTGAAACAAAACAAGAAAAGCTGGAACCAGCCGAGGAAGGGTCACTGACCCGAAGCGTTGACTCTGCTTCTCTTTCCGCAGATGCTGCCGGACCTGCTGAGTGATTCCAGCATTTCTTGTTTTTGTTCCAACTGAACAAGCCTGTTGTTTAATCTCTGATTTTCACACCAGCTTCTCCTCGCTCTTTCTGTGTTTCCTGCCTGGTCTGTTCCTCTGACCTTTATTCCTGACACTTTATTGAGAATGGCGCTCATTGCGCCTCTAACTCACAGCGTCACTCCACCCCTTCACCCACTTCCAAACCTCTCTGTTGAACAGCACCTCACATCTGCTCCTCTGCTGCATTAATATACCAGGAAAACATTTTCAAACAGACATTTCCAGACAGTGAACGTTCCAGTAAGACAAGGTAAAGATCAGATTCATTCACTTTAAACACAGAGAGAGCAGCTCTCCCTGTTCAGGCTAAGGAGCAGATGTAGTTTCACTCCCATTAGTCTGAGAGACATGGGCCAGAATTTTTAGGGACCGTTGGAGACGGGAATGGAGGCTGGGGAGGGGGAGGGGGGTGTATAAAATAGGGATGGAAGACGTCGGACCGGATTTTTCTGTCAGCGGCTGACATGGAGGGCAGACTTCGCACATCCAGTCGGCAAGAAGGCATTTAAAGTATTTATGAGTCCAATTGTCAGCAATTTGATTCACTGGGTCCAATTGAACTAATAGCACACGGGAACCACGGGGCTACAGAGCCTCGCCTGGTTAAAGGAGGTGACAGGGAGGTGGGAGCTGAGTGTTGGCTTCACTGGGAAGCTATCGGGTGAGGCAGCAAAACTTGGCAGCAAGGGTGGAGGGGGAAAGGGCATCGGGAAACACTGTCAGGAGTGGGGGCTCATGTGCCAGCTCTGCAGGGCGAGCAACACCAGGGTGCCATTGGGGCAGTGCCACCTCATTGAGGGTGACAAGTGAGGTAACTGTGACTGGGTGTTGCTTACTGTGAAGGCCTTGCACTCAGGGAGGGGCAACCTCTCATGGGCCTCATTCATCCTGGATTCGAGGCTCCCATTGAAGAGGAGGAGGAGTAGAGAGGGAGGCCCAGGCACCAGCAGGGACACCACAGCAGCTTGGGGACCCACAGGAGGGCCAGCCTCGAACAGGAAGCTGGAGAAGGAGGCAGAGGAACACGTCAGCCGAGGTTCAACTACCTGCAGATGTCCGAGTGACAGTGTCTCCACAGACGGCACCTCTCCACGGATGTTGTCACTGATCTCTCTGCCATGATGCAGCTGTGCCCCATGGGACTTGGTGGGCACCTGATGCCAGTGTCACTGAAAGTCACCGTGCCACTGAACTTCTACACCAGCAGATCATTGTGGGGATCCACTGGAGATATGTGTGGAATCTCACAGTCTGTGGTGAATCAGTGCATCAAGGAGGTCATCAATGTCCTGTTCAGGAGGGCCGGTGACTATGTGCTCATCGATCCAAACAGTCAAGCTGAGAGGACTACAGGATTCAGGGCCATCACTGGATTTCCCCAGGTGTAGGGTGTCATTGACTGCACCCAAGTGACCATCAAGGCTCCTGCAGACCAGCCAGCAGCCTTCAACAGGAAGGGCTTCCACTTGCTCAGTGTGTAACTGGTCTGTGACCATCACAAATGGATCCTACAGGTGTGTGCACAAATCCCGGGAAGTAGCCACAATGCCTGCATACCAAGGCACTCCCAGGTGCCAGAACCTTTCCGCGGCCCCATCCGCTTTCAGAGATGGATCCTTGGAGACAAGTGCTACCCACTGAGGACATGAGTACTGACGTCTGCGGGTCAACCCGAGCGACCATCAAGGAGGCCATTGGTCTCTTGAAGATGAGATTCAGGTGCCGAGATCGATCCAGTGGAGCCCTTCAGTATGTCCCGGCGAGAGTCTCGCATATCTTGGTGGTTTGCTGTGCACAGCACAATCTGGCATGACAGAGGGGTGAGGTGTTGACTCGTGAGGATATCGTGGAGTGTGATGTCTCCACTGATGATGAGGATGTGGAGGAGGATGCTGTCCAAGCAGTGCCAGATGAAGAACCTCGGGACCAGCAAGAAAGGGGCCATGAGATACACACAAGGGAGACATGAGACACCCTTCTACATTCAAGTTTCCTTTGAGCCTTACTACCTTCTGGAACCACAGCAAAAAAGTCTTAGCTTTAAGCAGCCCTGTTGTCGCCTCCTTCCTTCTGCACTACAGCGTCCAGGTACACATCGCACAGTGACAAGGCCGAAGCTTTGTGAACTCAGGGCTTGGTCCCTCACTTCCAGCCCCTTGGGAGGAAGGGTTTAAATGAAGTCCCAAAGGGCATCAACAATAAGAAGGAGACATAGTGAGAGAACATCATTTCTTTCTTCCGTGTGACACCAAACGCAACCCTATCCATCTGGAATGCACATTCACCGTGAACCCAAAGTGAATCTAGGTGCTCTTCTGAAATCTTTTCCGCATGCTCCGACATGGTGCTCCCCCTGCTCTGTCAGCTGAGATGGAGACAGGCTGCTGACCTTGCTGCCCCATGGCTTGGGATGACATTGGTGGCCGTCCTCTTGCTGCCTCAGGCCTGGAGGGCCCCGGCACACTGAGGACCACCTGCACAGGTACAGGGACCCCCCCTGTCATCGAGGGTGATGGAGGCAGGCACTGGCATCACTTGTGTCACTGGCAGAGGGGCTTTGGAGCTACCGTCCACACCAGGAGCACCCTGAGAGGAGACCCCAGATGTAGCAGCCAGCTGCTCCTCCCCCTTATAAGACACACTTGTACCTCCCTGCTGACCTGAGAGGGACGTGGACCTGGTGAAGAGTTCAGGTGCCTCGTCCCCCTCTCACCTTGTCACCGCTGGATGGATCTCATGGACAAAGCGATGGAGTGCAAGTCTGCGCACATCTCCGGCGGCACTGATTGGTCGGCTGGATCTGGCTCTCCATCAGAGTCACCAATCTCTCAAGGAAGGAAGCCAGACACACCCCCATCGGAGACAGTACAGCATGCAAGGCCTGGATGGACTCCTCCATCATATGAGCTTGGGTACACATAACCTCCGGCAACTCTGCCAGATGTTGCCTGACCTCTTGCTGCAGCTGCAGCATTTGCCGTGTTGCTGGTGACACCAGAGGCACGTCATCAGCCTGGGACTCAGCATGGGCCTGTCCTCCCACAGACTTCCAACTGCCAGTGGCCTCGGCTGTCACTGCCTCCGTCAGCAGCCCGGGCCTGTCTGTGACGTGCTCACCAGCTTGTGTGCCCAAATCTAACAGCGAGTGGATACCCACCGAGTGAGGGTTTCTGTGCTGGTGGAGAATGCAGGGGAATGATGTGACGGTGCACCATCTGAGGCTCCCTCTTCCTCCTCAGAGGTGTCTGGATGTCCCCCAGTCTCTCCAGCTCTTCGCTCTTGTCGTTCATCCCAGCCTGCATGTGCAAACAGGGACATTGAAGGGTTAGCGTCTTCATATCGTGACATTCCAACCACCCCTAAAGTGCAGCTCCATTGATGCAGTGGTGAACAGATGAACAGTGTGGCTCCTTTGCAGCGGATGCTCCCTTGTGCCCCAGGAGATGTTCACTCACTCTCTTAGGTAGGTGTCCCTGTCTCTCCATCAGCTATGGAGCAGCTGCTTTGCTGCCCGGCCTGTTCCATGGCCTCCTCCTCCATCGGGATGAGGACATGGAGATAAGGCATCCACTGCCAGTCTTGACACGCTCTTTCCGATTGTGGGCTGTCTTCTCCTGCAGCCACTATGATCAACAAAGTTAGTCTCCCAGCGGGGACAAACCCAATATCTCTGATGGTGATAGTCCAGCAGTCCATGATGTGGACACACATATTCCTCCTGCATGTGGCCCCTCTCGAGGGACTGTGTGAGTTTATACATTGACTGACGTGCACCTCCCACCGAGATGCAGCCAAGCCTCAGGCAGCATGTCCTGCTGCCCTTCCCCAATACACATGACTGGGTGGTCACTCCCTTTCCACCAAACACTCCCTCTCACTCTGCCATGCGCAATGTCCAAAGGGTCCAAAGTGTTTTGAGTTTGCGCCTGAGCAGCCCGGATCCGGTCATTGACCCACTTCGTGCACTGGATCCATGTCTTGGGGGTGACCCCACGGCTGCTGACTTCACCTACTATCTCAAAGCAGCTTTGCTTGGTCAGGCGGACAGGTCTCCACCTCCCATCTCTGGGGAAGAGGATCTTCCAACTATCTGTTGTCACCTGGAGGCGAACCTGCAGGAAGGCATCGCCAAACCATTGGACGATGGTCACTGCAGGCTCGCATTCAGCTCCTTACCTATCAGGCAGCAGAGACAGCAGAACGGGTCCTGGGGCATCAGTGACAGTAGAACGGGTCCTGGGGCATCAGTGACAGCAGAACGGGTCCTGGGGCATCAGTGACAGCAGAACGGGTCCTGGGCAGCAGATGCAGCAGAACAGGTCCTGGGGCAGCAGATGCAGCAGAACTGGTCCTGGGGCAGCAGAGGTAGCAGAACGGGTCCTGGGGCAGCAGAACGGGTCCTGGAGCAGCAGAGGCAGCAGAACGGGTCCTGGGGCATCAGAACGGGTCCTGGGGCTTCAGAGGCAACAGAACGGGTCTTGGGGCAGCAGAATGGGTCCTGGGTTAGCAGATGCAGCAGAACGGGTCCTGGAGCAGCAGGGGCAGCAGAATGGGTCCTGGGGCATCAGAGGCAGCAGAACGGGTCCTGGGGCATCAGAGGCAGCAGAACGGGTCTTGGGACAGCAGAACGGGTCCTGGAGCAGCAGAGGCAGCAGAACGGGTCTTGGGACAGCAGAACGGGTCCTGGGGCATCAGAGGCAGCAGAACGGGTCTTGGGAGAGCAGAACGGGTCCTGGGGCATCAGAGGCAGCAGAACGGGTCTTGGGGCAGCAGAACGGGTCCTGGGACAGCAGAACGGGACCTGGGGCATCAGAGGCAGCAGAACGGGTTCTGGGACAGCAGAGGCAGCAGAACGGGTCCTGGGGCAGCAGAGGCAGCAGAACGGGTCCTGGGACAGCAGAGGGCTCTCAGGAAGACACTCCTTTAAACCAGGCAGCAGTGAATGCAGGTCTGGCAGCCCTTTAAATATGGTGCCAGCACCTGCCGTTGTGTCAGATGCCGGTGCCATCAGTGCCTCGTTCCCTGCCTCTGGTCCTTGTTTACATGGGCCCCACGCCTCCCCTTCATTAATTGGTCGGCTGCTCCGTGATCGGGGTCGGTCGGCCACATTTCACTCGTGTGGTGATGACACCCGCTTCAGGTGTCTCTGCCGAGAGCAGCACCATTAGTTTAAAATTCAGCCCATGGGGTCAAGAGTGGAAAATCTCCCCTCTGATTCTCTCTACTTAAACTGATGGAGACACCAAATTAAAACTGATGAAACCAGGGATTGTATCCTGGTTCTTCAATCTAGTGTTCTCCCAACTGAGCTATTCCATCCTCACTGTGAACTCATCTTCATTGGAGACAAATATAACTCCAGGCGGAATTTCCCCACCCGTTCATTCCTCACTTCAGAGGAATGGGACCCGACCAGATCGCGGAACTCAGATTATGTTAATGTTCTGCTCTTGATACCTTAATATTATCTTGCGTTTGAGCCACATTTAATCAGGTTCACGGACAAATTCTTCCATCATCCCTTCTCCCACATTCTCTCTCTCTCATTCATTCTTTATTCTTCACAATCCAGAAAGGTTTAGGAATCAGAGCTCACCCCCAAACCCTCTGCACACAGACCTCTGTCTGATACCCTGTTTGATCCAAGAGACCAGTCAATAAATTACACTCTTTATAAACACAGAAAGCTGCCTCAGAGTGTTGGACAGAGATAAATACACTGAAGTCTTTTGAAAAAAGTTCATCTTACGGGTTGTTACTGAGCCCACAGAGCAGGGCGGGCCCAGGCTCCAGCCCCAGCTTGTGCTGTGTTAGCTGATGCCACCTGGTGTGATACTGAGCCACACGGAGCAGGAAAGGGCCTGGTTGTATTCATGGCCTGTGTTGAGTTAACTGATCCCACTCAGTGTGGCAGGAGCCACACAGAACAGAATGGGCCCAGGCTCCTTCCTCAGCCTGAGGGATGATAATTCTTCTCACACGTTGTTGTGCAGAGCCCCACACAGAACAGGGAAATCTTAGGCTCCATCCCCGGCCTGTGGTATTTTACTTCATCGCACCTGGTATGGTATGGAGTCCCCAGAGCAGGAAAGGTCCAGGTTCCATCTCCAGCCTATGCTGAATTAGCTGATCTGACCTGGTTGGCACTGAACCGCAATCAGGGAAGGATGGGCCGAGGCTCCATGGCCTGTGGTGTGTTAGTTATTCTCATTTGGTGAGGTACTGAGCACCATATAGAGCAGGAAGGGCCTGTGCTCAGTGAGCTGATCTCACCTTGTGTCGTCCTGCGACCCACACACAGAGCAGGACGGGCCTAGGCCTAATCCTCGGCCTGTGCTCAATTAGCTGATCTCATCCAAAAGATTTTGATAAGGTTCCACACAAGAGGCTTCTCTGTAAGATTAAAGTCCCTGGTATCAGTGGTAATATATTGATCTGGATTGGGAACTGACTGTCAGGACGTAGGCGGAAAGTAGTTACAGATGGATCTGGATCTGTTTGGAGACCAGTTACCAGTGGTGTACCACAGGAATCGGTGTTGGGTCTGTTGCTCTTTACTATTTTTATTAATGATCTGGATGTAGGTGGAGGGGGCACCATCTGTAGATTTACAGATGATTTGAAGATCTGTGCGAGTGTTCCGACTGTAAACGATAGTCAACTGTTTCAGGCTGATCTTAATGTGTTGGGAGATTGGGTTCATGACTGGTAAATGATGTTTAATTTGGGTAAGTGCAGTGTTATTCATGTGGACAGGGTGAATGCTCAACATTCATACACCCTTCAGGGAAAAACATTAAAGTAGGTGGAAAAAAGAAAATAATTTTGAGCAGAGATCTGGATGTTCTAGTGCACAGATCTCTAAAGGTACAGCAGCAATGTTGTGATGTGACAGTTGGAGCAAATAGAGGGTTGTGCTGCATTCAGAGGACAATTGAGCATAAAATGAGGCATATTCTTTCATGGGATGTGAGTGACACTGGCAAGGCCAGAATTTGTTACCCATCCCTAATTGTCCTTGACAAGGTGGCGGTGAGCTCCCTTCTTGAATTGCTGCACTCCAAATGGTGTAGGTACACCGACAGTGCTGTTAGGAAGGGAGATCCAGGATTTTGACCCAGCATCAGTGAATGAACAGCGATATATTTGCAGATCAGATGGTGTGTGACTTGGAGGGGAGCTTGCACATGGTGGTGTTTCCATGCATCTGCAGCCCTTGTCCTTCAAGGTGGTGGAGGTCTTCGGTTTGGAAGGTGCTGTCTGCGGAGCCTTGGTGAGTTGCAGCAGTGCATCTGGTAGATGGTACACACTACAGCCACTGTGCATCAGTGGTGAAGGGAGTGAATGTTTAAGGTGGTGAATGGGGTGACAATCAAGGTGGCTGCATTGTCCTGAACAGTGTCGAGTTCCTCGAGTATTGTTGCTGCTGCACTCATCCTGGTTTGTGCCTTGTAGATGGTTGACAAGTTTTGGAGAGTCAAGAATCACAAAATTATTGCAGTGCAGAAGGAGGCCATTCGGCCCATTGTGTCTGCATAGAATCATAGAACATAGAAAGTTTACAGCACAGGCAGGCCAAAAAACGAGCCTCCCAGCTGAATCCCATTGTCCAGCATTTGGACCGGAGCCCTGCAGGTTCAGGTACTTGAGGTGCACATCCAGACTCCTTTTAAATGAGTTGAGGGTTTTTGCCTCAGCTACCCTTCCAGGCAGTGAGTTCCAGACTCCCACAGCCCTCTGGGTGAATAAACCTTTCCTCATCTCCCCTCTAATTGTTCAACACATCACTTTAAATCTATGCCCCCTAGTCACTGACCTCCCTACTAAGGTAAATAGACCCTTCCCATCCATTCTATCCAGAAACCCTCACAATTTTGTACATTTCAATCAAATCTCCCCTCAGCCTCTTCTATTCCAAGGAGAACAACCCCAGTCTATCCAATCTTTCCTCATAGCTGCATTTTTCCATTCCTGGCAACATCCTCGTAAATCTCCTCTGTAACCTCTCTCGTGCAATTACATCCTTTCTGTAATGAGGTGACCAGAACTGCACACAGAACTGAAGTTGTGGCCTAACTAATGATTGATACAGTTCCAGCATAACCTCCCTGCTCTTATATTCTATACATCGGCTAATAAAGGAAAGGATTCCATAAGCCTTCTCAACCAACTTATCAACCTATCCTGCTGCTTTCAGGGATTTGTGGACATTCACTTCAAGGTCCATCACTTCCTCTGCACCTCTCAGTATTCTCCCATTAATTGTGTATTCCTTTGCTGTGTTTGACCTCACCAAAGGCATCACCTCACATTTCTCCAAGTTGAATTCCATTTGCCACTTTTCTGCACACCTGACCAGTCCATTTTTCCAGCTCTCCTAATGAGCATTTCACCTAGTGCCTTGAGCTGAGTTACTCATCACAGAATTCCCACTATCTGATTTACCCTTGTAGCCAGTGTATTTACATGAATGGTCCAGTTCAGCTTCCGTCAATGGGAACCCCCAGGATGTTGATGGTGGGGGGATTCAGCGATGGTAATGCTGTTGAACGTCAAAGGGAAATGGTTACATGCTCTCTTGTTGGAGATGGTCATTGCCTGGTACTTATGTGGTGTGAATGTTACTTGCCACTTAGCAGCCCAAGTCTGAATGTTGTCCAGGTCTTGCTGCTTCTGGACACGGACTCCTTCAGTATCTGAGATGTCCCGAATTTGTCCTTTTATGAAACATTGGTCAGGACGCACTTGGAATATTGCATCCAGTCTTGGTCTCCTCACATGATGGGTGATATTGAGGCTTTGGAAAGGGTACAGGGGAGAGACATTCGACTAATTCCCAGTATAAGACATCTTGGTTATCAAGTTAGACTAAAAGAGTTGGGACCCTACACTTTCGAGAAACCTAGACTGAGGGGTGATCCGATTGAGGTTCATAAATAATGAAGGGTCCAATTTAGCATGGGAGAGGTTTCATAACTTTATATTGTAAAAGGCCAAATGGCACCCGGATCACATTAAATTTCATTTTCAGTGGTGGGTTAATGTACCAGGATGGCCGAGTGGTTAAGGCGTTGGACTTAGTGTCTGCGTGGGTTCAAACCCCACTCCTGCTATCTGTGCTTACAAAATGTTACTTATTCTTTCCCTGACTTTTGCCTTGCACCATCATCTCTTCTGTCATTTAATCACTCTTGCCTTCCAACTGATCACAGCTTCCTCTTATTTGATCTGCCTCAGCACCGTTCCTTGGCTCTGCACTTGCTTATAAACTGGTAAATCTTTAACTTAATCTCCTCTGTACCCTGACAATGACCTTCTCATCCTTCCTGGATTGTGGTTCCTCACAGGATACGCTGCCTCTCCGACTCCCCTCCAGGTAACTGAAGGCCCTGAGCCTTGGTCTCGCTTTATACGCTAGCTGGTAGTTGATTCCTTGCAGGTCTGCCACCGCTCAGGAGAAGCTCAAGACCCAGATCAAGCAAAGTATCAAGAGGAATGTGAAAAATGGCTCCCTGGTGCAGAGCAAGGGACAGGGAGCCTCCGCCTCCTTCAAAATCAGCAAGAAGGAAAACCCAGGAAAAAGTGGGAAAGAAGGTGAAGAAACCAGCAGACAAGAAATCTTTAGTGAAGAAACCAGCAGACAAGAAATCTTTAGTGAAGAAACCAGCAGACAAGAAAGTGACAACAAAGAAAGTAACAGCCAAGAAAACGAGCAGAAAGGCGGCGGCAATGCCAAATAAGGCGGTGAAGAAAGCAACGCTTCAGAAAACGTCTCCTGTGAAGAAGGTCAAAAAAGGCAAGAATGCGGCGGGCGGAAAGGCGCTGAAGAAAGTGCAGACATGGAAGAGCAAGGTCAAGCCGAAAGCAGCGAAGGCTCAGAAAGCAGGGTCTGGAAAGAAGTGAAAGAGCGCGGGAAACTTGTAAACATCTGAACACAAAGGCTCTTCTCAGAGCCACCCACATCTCTCAGGAAAGAGCTGATCCCCTGATCAAATGATCCCTGTCCCGGCCCCGTCTGCAGATTCCACATGGAAATGATTTGGAGTAAATCGAGGATCCCTGGTGACTCCCTGACATCCCCTCCACCCAGCCCTTTCCCCACTCTCTGTAATAAAACAGAAGGATGTCCGGCCCTCACTCCAACTGGAGATGTGTTCGGTGCAGTCTCAGTTCACAAATTCAGGGGGTGAGTTTGTGAGACAGTAACACTGGCGGAGAAACCCCACCTCACAACTCAAACCCCAACACCTGAGTTTCTCCAATTCAGATGGAGTCGGGTGACAACAGGAGCTGGGATAGGCTGTGATCGGGAATGTTAGGAATGGATTTGTTCAGGGAGGAATGTACCTGGAATCTCCGAATGTAATAGTTCCTTATTTCCCCAGATGACACATTCTGCAGTGAGAGTGAAAAGTCTCTTCACTGCTTCACATTTACTAATTGTTTGGTTCGAGATGAATAATGAGTCAGAGAGTAATGACAGGATCTGAAGCTTCTCTCACACCAGCCCTTGTGAAGTGTGAAGTGTCCAATGTGTGAAGCTGCTGCCAGGGTTTGTCAATCTGAACAGTTTCAGCTCAGTTACTGGGGGCCTGGAATCCCCGCAGTTTGACTCTGTCTCTGATTGGTCATCCTCTTCTCAATCCAATTCTTAACCAATCGGAGTGTCACATAAATTAAATAGAAGTTCTCATTGGCTGAAATTTTCCAATTGGAAAAAGCCCGGCAATTCCAGAGCAGGAAGGAATTGAAGTGATGGAAAATTTCAATTTTTCAGGCAACAATTTTATGATCTCTCATTTTATGTTCTGTTTTACTGTATTTTCCATCATAAAATCCTGGTGCTATTTTAGGAATGATTTTCATTTGTCAATCTGTTAACTTTAAGTGGCGGGAGGAAGGTCCGGTTCAGCAATTTAAAACGGGACAAATATCAGCTTCCACTCTGTAAAAGGAACGAATACAGAGCGAAGTTGGGTGTGACAAGATCACAGGAAAGTTGTGCCCTGAGACAAGGTGTGTGTTGACAGGAAAGCTGCTTTCTTTTGCACAAAATGTATTTTATTCATAAAGTTTGTGCAATTACATTGCAAAGCAGTTCAAATTTAATATTACATAATGTACAATACTGATCAGTTTCATTCAATAATGTACATGAGGTATCTCACTATCCCTGCCTGCACAGGTTATATTTACAGTATTTACATTACACATCAAACATTCTCTGGTGCAAACAGCCTGAGGGGTTTTACACGGGTTCCAGCCCCTCACTGTACTATGGCCTGAGACTGTAGCCTTTCCCATTGAGACGCCATGGTGGCTTCCCCAAGCTTTAATGTGTCCCACAGCACATAGTCTTTTTTTTTCACTGAACTGGAGGCATTTGCGAGCAGCGGTGAAGAGCCAAGAGAGAGAAAAATTGACATAAAAACAAAATACTGCGGATGCTGGAAATCTGAAATAAAAACAAGAAATGCTGGAAATGCTCAGCAGGTCTGGTGGCATCTGTGGAGAGAGAAACAGATTTAATGTTTCTGGTCAGTGACCCTTGGACATAATCAAGAAGTTTGCAGATGACATGAAAATTGGCCGCTTGGTTGATAGTGAGGAGAATAACTGTATACTGCAAGAAGATATCAATAGACTGGTCGAGACTGGTCAGGTGGGCAGAAAAGTGGCAAATGGAATTCAAATTGGACACTTAAAAGGTTAAAAAAGAAAAGGAATACATGATTAATGGGAGGACACTGAACGGTGTGGAGTAATTGAGGGACATTGGAGTGAATGTCCACAGATCCCTGAAGGTAGCAGGACAGGTCAATAAGGTGAATCAGCAGGTATATGGAATCCTTTCCTTTTATTAGCTGAGGTATAGAATATAAGGGTGACCTGAATGTCCTTTTCAATAAGTCACTGAAATCTAGCATGCAATTAAGAAGGCTAATAGTTTGTTAGCCTTTATCGCAAGAGGATTTGAGCACAGGAGCAGTGAATTCTTTCTTCAGTTTTATAGAACCGTGGTTAGACTGCACTTGCTTCCCTTACCTCAGGAAGAATATTATTGCCATAGAAGGAGTTCAACGAAGGTTCATCAGACTTGTTCCCAGCTTAGTGGAACTATCCGAGGAAGAGAGACTGGGGCTGTATTCTCTAGAGTTTCATAGAATGAGAAGTGATCTCATTGAAACCAACAAAATACTTAAAGGATAGACAGGGTAGATGCAGCCAAGATGTTTCCCCTGGTTGGGGAGTCTAGATCCATGTGACACCATTTCAAAATAAGGGGGAAGCCACACTGGATAGAGGTGAGGAGAAATTTCTTTACTCAGAGATTGTGAATCTTTGGAATTCTCTATGCCAGAGGGCTGTGGAAGCTCATTCATTAAGTATGTTTAAAGCAGAGACTGACAGATTTCTAAATACAAATGACATAAGGGAATATGAGGAAAGTGTGGGGAAAAGTATATTGAAGTGGATGATCAGCCATGATTACATTAAATGGCGGGGCAGGCTCAATGGGCTGAATGGCCGACTCCTGCTCCTATGTTGCTATGTTCCTAACTCCACATGATCAGCGAGGCACAGCCTCAGGAAGACTTGGCGTGTAGTGAAAACAGATATCACTGCTTCTGATCTTCACCAGAACACAGAGTGAGATGCAACATTGATCATCAAACAGACTGTGAGAGAATACAACAGAATAAAACACATGGAGAGACACTGTGGAATAACAGATAGATTTGATTGGAATGTTGAATTTTGATTGGAATGGATAAAGCACCAGAAACAGCAGATTAATTTGGGATTCTCATCCTTATATTGATCTGGGACAGAAAAGAGAAACTGGAAGAAGGAAGAAAAGAAAGGATGGAACTGTTCACTTTTTTTCAGCTTTTTCACTCGCCCATCAAAGCTGGATAAAAAAAGTTGCAAATAACAGAGAATTTCACCAAAAAGGGTGATTAAATGCTGTCGAAACCTTGGATCGAAGGCGACCCCAACAGATCACCTGTTTAACTGTCTCCTCACTGGGGGATTTCAATCAGTGAGCAATATTATTCTCTATTTCTTTTTGGTAAATGAAACTAGAACTGCCACTCAGAGTTAATATCTGTGTCCTGACTCCTGAATAATAAAATTGTGAGTTTCTCGATATGTTTTGCTGAAAGAACTAAGAACTCTTTTCTAACTTACACACTACTATAGACACACTCATCAAGCCTCCTAAGCTGGCATCCTTGGTGCTGCTCTCTCTTCTCCCAAACCTCATCTCATGTTACATCATCACACTGACAGTGGGAGGGGTTGATTCCCCCATCATAGTAATTAGTCCTTTACATCCTTATACTACACTGTCAGTCAAAAAAAATGGTTGGAGGGAACTTCATTTATCGAAATGCCAACAGCTGCCAGTTGTCAATCAACTCAAACAATCACAGAGAGAGAGAGACTGTCAGAGAACTTCCTGCTTACAGTCCTGTCCCTGTCACACTCAGCAGCTGCTCACCCAGACCCCACTCTCATCAACACTGAACATTGTTACCGAGACCCTTCAAATACTGTTTATAAAAGGCAGAAAAGGTCAAAGTTCATCACAGCTGTATTGAATAGAACAAAATTTAATATTGTCAGGCAAATCCCCCACCTGCCAAGAATGCGGCACACATTATTTTGTCATATGAACATTAAAAGTTTAAAAATTGCAATCTCTTACTGGAAATATATTTCCATGGTAACAGACAATGTTGAACTAATGGGGGATCCAGCAGTGGTCTTCCAATACACAAATGTTTTAGTCACATGGCTAGCTGGCTGGTGCAGAGAGATTTGAGCCTCCAACAAGGGATGCAAAGAGACTGTTCCATATAAGGTTCTGAATCTAATTCTGAACTATTTACTATGACGGGGGATCAGTTCTGAAGAAGGGTCATTGACCTGAAATGTTAACTCTGCATCTCTCTCCACAGATGCTGCCAAAAGAGATGCAGTGGTTTTTGTCGAGATTCATGCCAAGCAGCTCTGTAACACAGGAGTCTGTGCTCTCCGGGCTGTTCGCAGGGACGCACACCAAGACAAACATCAACTGCTGCTGGAGGACTATCAATTTGGTGAAAGACGCCCTTTGGTCTGCCCGAAACTTGCTGGTCTTCCAGCGCAAAGAGTTGTCCACGACCGAAAGTTGCAGACTGGCTCATTCCAAGGTCCAGGACTACGTGCTGAGGGACGCACTAAAGCTTGGGGCAGCCACAGCAAAGGCTCAATGGGGAAAGACCACTGTGTAAGGTCCCCCCACCAAGCTGAACTGAGGAGCTTGATCCATGGGACACCCCTCTAACTGTATCGGGAAAATTTTGTCTGCTGTAAAATGTAAAAATGTATCAAGCACGACAAATGTGAAACGGAAGGATTGTGAGGCAACTCATGATTGTATTGAAGCAAACGGACCTCCTTTGCACTGTTTGTAATTTTTGACTTGGTGCTGTTTGAAACTGTTTTGTAATGTATTTTGGCTAAGATCAAGTGCAGTATCTGTTCTTATCAGTGCTTATTTGATTGAGAAGAGACCATGATCATTGCCTTTTGATCCTGGGGAAGCTTTGAGTAAAATGGCTATAACCAATTTTCGAGCTTCGGGCCAGGGAGTGCGCAACACCGTTCGGGTGGTCGTGAAGGACATGGAAGGAGATGCACCGGTCGACCGCACCTTCTTCATCAAGAACATTCTCTTCGATTGCTGCGGATTTCAAGCGACGGACGTCTTCTGCCTGCAGGATTTCCCCAGCAGTGGATACTTCGATGTGACGTTCCGGAACGTGGTGGGATGCATCAAGTTCCTGAAGGCGTTCAAGGAGAAAGGGGACCGGGCGCCACTGTCGATCCTCACAGCGGAGCCGCTCTTCACGCTTCCATCTCAACGGGACCGGGTAGTGACGATTCACCTCTACAACCCCCATGTTCCGGTGGTGGATGTACTCACCTTTCTCGCCAGGTACGTCGAGGTGGCCGGCAGCAGCACTGATGTCAAGGACCCCTTTGGGATCTGCACCAGCAAGCGGCAGGTCAAGGTGACCTTGAAGGTAGATCCCAGTGGAGCCATCATCCACCCTCCCTCCAGCTTCGCTATCGGGGGAAGTCGAGGCTTCTTGGTCTACGCTGGGCAGCCCAGAGTTTGCCGCACCTGTGGCAAATCTGGTCACATGGCAGCCAACTGCAGCACGGTTGTTTGCAAGAACTGCAAGGAGGAAGGCCATCAGAGCAAGGACTGTAAGCAGACTAAGCGTTGCAACTTGTGCGGTGCGGCAGGCCATCTGTACAAGACCTGCCCCAAACGTTGTCTCAGCTATGCTCAGGCGGCAAGGTCCAAGGAATGGCCGGGTGAAGGTTCGACGAAGGCGTCCGCTGTTCGAAAGGAGACCAGCAACCTTCTCCGCAGTGAGGCACTTCAACCTGAGAAGGAAGGGGAGGCGCCTACCCAGCGCCCGGAAACCCCTCCTCCACAGACAGAATCAATGGAGGAGGAGGCAGCAGATGGACAAACAGGTCAGTGGCAAGTGGTCCAGAGAAAAACCACAAAGAAAAAACATCCCAAAGCCACTACCCAAACCAGTGGCAAGAGGAGGCTCTCTTCTGAATCAGACTGCAACAACTCCTCTTCACTGGACGGGGAAATGCTGGAACGACAGCCCTTTCAAAAGAGGCGGCAGAACTCCGAGATGGATGATAAAGCATCCCAGCCCCTGGGCACTGGAAGCTGTGATGGGCCCGGCGTGCCCCAACCCCAATTCCCCACACGTAACGACGTGGCCAACGCATCTCAGCTCCGGGACACCGGGAGCAAAGACACGTCTGGCGCACCAGAGCTCCGGGAGACCGGGAGCTGTGATGTTTTCGAGGAGGAACAGATGGAAGCAGCTGAGGACAACCCAATGCTCTCTGCCTACAAGACCCCCCCGATGTCACCCGAGCGGCACAAACCCTGCATGAAAAATCAGGAGGGGTTTCTGAGCCCAACCAACGTGAAACTGCTTGCGCACACGATGGGTATGCAGGAACATCCCGAAGGGGAAGGACTGGGACTAGCGAGGACAAATGGTATGGGAAGCAACAACTAATTTTTAGTTAGAAATGGGTATAAGAATTGCTTCCATTAATGTGCGTAGCATTAAATCGACTACGTGATGTGTTTCAACCTTGGATTACCTTGCCAAGGTCAAAGCTGACATACTGTTTCTGCAGGAGTGTGGAATACCACACCTCAGCACCTACAGGCAGTGGTCGCGATGGTGGTTCCACGGGCCATCGATCTGGTCGGGGGGTAATGACTGCCGTTCCTCCGGCCTGGGTATTCTGCTGCGGGGAGGTAACTTCACCATCTGCGAAGTTAAGGAGGTGGTGGGCGGCCGCCTCCTCGTAGCAGACGTGATGTACAACAACGCTCCACTCCGGTTGATCAACGTGTATGCCCCGGGACAACGCAGCGAGCGGCTGACCGTCTTCCAGCAGCTCCCACTGCTGCTGGCGACGTCCAGGCCGGTCATCCTAGGCGGTGACTTCAACTGCATCATTGATGCGGCTGGACGATCCGGCAGTGACGACAGCAAACTGGACGCAACGTCCAGATTCCTAATAGAAACAGTTAAGGATGCCAAACTGCACGACGTCTTCAGCAAACCTGCAGACGGAGCGCAGCGCAGATACACATGGTCAAGATCGAACGGGTCTGCCCGTTCCAGGATTGACTTCCTGTTTGTGTCCCGTGCTGTCACGGTCGGATCCACCGACGTCAAGCCGGTGTTCTTCTCTGACCACTGCCTCTTACTGGCCGACTGTCACTTACAGGACGACCAGCGGGTTGGCAGAGGGACGTGGAAGCTCAATGCGACACTGCTGACCCCAGAGAATGTTGAGGAACTCAAAAGGGATTACAATGGTTGGAGGACCGTGAAACCCCTCTTTGCGTCTCCAGTTCACTGGTGGGAAGCGATTAAGGAGAACATCAAGAGGTTCTTCATCCACAAAGGTGTTCAGAAGGCGAGAGAGAGACAGAGAGAACTGTCCCGACTCCAGAAAATTATGCAAAATCTACTCCGGTTGCAGTCAATGGGGGTCGAGGTCAAGGAGGACCTCCAAGAGGTGAAGAGCCAGCAGGCCTCGCTCTTTGCCAAGGAGGCCTCCAAGATCATCTTACGGTCCAGAGTCCGCTCCATCGAGCAGGATGAGACGTGCTCGCGTTACTTCTTCCAAAAGGTACACAGAGAGAGCTCTGTTATCAGCAGCCTGAAGGAAGAAGATGGCTCGGTAACGTCTTCGCAGCCCGACATACTCAGGATCAGTAAATCCTTTTATGCTGGGCTGTATGACGCGAAGCCCACAGACAGCAGAGCCTCCCAGTCCTTCCTGTCATCTATCACAGAGGTCTTAGATGACAGCAGAAGGGAGGGACTGGACAAGCCGCTAACTCTGGACGAGCTGACAAAGGCCGTCGAGTCTTTCGAGACGAGTAAAACTCCCGGGAGCGACGGCTTCCCGGTCGAGTTGTACTCGGCCCTGTGTGACTGGGTCAGCCCAGACCTGCTGGAAGTATACGAGAGTATGCTCCTGGCCGGCAGCATGTCAGAATCCATGAGAAAAGGCATCATCACCCTCATTTACAAGCAGAAGGGGGAGAGTGCAGAAATCAGAAATTGGCGGCCCATCTCACTGCTTAATGTTGATTACAAGATTCTGTCCAAAGTCATAGCCAGTCGAGTCAAGTCTGCTCTGGAGTTGGTGATTCACCCCGATCAGACCTGTACTGTACCCGGCAGGAAGATCTCTGATAGTCTCGCGCTACACAGGGATACGATCGCCTACGTACGGGACAGGAGGGTGGACACCTGCCTCATCAGCCTGGACCAGGAGAAGGCTTTTGACAGGATATCGCACACCTACATGATGGACGTGCTTTCCAAAATGGCGTTTGGGGAGGGAATCTGCAATTGGATCCAACTGCTCTACACAAACATCAGTAGCGCAGTGTCAATCAACGGGTGGGAATCTGAAAGTTTCCCGATCAAATCTGGAGTCAGACAGGGCTGTCCTCTGTCCCCGGTCTTGTTTGTTTGCTGTATTGAACTCTTTGCTGAGTCGATTAGGAAGGATGCGAGCATAAGAGGGGTGACAATCCCAGGCAGCGGAGGCACTCAGGTCAAAACCTCCCTGTACATGGATGACGTCGCCGTCTTCTGCTCGGATCCGCTGTCCGTGCGCAGACTGATGAGCATCTGCGACCAGTTCGAACTGGCCTCGGGAGCCAAAGTTAACCACGGCAAGAGCGAGGCCATGTTCTTTGGGAACTGGGCTGACCGATCCTTTGTCCCCTTCACCGTCAGGTCAGATTATCTGAAGGTGCTGGGGATATGGTTCGGAAGGGCCGGGGCGTGCACCAAAACATGGGAGGAGTGAGTAGCCAAGGTACGACAAAAGTTGGGCATGTGGGGGCAGCGATCTCTCTCCATTGTGGGTAAGAACCTGGTCATCAGGTGCGAGGCGCTCACGTTGTTGCTCTACGCGGCGCAGGTCTGGCCCATACCCTACTCCTGCGCCGTGGCAGTCACCCGAGCCATTTTCCGCTTCGTCTGGGGATCTAAAATGGATCGGGTCCGGAGGGACACGATGTTCAAATCTCTGGACATGGGCGGGAAAAATGTACCCAACGTGGCCCTCATCCTGATGACCACCTTCGTGTGCGGCTGCATCAAGCTATGTGTAGATCCCCAGTACGCAAACTCCAAGTGTCACTACGTGCTGAGGTTCTATCTGTCCCCGGTGTTGCGAAGGATGGGCCTGGTCACATTGCCGCGGAACGCACCATGCAGTTGGGCGGCGCCGTACCACCTATCCTTCGTGGAGCAGTTTCTGCGGAAAAACACCTTTGACCACCGGTCCATCAGGCAGTGGTCTGCACGGAATGTCCTCAATGCCCTACGGGAAAAGGAAACGGTGGATCCTGTCGGATGGTTCCCCGAGCAGACCGTCAAAGTCATTTGGCAGAATGCCTCATCACCAGAACTTTCAAACAAGCACCAAGACGTAGCGTGGCTGGTGGTGAGAAGGGCCTTCCCCGTCAGATCCTTCACGCACACCCGAAGTCTCGCCCCCTCCGCACAGTGCCCCCGCGTTGGCTGTGGTGGGGAAGAGACGGTCGCCCACCTCCTCCTGGAATGTGCCTTTGCAAAGCAGGTGTGGAAAGAGATGCAGTGGTTTTTGTCAAGGTTCATCCCAAGCAGCTCTGTAACACAGGAGTCTGTGCTCTACGGGCTGTTCCCAGGGACGCACACCGAGACAAACATCAACTGCTGCTGGAGGACTATCAATTCGGTGAAAGACGCCCTTTGGTCTGCCCGAAACTTGCTGGTCTTCCAGCGCAAAGAGTTGTCCACCACCGAATGTTGCAGACTGGCACATTCCAAGGTCCAGGACTACGTGCTGAGGGACGCACTAAAGCTTGGGGCAGCCGCAGCAAAGGCTCAATGGGGAAAGACCACAGTGTAAGGTTCCCCCACCAAGCTGGACTGAGGGGCTGGATCAATGGGAAACCCCTCGAACTGTATCGTTAATATTCTCAATTGCTGTAAATGTAAAACTGTAATTGACATGACAATTGTGAAACGGAAGGGTTGGGAAGAAACAGATGACAGTATTGAAGGAAACTGATCTCCGTTGCAATGTTTGTATTTTTTGGTGCTGTTTGGAAACTGTTTGGCAATGTAATTTTTAAATATTTTTATGAATAAAGTATATTTTGGAAAAAAAAGTAATGTATTTTTTACAGATTTTTATGAATAAAGTATATTTTGGAAAAAAAAATCTCCAGCATTTCTTGTGTTTATTTTTGTTCCATATAAGGAACTAGTCACATGATTAACCTGCCGTGCACCCTGGGAGCTTTTTGAATTTGTGTAACCAAACGATACTTGGTTGAAATTGATGGAAAAGTGAGAAATGTCCATGTCGATCACATGATCTCAGCAAGGGCTGAACCAAAACATGAGCACGATCTGCTTGATCACGAGCTCGTGCCAGGATTTGAACCAGTTCAGGTTCAGTGACTGAAATTTCGATTTCTGAGAAAGAAACAATGTCTTCTTTAAATACTGAACCAAAACCAAGCAATCCAAAACCTGACTCAACACCGAAACCCGTAAGATCAGAAAGACGTTGTAAACCAGTTATTAAACTTGATTTGTCGATAAAGTTCATTGAAGAGAAACAAAAAGAAAAATACTTTTCTTTTGAAGTGGGAAGTACTGTAATGTATTTATATATTATGTTGATGAGGTGATGATGCAAAGACATAAATAAACACTTGCTTGAACTGGCCATGCTTGGTGCCCATTTTCTCTGAGTGTGCCACCAGAATATATTACAACAAACAGCTTTCTGATCTGAAGTCTGATGTGCTCCTGCTGTGACACCAGATGATGATCCTTTCTTTATCTGGAGTATTTGAGACACTGATTCATAAATTCTAACTTGGTGACACATGAAGGTTTTCAACTCCCCCAAGTCTCACCCCCTCCACACCACCCCATGAGAGAGCTATGAGAAGCAGCATTCCCTGTCAGTGCCCAGATCACACTCACTTCTGCTTCCTGCTGCCAGTGATTTGCAACAAACCCAATTACAGAGATCGGGCACAAAGAATCATCATGGAAAGAGACATGGGCTTCAAATCCAAAGCTGAAAGGACAGGATCAGAGGAACAGCTGTTGTTCTGCGATGTGGACTTTGGTCAGAGCTGGAAACAAGCAGTTCCACAAGAAAGGGGAGAACCAGTAAATTAGAGTTGGGCCTTTCAGGAATTCTGCCAGGAAACACTCTTTCCCGCAAAGGACAGTGTGAGTCTGGAACTCTCCCGCTTAATAGCGGATAAACCTGAGGGTCAATTGACAACTTCAAACCTGAAATTGAGAGATTTTTAATCCAGAGAGGTTATGAGGGTTTGTGGAATCAGAGCAGAGAGCTGGAGTTAAGATACAGCTGAGTCAGGATCTACTTGAAAGGTGCAACAGGCTTGAGCAGCTGAATGGCCAAGCCCCATTTCAATGTTCCTGTGACTGCAACGGGACAGAAACAGAAAGAGCTGCAAACATACGTCGCATTTTACTCATATTTCACAGCAAACATATCTGCAGCCAGGAGCTGAAAGGGGAGAGATGACCCCTCGATGACCTGAGAATAAGTACAGAATGGCCTCCTTCAATACTGGTGATTTTATCAGGATAAGACGCTGAACATTAGAAATTAATCCAATGGGAATCGCCACCCTCCGCCTCCATGAATTGGCCATTCTAATGCTGGGATAGGGGATGTGGGTGTCTGGTTTGGGCAGAGGGTTGGCTGTGGTACCACGAACGCTCCCTCTCCACCTCCTCGCTCCATGACCCCACACCGTTTCCCATCCCCTTCCCCTCTCCACGGGCCCCCGGCAGCATCTGATACACAGACGCTTTCCCGCAGACATCACAGATGAGTGATCGGAATCCTGGTTCTCTCTTTCCATTTTCCGTGTCCCACCCATGGCCAATGAGGCTCCTCTCCTCCCACCCACCCTGAGAGCAATTAACCCACCTTTTACATAAATTTAAACTGGAAAAGTGTCTTGTAAAGAGAAATAGTAGAGGGGAGGCTGTACCCCATCAGAGAGGATTGTGTTCCTGAATCCCCAACTCTTTTTGTCATGTTTCCATTCAATGTACACATCCTCTCCTTGGTCTGTCCCTGGAGACCTGTCATATCACATTTCTCTCCAGAAAATTTCTAAAGATGTTTTCCCCATCCCTCCAGGATAGGCCTGGAGTCCCCAGCACTCCCTCCATTCTAGTACTTTCTGAAATACTACCCATGCCATTTGATAGTTAAGAGAGACAGAGGGGAACGAGGCAAATCAAGCATGGCTGAGCCTTTAGTGTTGACAAACAGGGCTCCATTTCCTGAACCAGTGCCACAGCTTTCAGAATAGAAGGAGCCTATACAAACCTGATGGGTTCCACTTAAACAAAAGAGCTGGAGATGCTGACAGTCAGAACAGATAAAATGTGGAGGATTGTTTGAAGCAGATGCTGTGTTGTTACTGTAGTTCTACTATGGAATTATTTGAAGGAGATGATTCTGAATGTAATGGATCAACGTGGACCCGTCCAAGGCAAAGGTTCCAAACTTCCTTGTGGTCCAGCCTAGTTGAATGAAACTGAAGAAAACAAATCACTCAGAAGTGGAAAAGAAATATAAGGCCATGAAAGCACAGAATTCAGATGGATGCAATACCAGATGGTATGGCAAGAGTGTAAAACAGCAACAGACTGGTGAATAAAACTTTCCCATTGAATGAGACAAGAGAAGAGAAAGGTAATAATCGAGTCAGGTGAGTTGTGAAACTATTCACATTCCACCTTGATCTGAATAGGACTGTTGAAGGGAGTGATTGAGAAGAACAGAGGAGAAATGAAAAGAAAGGAGAAATAAACACAAGGTCTTTTGATTTTAGATTGACAGACTGTAAAGTACGGGTGTCGGAAGATATAGCGTGAAGTTGGTTGTGACAAGATCACAGGAAAGTTGTGCTTAGAGCTGTGCCCTGAGACAAGGTGTGTGTTGACAGGAAAGCTGCTTTCTTTTGCACAAAATGTATTTTATTCATAAAATGTGTGGAAGTACATTGCAAAGCAGGCCAAATTTGATATTACATAAGATGCAATACAGATCAATTTCTTTCACTACAGTACATGAGGTATCTCACTATATCTGTCTGCACAGGTTATATTTACAGTAATTACATTATACATCAAACATTCTCTGGTGCATACAGCCCAAGGGGTTTTACATGGGTTCCAGTCCCTCACTGCACAATGGCCTTCTTTGGCCTCCTTGTCTCGAGAGGCAATCGGAAAGCGCCTGGAAGTGGTCAGTGGTTTGTGAAACAGCACCTGGAGTGGCTTTAAAGGCCAATTCTAGAGCGACAGACTCTTCCACAGGTGCTGCAGATAAAATTGGTTGTCGGGGCTGTTACACAGTTGGTTCGCTCCTTGCGCTTCTGTCTTTTTTCCTGCCAACAGCTAAGTCTCTTTAACTCACCAAACTTCAGCCCCGCCTTTATGGCTGTCCGTCAGCTCAGGCGAACACTGGTAACTGATTCCCACGACTTGTGGTCAATGTCACAGGACTTCATGTCGCGTTTGCAGACGTCTTTAAAGCAGTGACATGGACGGCCGGTGGGTCTGATACCAGTGGCGAGCTCATTGCACAATGTGTCCTTGGGGATCCTGCCATCTTCCATGCAGCTCACATGGCCAATCCATCTCAAGCGGCGTTGGCTCAGTAGGGTGTATATGCTGGGGATGTTGGCCTCCTTGAGGACTTCTGCAATGGAGATACAGTCCTGCCACATGATGCCAAGGATTCTCCGGAGGCAGCAAAGATGGAATGACTTGAGACGTCGCTCTTGGCTGACATACATTGTCTTAGACTTCAGCCTTTCCCCGTTGAGACTCCATGCTGGCTTCCCCAAGCTTTAATGCGTCCAGCACATAGTCTTGGATGTTGCAATGTGCCAGTCTGCAACACTCGGTCATGGACAGCTCTTTGCACTGGAATACCTGTCCCACGGCCGGGCTCGTTCTCAATAGAGATCATTTCAAATGAACATTTCCTAAATCCACACATTCTCTCTCACAATAAAGAGAACAGGATGTCTGGCAGAATGAGTGTGAGACAATAACACTGCCAGGTAAAGGCCGCTTTCCAACTCCAATCTTAACACAGGAGATCCCCCAAACAGCTGCAATAAGATGTTTGTAAACTGCTGGAAGCGGATGTGTATGGAAATGGTGATGTTAGTGAGGAGGTTTCTTGTTATAGAATGGACTGCGTTTAGGTGGGAATATTACTGAGTGTTAATTGTAGCAGGATCATATTTAAAAGCTCCGGCTTTCTGGAAAGCTTTGACTGTGAAGGCCGAGTCTGGAAGGGTTTGTGTGGAGAGCTGGGTTTCGGTTCTACTGTTAATAAAGGGTTTGAAATTGGCAGCCCGGAGGAAACTGGAGGTGGAGCTGAAAGATGAGGGGCCGTTCTCTCTCTGTCTGTCACTCTGGGTGTCTCCTCCCCTCCCGCTCTCTGTTTAATCTTCACTCTGTCTCCTCCCCTCACTGCACTTCTCAGCCAGGTCCGGGCGGCCGCTATAAAAAGGAGCCTGAAGGATTCTGTTTCTCATATCCAGTAGTGAACTGAGTGAAGAATTATCATGTCAGGCAGAGGCTCAGATCCGCTGTCCGTGCGCAGACTGATGAGCATCTGCGACCAGTTCGAACTGGCCTCGGGAGCCAAAGTTAACCACGGCAAGAGCGAGGCCATGTTCTTTGGGAACTGGGCTGACCGATCCTTTGTCCCCTTCACCGTCAGGTCAGATTACCTGAAGGTGCTGGGGATATGGTTCGGAAGGGCAGTTCCGTGCACCAAAATCTGGGAGGAGCGAGTAGCCAAGGTACAACAAAAGTTGAGCATGTGGGGGCAGCGATCTCTCTCCATTGTGGGTAAGAACCTGGTTATCAGGTGCGAGGCGATCACGTTGTTTAGTTTTAGTTTAGTTTAGTTCAGACATACAGCACTGAAACAGGCCCTTTGGCCCACTGAGTCTGTGCCGACCATCAACCACCCATTTTATACTAATCCTACACTAATTCCATATTCCTACCACATCCCCACCTGTCCCTATATTTCCCTACCACCTACCTACACTTCTTCTCTTTTTTGCCTCCTTATCTCGAGAGACAATGGATACGCGCCTGGAGGTGGTCAGTGGTTTGTGAAGCGGCGCCTGGAGTGGCTATAAAGGCCAATTCTGGAGTGACAGGCTCTTCCACAGGTGCTGCAGAGAAATTTGTTTGTCGGGGCTGTTGCACAGTTGGCTCTCCCCTTGCGCCTCTGTCTTTTTTCCTGCCAACTACTAAGTCTCTTCGACTCGCCACAATTTAGCCCTGTCTTTATGGCTGCCCGCCAGCTCTGGCGAATGCTGGCAACTGACTCCCACGACTTTTGATCAATGTCACACGATTTCATGTCGCGTTTGCAGACGTCTTTATAGCGGAGACATGGACGGCCGGTGGGTCTGATACCAGTGGCAAGCTCGCTGTACAATGTGTCTTTGGGGATCCTGCCATCTTCCATGCGGCTCACATGGCCAAGCCATCTCAAGCGCCGCTGACTCAGTAGTGTGTATAAGCTGGGGGTGTTGGCCGCTTCAAGGACTTCTGTGTTGGAGATATAGTCCTGCCACCTGATGCCAAGTATTCTCCGAAGGCAGCGAAGATGGAATGAATTGAGACGTCGCTCTTGGCTGGCATACGTTGTCCAGGCCTCGCTGCCGTAGAGCAAGGTACTGAGGACACAGGCCTGATACACTCGGATTTTGTGTTCCGTGTCAGTGCGCCATTTTCCCACACTCTCTTGGCCAGTCTGGACATAGCAGTGGAAGCTTGTTGATTTCTGCATCGAGAGACAGGTTACTGGTGATAGTTGAGCCTAGGTAGGTGAACTCTTGAACCACTTCCAGAGCGTGGTCGCCAATATTGATGGATGGAGCATTTCTGACGTCCTGCCCCATGATGTTCGTTTTCTTGAGGCTGATGGTTAGGCCAAATTCATTGCAGGCAGCCGCAAACCTGTCGATGAGACTCTGCAGGCACTCTTCAGTGTGAGATGTTAAAGCAGCATCGTCAGCAAAGAGGAGTTCTCAGATGAGGACTTTCCGTACTTTGGACTTCGCTCTTCGACGGGCAAGGTTGAACAACCTGCCCCCTGATCTTGTGTGGAGGAAAATTCCTGCTTCAGAGGATTTGAACGCATGTGAAAGCAGCAGGGAGAAGAAAATCCCAAAAAGTGTGTGTGCGAGAACACAGCCCTGTTTCACACCACTCAGGATAGGAAAGGACTCTTACCTACACTAGGGGCAATTTATAATGGCCAATTTACCTATCAACCTGCAAGTCTCTGGCATGTGGGAGGAAACCGGAGCACCCGGAGGAAACCCACGCAGACACAGCTAGAACTTGCAAACTCCACACAGGCAGGACCCAGAATTGAACCCGGGTTGCTGGAGTTGTGAAGCTGCAGTGCTAACCACTGCGCCACTGTGCCGCCCTGTGCTGCTCTACGTGGCGAAGGTCTGGCCCATACCCCAGTCCTGCGCTGTGGCAGTCACCCGAGCCATTTTCCGCTTCATCTGGGGATCTAAAATGGACCGGATCCGGAGGGACACGATGTTCAAATCTCTGGACAAGGGACGGAAAAATGTACCCAACGTGGCCCTCATCCTGATGACCACCTTCGTGTGCGGCTGCATCAAGCTGTATGTAGATCTCCAGGACGCAAACTCCAAGTGTCACTACGTGCTGAGGTTCTATCTGTCCCTGGTGTTGCGAAGGATGGGCCTGGTCACATTGCCGCAGAACGCTCCATCAAGTTGGACTGTGCCGCACCACCTATCCTTCGTGGAGCAGTTTCTGCGGGAAAACACCTTTGACCACCGATCCATCAGGCAGTGGTCTGCACGGAATGTCCTCAAGGCCCTACGGGAAAAGGAGACGGGGGATCCTGTCGGATGGTTCCCCGAGCAGACTGCCAAAGTCATTTGGCAGAATGCCTCATCACCAGAACTTTCAAACAAGCACCAATACGTAGCTTGGCTGGTGGTGAGAAGAGCCTTCCCCGTCAGATCCTTCATGCACACCCGAAGTCTCGCCCCCTCTGCACAATGCCCCCACGGTGGCTGTGGTGGGGAAGAGACGGTTGCCCACCTCCTCCTGGAATGTGTCTTTGCAAAACAGATGTGGAAATAGATGCAGTGGTTTTTGTCAAGGTTCATCCCAAGCAGCTCTGTAACACAGGAGTCTGTGCTCTCCGGGCTATTCCCAGGGACGCACACCGAGACAAACATCAACTGCTGCTGGAACACTATCAACTCGGTGAAAGACGTCCTTTGGTCTGCCCGAAACTTGCTGGTCTTCCAGCGCAAAGAGTTGTCCACGACCGAATGTTGCAGACTGGCACATTCCAAGGTCCAGGACTACGTGCTGAGGGACGCACTAAAGCTTGGGGCAGCCGCAGCAAAGGCTCAATGTGGAAAG
This sequence comes from Heterodontus francisci, assembly GCF_036365525.1. Classification (NCBI taxonomy): domain Eukaryota; kingdom Metazoa; phylum Chordata; class Chondrichthyes; order Heterodontiformes; family Heterodontidae; genus Heterodontus; species Heterodontus francisci. Next base: position 2,404,727 of record NW_027141369.1, on the reverse strand, counting down.
GCCACTGTGTAAGGTCCCCCCACCAAGCTGAACTGAGGGGCTGGATCAATGGGAAACCCCTCGAACTGTATCGGGAAAACTTTTTGTGCTGTAAATGTAAAAATGTATATGGCATGACAATGAAATGGAAGGGTTGTGAGGCAACTCAAAATTGTATGGAAGGAAACGGATCACCTTTGCACTGTTGGTATTTTTTGACTTGATGCTGTTTTAAACTGTTTGGGAATGTAATTTTTACAGATTTTTAAGAATAAAGTATATTTTGGAAAGAAAAAATGTCAGGCAGAGGTAAAGGAGGCAAAGGACTGGGCAAAGGGGGAGCAAAGCCGCTCCGCAAAGTGCTTCATGAGAATATCCAGGGCATCACCAAACCAGCAATCCGCCGCCTGGCTCGCTGTGGCGGGGTCAAGCGGATCTCGGGTTTGATCTATGAGGAGACTCGCGGGGTGTTGAAGGTTTTCCTGGAGAATGTGATCCGGGATGCGGTCACCTACACTGAGCACGCCAAGCGCAAGACGGTCACTGCCATGGATGTGGTGTACGCTCTGAAATGGCTGGGCCGCACTCTCTACGGATTCGGCGGTTGAACAACTCGACCCTTTCCTGCAAACACACAACAAAGGCTCTTCTAAGAGCCACCCACCGCCTCACAGAGAGAGCAGTGACCTGGAAACGGGAGATCGGATAGGCTGTTCAGAACTGTCTGGAATAAATCTGCGCTGTGTTCGGGTAGAAACTTGGAATCGCAGAGTTTGACATTTCAATTGCAGCAAGGATGTGCAGTGGATTTGATTTTCTAAACGGGCTGTGTAAACAGCGCCTGTGGCTCCACATTTAGTTATTTCCCCAGTCCACACATGCCCTCAGTGAAAAGCCACATCACTCTGGAATTCCCGGTTTGAGCCCGCGCTCACTTCTGATTGGTCACCCTCTTCCCATTCGCATGTCTTAACCAATCGCAGAGCCTCGAATTCTAAAACACAGCAAATCATTGGCTTAAATTGTCGTCCTAACACAATTTGAATTCGAAAAAGGCGCCAATTTCAGTGTCGAAAAGAAGCGATTACTGGAAAATCTATTTAAATTTGTTGGTAAAATATTTTCCCGTAACCTTGACCATTTTTTATTCCGCTTTTATCGCCACAAATTCCTGGCGCTATTTTACGCACAGTTTTAACCTGACATTTATTTCCCACTCCATGGGAAAAGACTCCATTCAGCAATCCTTAAGGGACCAATAACTCAAACTCGGTGTGGAAGTGATAAGTTACAGACGATGGGTAATTCCCCTTCACACAGGATTCAGGGGACACACTGAGAAGTCACTGAAATAGTTACTTAAACATTTTAAACAGTTCCTATTCTGTGCTGTTACTGACATGCTGGAATTAGACAATAATCAGCCCTTTCACAGAGACTGTGGGTGGCTCTGAAAAGAGCCTTTGGGTTATTAGATGACATTTTGGCCGCTTTACTTTTTCTGGGAGCTCTGAACGCTGGCTTTCTTGGGCAGCAGCACGGCCTGGATATTAGGCAGCACCCCGCCCTGGGCGATGGTCACTCCTCCCAGCAGCTTGTTGAGCTCCTCGTCGTTGCGCACGGCCAGCTGCAGGTGTCTGGGGATGATGCGGCTCTTCTTGTTGTCCCGGGCCGCATTACCGGCCAGCTCGAGGATTTAAGCGGTCAGATACTCGAACACAGCAGCCAGATAGACCGGGACTCCGGCACCCACACGCTCACCATAGTTGCCCTTTCTCAGGAGTCTGTGAACACGGCCCACCGGGAACTGCAGTCCAGACCGGGAGGAGCGAGACTTGGCCTTGGCCCGAGCTTTCCCGCCGGTCTTTCCTCTTCCAGACATTTCCACAATCTCACAAATGCTTTCACAAAGAATGGTTAATTTACGCAGCATTTACTTTACTTATAGATTGAGAATTTTCCTCATTGGTCGGTACCTAATTCACTTCATTTGCCTATATTCACCAATAGTCAGGTCACTGACAAACAGAAGAGGGCGGGATTTACCCGCCACGACATCAGAAGCAGAGAATTGTTCAATTTCAAAAAGCCCACCAATTTCATTGCCGGAAAGGAGCGGATGAAAATAAATGTAATTCTTCGTCAAAAATCTAAAATCCCTTCTCTGTATTTTCTTTTATTCAACTTGTAAAATGTTGTTTAAATTGTGGCTCATTCTCCAATCGCTTTCAAACTGGCCCTGTTGGGAATAAATCCCTGTTCATTGCATTGGCCTGAAGTGAAACATTGTTTAGTTTTCAATCAGAGCTCAGTGTCCTTCTGTGAAAAGAGGGAGCCGGAACGAGTTCTGGAACTGCCCTTAACCTGCTCTGTAATAATCCCATCCCAGGCTGTTGCACTGCTGAAAGTTGCTGTTAATAAAATCATTAAGGGATTAAGGTCTAACCCTCAACACTGAAAGCAGCTGTTAATGCGGTCATTCAGGGGCTGTGAAAAAAAAAACAGTACAATAACAGCTTTAAGCAAAAAAGTGAAGATGGGTGAGCAGATTATGAGTTCTTGTAAGGTTGATGGGACAGCAAACACAGCAGTAATATCCTTATTATATTATACATTGTCTTTAAGTGATTTAATAGAGATGTTCGGATGCAGCTTTTTCAGAGAGATTGTGGGTGGCTCTTAAAAGAGCCGTTGTGTTTGGGATGTTTTTCAGTCCATTGTGCAGTTTGACTTGGAGCTGGTGTACTTGGTCACCGCCTTTGTCCCTTCCGACACGGCGTGCTTGGCCAGCTCCCCGGGCAGCAGCAGGCGCACAGCGGTCTGGATCTCCCGGGAGCTGATGGTGCTGCACTTGTTGTATATGGCCAGGCGGGAAGCCTCACCCGCGATGCGCTCGAAAATATCGTTCACAAACGAGTTCATGATGCTCATGGCCTTGGAGGAGATACCGGTGTCGGGGTGAACCTTCTTCATCACTTTGTAGATGTAGATGGAGTAACTCTCCTTCCTCGACTTTCTCTGCCTCTTGCCGCCCTTTGCTGACGGTTTACTCACAGTTTTCTTGGCGCCCTTCTTAGCAGCTGCTTTCTTCTTCTCCTCAACCATCTTCAGTTTCAATTTCAGACACAGAAATAAACCAAACCCCTTCCGAGTGCGGATTAAATAGACAATCCCACAGCTCTATGCTAATGAGGGATGGGGGAAAGTAAAGATTGTGATTGGGAGTGATGTCACAATGGTTTGATATTGTAATACTCTAATTGGTCTCTTTCGCCATCCAATCAGATTTAACATCTGCAACCAATCACAAACTCTCTCACTGCATTCAGGAATTACATTTCCCAAAGACTCTCTCCAGCCCCAGTTTCCATTGAAAAATCCACTGGGAAATGTCACCTGGCTGTGAGGATCCCTTATTTTCAGCAACTTCTCACATTCCGGCCTCTCTAAATTGAGCGCTTTGTTGGGCGGAAATATTTATTCAGGCAGTTTCAACAGCTCAGAGCCGACACTGGGTTAGAAACCAGAAATGGGAATTCGGGTCACAAACAAGGAGTTTATGCTGAACTTTTATAAATTAAATCACTAGTTATCGGCCTCAGCTGGAGCATTTCTAATTCTAGGTTCCACACTTCAGCAGGGATATCAAGGCCTGAGAGAGAGTGCAGAGGAGATTGACCAGAATGGTTCAAGAGATGCGGGAAAGAATAGCAAAGCTGGATTAATTCTTCTTGGAGCAGAGATGTTAATGTAATATTTAATAGTTGTGTTCTGCATTGTAATGGGTTTAAGAGGAACTGTTCCCACTGGCAGAAGGGTCTGTAACCAGTGGACACAGAATTGTTAAAAGAATCAGAGGGGGAGACGAGGTGATATTTTAACACGCGTTCTGATGATCAGAAATGTACTGCTTGAAAAGGGAGGTGAAAACAGATTCAATAATAACTTTCCTGAGGGAATTGAATCATTACTTGATGGGGAAATTACAGGGCAATGTGAAAATGACAGGGAGGTGGAACTGATTAGATAATTCGTTCAAAGAGCGGCCACGGGCACAATTGTTCAAATGAACTCTTTCTGTGCTGTAAAATTGTGATTTATTGCTGTTCAGAAACACCCTGATAAACAGGCAAACTCTGTTTGAGATCTGTAACAGTAACTAGGCTGAAACAGGTCTTTAATCACATTTTGGTCTTAGACTCACAGTATCAGTGAATAGTTACAACACAATATCAGGCCATTCAGCCCATTGATTCCATGCCAGCTTATTGGCCTTTCTTCCGCCCTGCATATTTTTCATTTCAATTACTTATCCAATTCCCTTTTGAAAGCTATGATTGAATCTGCCTTCTTCAGCCTATCAGGCATCCCCGATCCTAATCATTCACTCCATGAAAAAGTTTTTCTTCATGTCACCTTTCAGTTCACCAGTTTTAAACACCTGGAACTGAGCTGAGTATTTTATTGGCTGTGATTATAGCATCAGCGACCAAAAGACAGCGGCACAGTCCCAAAATCCACAGAAAGACTCAATGTATTGCTCCATGTGAGCGATGCTGTTAGAGCAGTGAGCATAGCTGCCTTGCAAACAGCCGGAATAAAAACAGAAAATGCTGGAAATACTCAGCAGGTCAGGCAGCATCTGTGGAGAGAGAATAGAGTTAATGTTACAGGTCAATGACCTTCCAAGCAGCTGTGCCCGGGTTTGATTCCCAGCCATTACAGTTTGGCGTTCCTTAAATTCCTCAGATGAGAAACTGAAAGATAGGAACTGAGTTGGGTACTGTCTCAAAGGAATTTTGTTTCCCAAACCAAGAAGTGTATAATTTGAATAAACATATTTCCAACACTGATTTCCTTCAAATTAAAGTTCAATTGAACTCTGATTTTACTCCTTTTTTATTGATAATTATTATTTGACCTGAATCATACAGTGGACTCAGAATAGAATTACTCAGATTCATTTTCCCACAGCTATTCCCATTGCTTATAAAAATAACAATTCCTGGATTCTGGAAGCTGTGGATTGGAGGGTAACAAACATATCCACACTATTCAAGAAAGGAAGGAGAGAGAAAGCAAGGAACTAGAGGTCAGTTTGCCTGACATCAGCAATGGGGAATATGCTACAATCTATTATTACAGACGTGGTAAAGGGTGATGTGGAATATCAGAATATGGTTGGGCAGAGTCAACATGGATTTATTAAAAGGAAATCGTCAATGATAAATTATTAGAATATGTGGAGGTTGTAACTGCCAGGGCAGATAAGGGGAACCAGTGGATGTAGTCTGTTTGGATTTTCAAAAAGCATTCAATAAGTTATCAAACAAGTGGTTATTACACCAATGTAGGTCCCATGCAATTTGGGGATAATATATTAGTATAGATTGAGTAGTAGTTAACAGACAAAAAACAGAGAGGAGGAATAACCGAGTCATTTTCGGCAGGAAAGCTGTAAGTAATTGGATACGGCAAGGATTGGTGCTCGGGACTCAGTTATTTCCATTCTGTATCAATGACTTAGATGAGGTGACCGAATGTAATGTTATCCATGTTTGCCGATGATATAAAGTGAGGTGGCAAAGTAAACTGTGAGGAGGATGCAAAGGGGGAAAAAAGGGATTTAGACAGACTAAGTATGTGGGCAAGAATGTGAGAGATGGAATATAATGGGGAGAAGTGTACAGTTACACACTTTGGCAGGGCGGCGCAGTGGTTAGCACCGCAGCCTCACAGCTCCAAGGACCCGGGTTCGATTCCGGGTACTGCCTGTGTGGAGTTTGCAAGTTCTCCCTGTGTCTGCGTGGGTTTTCTCCGGGTGCTCCGGTTTCCTCCCACAAGCCAAAAGACTTGCAGGTTGATTGGTAAATTGGCCATTATAAATTGTCACTAGCATAGGCAGGTGGTAGGGAAATATAGGGACAGGTGGGGATGTTTGGTCGGAATATGGGATTAGTGTAGGATTAGTATAAATGGGTGGTTGATGTTCGGCACAGACTCGGTGGGCCGAAGGGCCTGTTTCAGTGCTGTATCTCTAATCTAAAACAGCAATACAGAACATTTTTGAAATTAGTGAGAGAATGGGAAATGTTTACATTCAGAGGGACCCGAGTGTCCTTGTCCAGGAATCACAGAAAGTTAACGTGCAGGTACTCAACCAATTAGGAAAGCAAATGATATGTTTGCCTTTATTGCAAAGAGATTAGAGTATGAGTATTTATTGCAATTATACAGCGTGAGATCACACTTGGAGTGCTGTGCAGTTTTGGTCCCCTTATCTAAGGAAGGATATACTTTCCTTAGAGGGAGTACAGAGACGTGCCACTAGGCTGCTTCCTAGGATGAGGGGATTGTCCTATGAGAAGAGATTGAATAGACTAAGCCTCTGTTCCCCAGAACTCAGTAGAGTGAGAGGTAATCTCACTGGCAGATAAATTGCTCAGTGGCTTGACATGGTAAATGCTGGGAGGATGTTTCCTCTAGCTGGGCAATCTAGAATGAAGGGTTACAGTCTCAGTATAAAGGGCTTGGTCATATTTGATTGAGAAGAGGAGATTTTCTTTTCAGTCAAAGGGTTATGAATCTTTGGAATTCTCTATCCCAGAGAGCTCTGGATGCTCAATCATTGTGTATATTCAAGAGAAATCGATAGGTTTTTGGATATTAAGGGAATCAAGGGGGCTGTGCCAGTGTGGTAAGATGGAGTTGAGGGAGGAGAACAGCTGTTACATTATTGAATGGTGGAACTATTTCGATGGGCAGAGTGGCCACTCCTGCTCTTATTTCTTATGTAAACTTTCATTCCCTCCCAGGGATTGTTTTATTCTTCAAAAAGAGAAATACTGCAGCCGCTCGAAATCTGAATAACAGAAGATTCTGGAAACACTCAGCAGTTCCAGCAGTATCTGTGGAGAGAGGAAGGGAGGAGCAATGTTTCAGGTCTATAGAAGGGTCACAGAACTGGACCATTAACCCGAGCTTCTCTTCTCCACAGTTGTTTCCGGACTGGCTGAGTGTTTTCAGTATTTTAGCTTTTTTTCTTTCTATATGTTATCTCTTTCCCTTTTGATTGTTTGCTGTGAAACTTTCAGCATTGTGCTCAGTTCTTTGTGTAGTTATGTTTTCTTTATTTGAAGTAATGCAAATAGTATCCTGAAAAATCAGACAGAAATACTGCTCAATGTAGTGTAATATATAACAGGGCACATTTACAAATATCAGATCAATATAGTAAACATTTTTATTAAGAATTGATTACTTTTATTTTCAGTATAAAAATGTGAAGCAATATGAGTTTATTACAAAGTTTATTACCTCACATTACCTGTTTATTAACCCTGACAGGCTGTGCCAATTTCTGCTTCTATTTTGCAGTTCTCACTTTCAGCTAGCAAATGTCAGCAATCTGTGATACAGTGCAGTTTACAGATCAGACAGTCAACACGACATGCAATAATTGTTCAGATTATGGAGGACAGGTGGGATTTAGAAATACTGGGAATGGAGATGAGTTGTTATTACACTGAGTTTGCCCAAAGATTAGAGACACCATTGTGGCAAATCAGTCTGTTGTCCTGTACATGAGAATGAGAATCATTCTTTATTTGTGGCTATCTGTCAGTCTCTATTACTGAGTGGGAGTGTGGGATTCATGCTGCATTGGTCAGTCTCTGGTACAAAGTGTGATATTCACTCTGAATGTATAAGGCTCTGGAACTGTTTGTGTGTGTGGAATTCATTCTGTATCTGTCAATCTCTGGTACTATATATGAATGTGGCATATATGTTATAGCTCTCAGTGTCACTGTATGTGTGTGTGGGTTTCATTTGATATCTGTCAGCCTCTGTTTCTGTACATGACTGTCAGATTCATACTGTGCCAAAATGTCCCTGTTGCTGTATGTGACTGTGTGATTCATTCTGTATCTGTCATTCCCTGGTACTATGTGTCAGTATAGACTCATTCTGTATCCCAGTCACATGCACTATATTTGAGAGTGCGATTAACTCTGTACCTTTAAGTCACTGGTATTATATGTAAGTGTTGGATTTCTGATGGATCTCTCAGTTATTGTTTCTGTTGTGAATTTGGGATGAACATAACATCTGTCAGTCTCTGGTACTGCCTGTGAGTGTGTGTTTTGTTCAGTATCTGTCAGTCTCAGGTACTGTCTGCGTGTGTACTTTTTGTTCAATATTTTCAGTCTCTGGCACTGCCTGTGAGTGTAGGTTATGTTCAGTATCTGTCAGTCTCTGGTACTGCCTGTGAGTGTGGGTTTTGTTCAGTATCTGTCAGTCTCTGGTACTTCCTGTGAGTGTGGGTTTTGTTCAGTATCTGTCAGTCTCTGGTACTGCCTGTGAGTGTAGGTTACGTTCAGTATCTGTCAGTCTCTGGTACTGCCTGTGAGTGTGGGTTTTGTTCAGTATCTGTCAGTCTCTGGTACTTCCTGTGAGTGTGTGTTTTGTTCAGTATCTGTCAGTCTCTGGTACTGCCTGTGAGTGTGGGTTTTGTTCAGTATCTGTCAGTCTCTGGTACTGCCTGTGAGTGGAGGTTATGTTCAGTATCTGTCAGTCTCTGGTACTGCCTGTGAGTGTGGGTTTTGTTCAGTATCTGTCAGACTCTGGTACTTCCTGTGAGTGTGAGTTTTGTTCAGCATCTGTCAGTCTCTGGTAGTGCCTGTGAGTGTGGGTTTTGTTCAGTATCTGTCAGTCTCTGGTACTGCCTGTGTGTGGGATGCATTCAGTAGCCATTAATCTCTGGGTTAGTTTGTCATTCTGGATTCACTCTACACAAAATTACATAGTATTTACAGCACAGAGACAGGCTTTTCTGCCCAAGTGCTGGTAGTTCCAATGAGGTTACTCCAACCCTACTTCATCTAATCCTATCAGCAAATCTCTCAAATTGTTTCTGCCTCATTTAATCATTTAGCTTGATGTTAAATGTAACAATGTTCAGCAGCTCAAGTGCTGTCAAAGCAGGGTAAAGAAGATTCCCCTGAGTTATTTATTTAATTTATTACTGACTATTTCATATCGACAGCTTTGGACTCCACCACAAGTGGGAAACATCTCTACCTCTACCCTAACGAAACCCTTCATATTATTCAATGCTTCTATTAGGTGACCACTTAGAGAAAAGAGCCCAGGATTGTTCAATAGTATGAACTCCTGTGGAACATATAGCTCATTTTGCATTTATGGAATAAATGCTGTATCTCAGTCTGAAACTGTATGTGATTTTAGATTGGCATATAATGTGTAGCTCAGGCTGCAATAAATAACTGAGACAATATCTTTCACTCTAACACTATAGTTTTGTGGGGTGCTATGTTATTTGTCATTCAGTCTGTTCTGATAGAATACATAATGTTACCTTTAAGTCTGAGGCAATGGGGGGTCAGGTACAGGGTCCGGGGGTGCCCAATGGGGGCGGTTGGAGCTTTGAGGGTGGCCCTCCATGGGGAACAGGGTGCCTAGTCAGGAGGACCCCCCCCCCCCCCCGCAGCCCGCAAGAAAGATGCCTGGTTTTATCAGGCAGGGTTCTTGGTGCCTTTGCCACAATGCCTCCCCGCCCCCAACCCAACCGAGGATAAAATACCTGCAGCAGAGAGAGGAGGCCCATAAGTGGCTGTTAATTGGCTAATTAAGGGCCTTGATTGGCCTGGGGCAGACAGGCTGTTTCTCCCCACCCCCGTTCCCTGTAATATTGCAGTGGGTGTGGGAGGGGGTCAGAAAATTTCCATCAGATTGGAAGTTGGCAAATGTTACACTGCCTTTCAGGAAAGGAGGGAGAGAGAAAACTGTGAACTACAGGTAAGTTAGCCTAATATCAGTCCTTGGGAAAATGCAGGAAGTCTGAACAATGCATTGAGAAAAGCATTCAAACAAGTCAACATGATTTTCCTGAAGGGAAATCTTGTTTGACAAATTTATGAGAGTTTTTTGAGGATGTAATTAGCAGGGTAAAGGGAAACTAGTCATATTCCTGGATTTCCAAAAGGCATTCAATAAGGTGCGACATAAAAGGTTAACAGAGAAGATAAGGGACTCATGGAATTGTGGGTAATATATTAGCATGGATAGAGGATTGGTTAATGGACAGGAAGCAAAGAGTGGGTATAAACAGATTGGCAGGCAGTGAATAATGGAGTGTCGCAAGGATAAGTGCTGGGGTCTCAGCTATTTACAAACTAAATTAATGACTTAGATGAAGAGACAGAGAGTAATGTATCTAAGTTTGCTGATGATACAAAGGTAGGTGGAAAGGGAAGCTGTGGGAGGACATAGAGAGGCTGCAAAGAGATATAGACAAGTTCAGTGAGTGGGCAAGAAGATGGTAGATGGAGTATAATGTAGGGAAGTGTGAAGTTCTTCACTTTGGTCATAAGAATAGTAAAGTAGAATATTTGATAAAAGGTGTGAAACTTGTAACTGTTGGTGTTCAAAGAGACTTGAGTGTTCTTGCACAAGGAATACAGAATGTTAGCATGCAGGTACAACAAGCAATTAGGAAGGCAAATGGCGTGTTGGCCTTTATTGCGAGGGGATTAGAATACAGGAATAAAGAAGTTTGCTACAATTGTACAGGATTTCGGTGAGACCACATCTGGAATACAGTGTGAAGTTTTGGTCTGCACACTTAAGAAAGGATATATGTGCATTGGAGGCGGTGCAGCAAATGTTCACTAAATTAGTCCCTGGGATGAGGGGATTGTCCTATGATGGGAGGCTGAGTAAATTGGGCCTATACTCTGGAGTTTAGAAGAATGAGAGGTGATCTCATTGAAACATACAAAATTCCAAAGGGGCTGGATAGGGGAGACACTGAGAGATTGTTTCTGCTGGTCAGACAATCTAAAACATGGGGACACAGTCCCACGATAAGGGGCTGATCATTTAGGACTGAGATGAGGAGAAATTACTTCACTCAAAGGGTTGTGAATCTTTGGAATTTTCTACTCCAGAGGATTGTGGATGCTCCATCATTGAATACATGTAAAGCTCCGATAGACAGATTTTTGATCTCTCAGAGAATCAGGGGATAAGGCGAGCAGGCGGGAAAGTGGAATTGAAGCCTAAGATCATCCACGATGGTACTGAATGGCGGAGCAGGCTCCACGGGCCACATGATCTACTCCTGCTCCTATTTTGTGTGTTTTTGTGTTCAGACTACTTCTGCTGTCGGTGATTGCGGAACTGATGTCTCCGCTCTCTGTGAGTGATACTGTACTTACTGTGTGTGAGGAGCTGGCTGCACTTCCCCTTGTGTCGAGGAATCACTACATTTATTCAGCTTCCTCAAGTATTGCCTGTAGAAAGGAAATGTATTAATTATAATTCAGGAAGAGATGTGATGGAAGTTACAAGAGAGACCAAAACAATTTTTCAATGAATAATCATTGTGAACAATCACAAAGGAAACCCAGCAATACAAACAGAATCAGTGTCTGATTCCACTGCAGTCCTGCAGCCCCCAGCTACTGCATGCCAGGGGCTTTGGACATTTTACAACAATTAAATAACATCCAGAAACAATCCACTGGGCCATGAATGGGACTGACCGACGGAACAGGGACTTTTACACAGGTCAGATTTCCTATTCCCGCTCCCATGGTCTAACAGTTCAAATGAAACCAAACAGCCGCTGTTTAAAATGTGTCCTTCACACTTCTCACCTGGTGCCGATAATAGATTCTCTTTGTGTAACTCCCCACATCCTGACTGTCCGCTTCTGTTTCCACACTTCACTGTCCAATAACAACAAACTGTGGGAACAGGCTATATCCCTCTCATTCCGCTGGCGCGGACATGATGGGCCGAATGGACTCATTCTGTGCCTGAAGTTTTCCACGTTTCTGGCTGAAGTGCTGCAGAAATCTGGGCCTGCGCTCCCCTCCCCCAGCACTGCCTGTGAGCGGAAGAAGATGGTTTAAAACAGCCGCGAATGGAGAGATCCCGGTCCCGGGGGAAGGGAGCAAACAGCAGCCTCCTTCCAGCAGGACATCGCTTTGGGAGCATGTCCGCAGATAGACTCAGAGATCAGCATCGAGTCCGGGGCAAGTTCAGGGGCAGGCGGGGGCTGTTTGTAGGAGGCGGGGTGGATCTGAAACTGGTCTCGGAACATGGAGTGAGTGGAGAGGCCATTCTCCGGTTGTGTGTGGACAAGGGGATGGAGACAGAATGGGAAGAAACTTATTGTAGTGGAGTGAAACAGTGACAATATTTGTGTTGCGGTGGTTCTTTTGCGGGTATCCATAATGATTATTATTTGAGAGATTAAATTCATTAAAACTCTATATCTTTGATCTCACCTGTATTTTAGTTACAAACATACTTTTGTTCAAACAGGCAAATGATTGAATGAACCAGAATAAATGGGCTATTTCCTCCACCCAAGTTACAAGGAAGAGTGCCACCAGATCCTTCTCACACACAATACGTACATTATCACTCACAGAGCGCAGAGACACAGACAGGTCATCAGTTCCACAGTCTCAGACAGCAGAAATAGTTCCAGAGACACATTTTCAATCCATCAATCAAATAGAGCAGGAAAGACAGACGTTGTTTCTATGTCACCCCAACTCATTACCACTGACAGGTAGATACATAAATCCCAGTCCAACATCTCACCCACAATCAAATTATCGGTGTGTCAATCCCACAATAGAGCAACCTCAGCTACAAATTAAACACACAGAGAACTGACACGTGGTTCCTGTTTCAAAGTGACAGAATTAACCTCAATAATGTACTCTGAGCTTCAAGTTAAATACCAGCCCAATATTTACACAGGTTATGAGTTTATTATCAGTATTAATTCCCATCATGTTTCCAGACATATACGTTAGACTCAAGTCCATAATCAGATTGAGAGATTCTGAAATATCGTATAACCTGAGATCCAAACTCAGATTCCAGTTTAAAACTCATCCGGATTGTGAAACTAAAAGATACATTATAAATTTGATCAGTATAGTCTGAGCTATAAGTTACATACCAGTCCTGAAACCTCGTACAGTGGCAGATGGAAGATACTGTACAATTCCAGACTGAGCTCATTTTACATGCAAATCCAAGATACTCACTCAGACTGAATGGCACTGATCTAATTGATCAGTACAGCCTGAGTTACACTTGCACACCAAGCCTGTATCAGATTGTAGGATACATTATCTTTCACTATTGTGTTCACAGTGACAGATATTTAATACTAAGCAAAACCTCAAATATATTGTCTGCTTAAAACCTACCACATCAGTGGCCTGTTGCTGTGCTGACATTTTATGGAGAATAAATCCAGACTTGCCATCAGTCCCAGGGACGGAGGATTATATAATGAATCCCACACTCACACAGAGTACCAGATACTGACAGATAGATAGTGATGCTGAAACACATGCTCAGTGCCAGATGCTGAAAGATATAGGTTGATTACTGCACTCACTCACAGTAGTTCAGCCTGAGTCATCTAAAGCAACCTAACACACAAAAAATAGCAGTGAGAGAGTAAGAAAGAGTCCAAAACTCACATAGAGTACCAGACACTGATAGATACAAACTGAAAACTACACACACATGGATATAGGATTGGCTAACTCACAGGAAACAGAGAGTGGGGACAAATGGGGCATTTTCAGATTGGAAAACAGTAACTAATGGAATGTCACAGGGATCAGTGCTGGTGCCTCAACTATTTATGGTCTATATTAATAATTGCATGAAGGCACTGAGTGCACTGTTGCCAAATTTATGGGTGGCACAAAGATAGGTAGGAAAGAAAGTCGTGAGGAGAACATAAAGTGTCTGCAAAGAGATATAGATAGGTTAAGTCAGTGGGCAAAAGTTTGGCAGATGGAGTATAATATGCGAAAATGTGAGATTGTCTACTTTGGCAGGAAGAATAGAAAAACAGAATATTACTTACATAGAGAAAGACTGCAGAATGCAGCTGTACTGAGGGATCTGGGTGCCAGGTACATGAATTACAGAAAAGTTAGCATGAAGGTATAGCAAGTAATTAGGAATGCAAATGGAATGTTGGAATTTTTAGCAAGGGGAATGGAGTATAAAAGTAGGGAAGTTTTGCTGTAACTGTACAGGGCATTAGTGGCATCCCAACTAAAGTACTCCATACAGTTTTGGTCTCCTTACTTAAGGAGGGATGTACTTGTATTGGAATCAGTACAAAGAATGTTCACTAGGCTGATTCCTGGGATGAAGGGTTGACTTGTGAGAAAAAGTTGAGCAGATTGGGCCTCTACTCACTGGAGTTTAGAAGATTGAGAGATGATCTTATTGAAACCTATAAGATTCTCAGTGGGCTGGACAGGTAGATGCTGGGAAGATGTTTCTCCTTGTGGGGGAATGTAGAATTATGGGCCACAGTTTCAAGATAAGTGGTCTCCCATTCAAGAAAGAGATGAGGAGGAATTTCTTCTGTCAGAGGGTTGTTCATCTTTGGAATTCTGTTCTCCAGAGGACTGTGGAGGCTGGGTCATTGAATATATTCAAGGCTGTGATAGACAGATTTTTTGATGTACAAGGGAGTCATTGGTCAATGGGCACAGGCAGGAAAGTGGAATTAAGGCCTCAATCAGAACAGGCATGATCTTATTGAATGGCAGAGCAGGATTTATGGGCCACATGGCCTTCTGGAAGCGACCCTGAGTGTCATTGTCGATATCTGCCCTTGGTGACAGGAGGTTCCCAAGGTATGAGCAGTGATCCACATTGTCCAGTGATTCGCCGTGGATCTTAATAGTCGGGGGCAGTGTCGGGGAGCAGGCTGGCAGAGGACCTTAGCTTTCCGGATGTTTTGCTTCAAGCCAATTCTTTCATACGCCTCCATGAATGCATCGATGAGGGTTTGAAGCTTGGCCTCTGAGTGTGCGCATATGCAAGCATTGTCAGCATGCTGCAGCTCGATGACAGATGTTGGAGTGGCCTTGCTTCAGGACTGCAGGCAATGCAGTTTCAATAGTTTCCCACTCGTCCTGTAGAGTAGATCTGCTTACACGAACTAAAGAACAGCTGATGGGCTGAAAGAGTGCAGGAAATACAGCAACTTGCTGACAGCCACGACATGTGTGGATTCTTCAGCACCATCAAGACCATTTATGGCCCAAATTACCAAGGACCTACCCTACTGAGAGTAAAGAATGGAGTGACACTGATCAAGGTCAGAGAGGCAGTCAGCACTCGTTGGAAGTAGCACTTTGAAGATCTTCTCAATCGCATATCAGTCCTTGATGCAAGTGCCACATTCCACAGCATGTTACCCACCATGATGTCAACACAATCCCAGCCCAACAGAAATTGAAAAGGCAATCTAACAGGTGAAAAAAAATTGAAGGCCACCGGCATAGATGGAATTCCCTCTGAAAATCTAAAATACGACAGAGAAGAACACTTAACACAAATACATGGTCTCATTTCCCTCAGCTGGAAGGACAAGAGCATGCCAGGGATCTCTGAGATGCTGTCATTGTGATCATCACCAAAAATGGTGACAAGACCGACTGTGGTAATGACAGAGGGGTATCCCAGCTGTTCACTACAGGGAAGGTCATCACAAGAGTCCTTCTCAACTGTCTCCTCCCCGTGGCTGAAGATCTCCCACTGGAATCACAATGTGGATTCTGTCCATCAAGAGACACAGTGGACATGATCTTCACAGCAAGACAATGCCAAGAAAATGTAGGGAGCAGCAGCAACCTTTCTACCTGGTCTTCTCTGACCTGACAAAGGCCTTCGACTCTACCAACCAGGAGGGATTATGGAACGTCTTCCTCAAATTTGGCTGCCGGAAAAATTCGTGACCAACCTCCAACGACTGCATGATGACATGCAAGCTGAAATCCTTCCCAACGGACCTACCACTGACCCAATCCCAATGCAAACTGGGGTCAACTAAGTCTGTGTCATCGCACCAACGCTCTTTTCCATCTTCCTCGCCGCAACACTCCGCCTCAACTCCTCACACTCAAACACAGCAACAGAGACTGAAAGATACAGTGGTGCAGTGGTTAGCACTGCAACCTCACAGCTCCAGGGACCCGGGTTCGATTCTGGGTACTGCCTGTGCGGAGTTTGCAAGTTCTCCCTGTGAGCGCGTGGGTTTTCGCCGGGTGCTCCGGTTTCCTCCCAGCACCAAAGACTTGCAGGTTGATAGGTAAATTGGTCATTGTAAATTGCCCCTAGTGTAGGTTGGGATTGCTGCAGGGTTAGTATAAATGGGTGATTGATGGTCGGCACAGACTCGGTGGGCCGAAGGGCTTGTTTCAGTGCTATATCTCGAAATAAATAAATACGGAATAAATCCAAACAGCACCAGAGACTGAGAACTGCTGAATGACAGAACACATTCAAACACAGGAGCAGAGAATAAAAGAAATGGAATTAATTGCACACTCACATGCAATAGCAACGACAAAGAATCATCATTAAGCGTCCTTTCAACAACATGCAGAACATTTCCAGAGAGCTTGGCACAGGGAGCGGCTCTTTCAATGTAAACTGGAGCTGGAGAGAGTCTTTGTGAAACATACTTCCTGATTGCAGTACGAATGTTTGTGGTTGGCTGCAAAGTTTGAATGTGATTGGATGGTGAAGGACACCAATTATAGTATTACAATATAAACCCATTGTGACATCTCTCCCAATCACCCAATCACAATCTTTACTTTCCCCCATCCCTTATTAGCATAGAGCTGTGGGATTGTCTATTTAATCCGCACTCGGAGGGGGTTTGGTTTATTTCTGTGTCTGAAGTTGAATCTGAAGATGGTTGAGGAGAAGAAGAAAGCAGCTGCTAAGAAGGGCGCCAAGAAAACTGTGAGTAAACCATCAGCAAAGGGCGATAAGAGGCGGAGAAAATCGAGGAAGGAGAGTTGCTCCATCTACATCTACAAAGTGATGAAGCAGGTTCACCCCGACACCGGCATCTCCTCCAAGGCCATGAGCATCATGAACTCGTTTGTGAACGATATTTTCGGGCGCATCGCGGGTGAGGCTTCCCGCCTGGCCCATGACAACAAACGCAGCACCATCAGCTCCCGGGAGATCCAGACCGCCGTGCGCCTGCTGCTGCCCGGGGAGCTGGCCAAGCACGCCGTGTCGGAAGGGACAAAGGCGGTGACCAAGTACACCAGCTCCAAGTAAAACTGCACAATGGACTGAATAACATCCCAAACACAACGGCTCTTTTAAGAGCCACCCACAATCTCTCTGAAAAAGCTACAACATCATCTCTCTGGTTTTGATTTGTTTTGATTTTTTATACGAAGAGTCTGGAACTTTCTAATTGCCTTTCTGATCTCTTTTAACCCCATGGTTTCTGGGTGATTCACTTTCACTGTTGGGATCTTTGTGTCTCTACTTAATAATGCCGCGTAAATTAATTACTGATCACTGACCCCATGTACGCTTTGATCTCGGACAATTGTCCGTCCTTTTTGAAACAGTCTGTAAGCGGCGGCAGAAAGTCTCATTCACAGCATTCTGGAAGCGGACACATTTCGGGTCAATCTTTGTCAAGATACCGCATCACTGATTCTAGATTGAACCTATTTGTGGGAGACAAAAGCGGAGAGAAAGTGTTTTATTGTCAGGAGTTGAAATGTGAGATTGAGGTTTCCTACAAAAGCGGGGTTTCTAGAAAATGTACTTATTAATTATTGAGGCCGAGCTTGAACAAGGGAAACAAGTGACTGAGAACTGATCTGTCAGCTTATTGACGAAATAGTACAATAGCGAAAATGAATGCGCGTCCGAGATCAAAGCGAACATGGGGTCAGTGATCAGTAATTAATTTACACGGCATTAAGTAGAGACACAACGATCCCAACAGTGAAAGTGAATCACCCAGAATCCATGGGGTTAAAACAGAGATCACAAAGGCAATTGGAAAGTTCCAGACTCTTCATGAAAAAAACAAATTGATACCATAGAGATGATGTAGCTTTTTCAGAGAGATTGTGGGTGGCTCTTAAAAGAGCCGTTGTGTTTGGGATGTTATTCAGTCCATTGTGCAGTTTTACTTGGAGCTGGTGTACTTGGTCACCGCCTTTGTCCCTTCTGACACGGCGTGCTTGGCCAGCTCCCCGGGCAGCAGCAGGCGCACGGCGGTCTGGATCTCCCGGGAGCTGATGGTGCTGCGCTTGTTGTAATTGGCCAGGCGGGAAGCCTCACCCGCGATGCGCTCGAAAATATCGTTCACAAACGAGTTCATGATGCTCATGGCCTTGGAGGAGATGCCGGTGTCGGGGTGAACCTGCTTCATCACTTTGTAGATGTAGATGGAGTAACTCTCCTTCCTCGACTTTCTCCGCTTCTTGCCGCCCTTTGCTGACGGTTTATTTAAGGTTTATTTGGCGCCCTTCTTAGCAGCTGCTTTCTTCTTCTCCTCAACCATCTTCAGATCCAATTGCAGACACAGAAATAAACCAAACCCCTTCCGAGTGCGGATTAAATAGACAATCCCACAGCTGTATGCTAATGAGGGATGGGGGAAAGTAAAGATGGTGATTGGGAGTGATGTCTAAACGGTTTTATATTGAAATTGCCTAATTGGTGTCTTCCGCCATTCAATCAGAATAAATATTTGCAACCAATCACAAACACCCTGACTGCAATCCGTAAGTATATTTCACAAAGACTCTCGCCAGTCCCAGTTGATAGTAAAACAGTCGCTGCCTGTGTAAAGCTCCCTGGAAATGTCCTGGCTGTTGTTGGGAGGACACTTTTTGACTGATTCTGTGTCGTTGTGTCTCTGCTATTGCATGTCAGTGTGCAATTAATTCCGTTTATTTTACTCTCTGCTACTGTGTTTGAGTGTTTTATGTAATTTGGTAGCTCTCAGTCTCTGGTTCCGTGTCAGTGCGCCATTTTCCCACACTCTCTTGGCCAGTCTGGACATACCAGTGGAAGCCTTTCCCATGTGCTTGTTGACTTCTGCATCGGGAGACAGGTTACTGGTGATAATTGAGCCTGGACAGGTGAACTCTTGAACCACTTCCAGAGCGTGTTCGCCCATATTGATGGATGGAGTATTTATAATGACCTGTCCCATGATGTTCGTTTTCTTGAGGCTGATGGTTCGGCCAAATTCGTTGTAGGCAGCCGCAATGCTGTCAATGAGTCTCTGCAGACACTCTTCAGTGTGGGATGTTAATGCAGCATCGTCAGCAAAGAGGAGTTCCCTGATGTGGACTTTCTGTACTTTGGTCTTCGCTCTTAGACGGGCAAGGTTGAACAAACTGCCATCTGATCTTGGAGGAAAATTCCTTCTTCTGAAGACTTGAACGCATGTGAGAGCAGCAGGGAGAAGAAGATCCCAAACAGTGTAGGTGCGAGAACACTGCTATGTCCAGACTGGCCAAGTAAGTGTGGGGAAATGGCACACTGACACGGAACACAAAAGTCCAAGTATATCAAGCCTGTGTCCTCAGTACTTTGCTCTATGGCAGCAAGGCCTGGACAACGTATGTCAGCCGAGAGCGACGTCTCAATACATTCCATCTTTGCTGCCTCTGGAGAATCCTTGGCATCAGGTGGCAGGACCGTATCTCCAACACAGAAGTCCTTGAGGCGGTCAACATCCCCAGCATATACACCCTACGGAGCCAGCGGCGCTTGAGATGGCTTGGCCATGTGAGCCGCATGAAAGATGGCAGGATCCCCAAGGACACATTGTACAGCAACATCGTCACTGGTTTCAGAACCACCGACCATCCATGTCTCCACTTTAAAGTCGTTTGCAAACACGACATGAAGTCCTGTGACATTGATCACAAGTCGTGGGAGTCAGTTGCCAGTGATCGCCAGAGCTGGCGGACAGCCATAAATGCGGAGCTAAAGTGTGGTGAGTCGAAGAAACTTAGCAGTTGGCAGGAAAAAAGACAGAGGCTCAAGGGGAGAGACAACTGTGTAACAGCCCCGACAACCAATTTTACCTGCAGCACCTGTGGAAGAGTCTGTCACTCCAGAATTTGCCTTTATAACCACTCCAGGTACTGCTTCACAAACCACTGACAAGCTCCAGGCGCTTACCCATTGTCTCTCGAGACAAGGAGGCCAAAGAAGAAGAAAAGAAGTCTCCGGTGCTGTGTGGATTCATTCTGTATCTATCAGACTCTAGGACTGTGAGTGTGACATCCATTCTGTATCTGTCAGACTCTGGTACTGTGAGTGTGACATCCATTCTGTATCTGTCAGTCTCTGGTACTGTGAGTATGAGGAGATGAGGTGGAGTGTTGTGGCAAGGATGATGGAAAAGAGCATTGGTGCGATGACCCAGCCTTGCTCGACCCCAGTTTGCATTGGGATTGGGTCAGTGGTAGGTCCGTTGGGAAGGATTACAGCTTGCATGTCATCATGCTGTCATCAGAGGATGATGATGAATTTCTCTGGGCAGCCAAATTTGAGGACGTTCCATAATCCCTCCTGGTTGGTAGAGTCGAAGGCCTTTGTCAGGTCAGAGAAAACCAGGTATAAAGGTTGCTGCTGCTCCCTACATTTTCTTGGAGTTGTCTTGCTGTGAAGATCATGTCCATTATGCTACTTGATGGACACAATCCACATTGTGATTCCAGTAGGAGCTCTTCAGCCACGGGGAGGAGGCAGTTGAGAAGGACTCTTGTGATGACCTTCCCTGTGGTGGACATCAGGGATACCCCTCTGTAGTTACCACAGTCAGTCTTGTCACCTTCTTTAAAGATGATCACTATTACAGTGTCTCGGAGATCCCCTGTCATACTCTCCTCCTTCCAAATGAGGGAAATGAGACCGCGTATTTGTGTCAAGAGTGCTTCTCTGCCAGATTTGAGATTTTTGATGGGAATTCCATCTATGCCAGCGGCCTTATTGTTTTTTCGCTGTCAGATGTCCTTTTCAATCTCTGTCAGCCTGGGATTGTGCTGACAGCACGATGGGTAGCATGCTGTGGAATGCGGTCAAGGGCACTTGCATCAAGGACTGAGTTGCGATTGAGGAGATCTTCAAAGTGCTCCTTCCAACGAGTGCTGATTGCCTCTCTGACCTTGATCAGTGTCACTCCATTCTTTACTCTCAGTAGGGTAGGTCCTTGGTAATTTGGGCCATAAATGGTCTTGACTGTGCTGAAGAATCCTCACATGTCGTGGCTGTCAGCACGTTTTTGTTGTTCCAGTGTTCTTTCAGCCCATCAGCTGTTCTTTAGGTCGCATGTGTAGATCTACTCAACAGGACGAGTGGGAAACTATTTAACCTATGTTGCCTCCAGTCCAGATGTAAGGCCACTCCAACCTCTGTCATCAAGCTGCAGTATGCTGACCGCGCCTGCGTATGCGCACACTCAGAGGCCAAGCGTCAAACCCTGATCAATGCATTCACGGAGGTGTATGAAATAATTGGCCTTAAGCAAAACATCCAGAAGACAGAGGTCCTCTACCAGCCTGCTCCCCGACACTGCCCCTCGACTATCAAGATCCACGGTGAACCAGTGGGCAATGTGGATCACTGCTCATACCTTGGGAACCTCCTGTCACCAAGGGCAGATATCGACAATGACACTCAGCATCACGTCTACTGTGTCAGCATAGCCTTCAGTCCTCTGAGGAAAAGAATGTTTGATGACAAAGAACTTAAATCAGACACCAAGCTCATGGTTGACATGGCTGCAGTGTTACCTGCCCTCCTGTATGTGTCAGAAACATGGATACTGTACAGCAGACATCTCAAAGCCCTGGAGAGATATCACCGGTGGTGATTCCGCAAGATCCTGCAAATTCAGTTGCAGGACAGGCGCTGCAATATCAGTGTCCTCTCTCAGGCCAACATCCCCAGTATCGAGACACTGGTCATGGCTAGTCAGTTATGTTGGACGGGCCACATCATCCCCTTGCCTGACGCCAGAGTCCCAAAACAAGCTTTCTACTCTGAACTCCATCAGGGCAAGAAGCTACCAGGAGGGCAGAGGAAACATTACAAGAATTTCCTTCAAGACATCCTGAAAAGCCCTGACATCTGCACTGATTCATGGGCATCTCTTGCCTGAGACCACCCAAAATGGAGAAGAAGCATCCGCGAAGGTGCCAGCCAGTTTGAAATTCGTCGACATGCCCAGGAAGCAACCAAATGCAAAGAGTGGAAGGAGTATTTGGAAATTGGAGAATCCCATTCACCCACCTCACCAAGCACCATCTGCCCCACCTGTGGCCGAGTGTGTGGATCAAGAATTGGACTATTCACTTGCCTAATGAACCACAACCCTGGAGTGGAAGAAAGTCATCCTCATTCCTGAGGGAGTTCCGAAGAAGAAGTTTAGTGTGACATCCATTCTGCATCTGTCAGTCTCTGGTATTGAATATGAGTGTGGGATTCATTCAGTATCTGTCGGTCCCTTGCACTGTGTTTGAGTGCAGTTTTCAGGCTGTATCTATGAGTATCTTGTGTGTGAGTTTTGTATTCATCTGCATCTTTCAACCTCGAACACATTATTTGAGTTTTGCAGTCATTCTGAACTGACCCTTGGTAATGTATGTGTGTTTGAGGGTGATTGTTTACCTGTTAATCTGTTGTCCTGTACATGAGCGTGAGATTCATTCTGGAAAACTCTATCTCTGTTCTTGTTGTGTGTGTGTGTGATTCATTCTGTATAACTCTATCTCTGTTCTTGTTGTGTGTGTGTGTGATTCATTCTGTCTTACTCTATCTCTGTTCTTGTTGTGTGTGTGTGTGATTCATTCTTTATGCTCCATCTCTGGTATCACATTTATGTGTGGTATCAATTCCATTTCTGTCATTTCTGGTACTGTATGTGAGTGTTTACTTCATTCTGTAACTGTCAGTCTCTGTCACTGTCTGCATGTTCTGGATCCATTTTGTAACTATCAGTCTCTCGCAGAGTGTGAATGTGGAATTAATTCTCTCCATCTCTAGTGTCATGTGTAAATTTGGAGTTCATTCTGAATTGGTCATTGGTACTGGATCTGCCATTCTCTAGTACAGTTTGTGAATGTGGGATTCGTTCTGTACCTGTCACTCACTGGCACTTTGTGAAAGTGTGCAATACATTCTGTATCTGTCGGCCTCTGGTAGCGTGTGTGATTGTGGGATGAATTAATTAGCAGTCAGTGGTGCTCGATGTGAATGTGGAAATCATTCTGTAACTCAGTCTGATATTGTTCTGTGAGGGTGAGAATCACATGTATCTTTCAATCCCTGGTGCTGAGTGTGAGCATGGGATTCATTCTGTACCTGTCAGTCATACTGTATGTATCTGTGGGATTTATTCTGTACCTTTCAGTCTCTGGTATTTTGTACGAAAGTGGGATTAATTCTGGATCCACTGCCACACACTGGTTGAGTGTGTGTGTGTGTGTGTGTGTGTGTGTGTAAGAAGATAAAAAGATACAAAATAGGAGCAGGAGATGGCCATTTGGCCCATCGAGCCTGCTCCGCCATTCAGTAAGATCGGGGTTGTTCTGATTGTGGCCTTGACTCCACTTTCCTGCCTGCGCCCATGACCATTGACTCCCTTGTAGATCAAAAATCTGTCTATCACAGCCTTGAATATATTCAATGACCCAGCCCCCACAGTCCTCTGGAGAACAGAATTCCAAAGATGAACAACCCTCTGAGCGAAGAAATTCCTCCTCATCTCCTTCTTGAATGGGAGGCCACTTATCTTGAAACTGTGGTCCCTAATTCTACATTCCCCCACAAGGAGAAACATCCTCTCAGCATCTACCTGTCCAGCCCACTGAGAATCTTATAGGTTTCAATAAGATCACCTCTCAATCTTCTAAACTCCAGTGAGTATAGGCCCAACCTGCTCAACTTTTTCTCATAAGACAATCCAACTTCCCAAGTATCAGCCGAGTGAACCTTCTCTGAACTGATTCCAACGCAAGTATAGCCCTCCTTAAGTAAGGAGACCACAACTGTGTGGAGTACTTTAGTTGGGATGTCACTAATGCCCTGTACAGTTACAGCAAATCTTCCCTACTTTTAAACTCCATTCCCCTCTCTAAAAATGCCAACATTCCAGTTGCCTTCCTAATTACTTGCTATAGCTGCATGCTAACTTTTTTGTAATTCATGTACCTGAACACACAGATTCCTTGGTAATATTCTGTTTTTCTATTCTTCCTGCCAAAGTAGACAATCTTACATTTTCCCATATTATACTCCATCTGCTAAACTTTTGCCCACTGATTTAACCTATCTATATCTCTTTGCAGACACTTTGTGTCCTTCTCACAACTTGCTTTCCTACCTATCGTTGTACCATCCATAAATTTGGATTTACACTCGGTCCCTTCATGCAAGTTATTAATAAAGACCATAAAGATTGAGGCACCAGCACTGATCTCTGTGGCACTCCATTAGTTACAGTTTGCCAATTTGAAAATTCCCCAATTATCCCCACTCTGTTTCTTGTGAGTTAGCCAATACTATATCCATGTGCGTGCAGTTTTCAGATTGTGTCTATCAGTGTCTGTTGCTCTGAGCTTTGGACTCTTTCTCAATCTCTCAGTGCTACTATTTGTGTGTTAGGTTGCTTTAGATGACTCAGGCTGAGGTACTGTCAGTGAGTGCAGTAATCAACCTATACCTTTCAGCATCTGGCACTGAGCATGGGTTTCAAAATCACTCTCTAACTGTCAGTGTCTGGTACTCTGTGTGATTGTGGGATTCATTATATAACCTTCCGTCACTGGGACTGGTGCAAGTCTGGATTTATTCTACATAAAAATTCAGCACAGCAACAGGCCACTGATGTGGTAGGTTTTAAGCAGACAGGTAGATACATAAATCCTGTTTGAGGTTTTGCCCAGTATTAAATAGTATCTGTCACTGTGAACACAATAGTGAAATATAATGTATCCTACAATCTGATACAGGATTGATGTGCAAGGGTAACTCAGGCTGGACTCATCAATTTGATCAGTGCCATTCAGTCTAACTCTGAGTGAGAATCTTGGAGTTGCATGTAAAATGAGCTCAGTCTGGAATTGTACAGCATCTTCCATCTGACACTATATGAGGTTTTAGGACTGGTACGTAATTTATAGCTCAAACTATACTAATCAAATTTATATTGTATCTTTTAGTTTCACAATCCGGATGAGTTTTAAAGTGGAATCTGAGTTTGTACCTCTGCAATCTGATTATGCACTTGAGATTTGTATCTAATGTATATGTCTGGACACATTATGGGAATTAATACTGATAATAAAGTCAAAACCCGTGTAAATATTAGGCTGGTATTTAACTTGAATCTCGGAGCACTTCATTGAGGTTATTTCTGTAACTTTGAAACAGCAACCATGTGTCAGTTCTATGTGCATTTAATTTGTAGCTGAGGTTGCTCTATTGTGGGATTGACACACTGATAATTTGATAGTGGGTGAGAATTTGGACTGGGATTTGTGAATCTACCTGTCAGTGATACTGAGTTGGGGTGACATGAAAACAACGTGCGTCTCTCCTGCTCCATTTGATTGATGGATTGAAAATGTGTCTCTGGATCTGTTTCTGCTGTCTGAGACTGTGGAACTGATGACCTGTCTGTGTCTCTGCGCTCTGTGAGTGATAATGTCCGGACTGTGTGTGAGAAGGAGCTGGTGACACTCTTCCCTGTAACTTGGTGGAGGAAACATCACATTTATTTTGGTTCATTCAATTATTTGTCTGTTTAAACAAAAGAATGTTTATAATTCAAATACTGGTGAGACAGAAGATACAGGATTTTAATGAATTTAATCTCTCATAATAATTATAAACGCCCACAAAGGAAGCCCAGCCATACAAATATTATCATTGTTTGACTGCACTGCAGTAACAGATTCTTCCCATTCTGTCTCCATCCCCTTGTCCACACACAACCCGAGAATGGCCTCTCCCTTCCCCCACTCACTCCATGTTCCGGGACCAGTTCCTGCTCCACTCCGCCTCAAACAAACAGCCCCCGCCTCCCCCTGAACTTGCCCCGGACTCGATGCTGATCTCTGAGTCTATCTGCGGACACGCTCCCAAAGCGATGTGCTGCTGGAAGGAGGCTGCTGTTTGCTCCCTTCCACCGGGACCGGGATCTCTCCATTGGCGGCTGTTTTAAACCATCCTCTTCCGCTCACAGGCAGTGCTGGGGGAGGGGAGCGCAGGCGCAGATTTCTGCAACAATTCCGCAAACAGAAACATGGAAACATTCCGGCACAGAATGAGGCCATTCGGCCAATCATGTCCGTGCCAGCGCAAAGAGAGCGATCCAGCCTGTTCCCACAGTTTCTTGTTATTGGACAGTGAAGTGTGGGAACAGAAGCGGACAGTCAGGATGTGGGGAGTTACACAAAGAGAATCTATTATAGGCACCAGGTGAGAAGTGTGAAGGACACATTTTAAACAGTGGCTGTTTGGTTTCACTTGAACGGTTAGACCATGGGAGCGGGAACTGGAAATCTGACCTGTGTAAAAGTCCCTGTTCCGTCGGTCAGTCCCATTCATGGCCCAGTGGATTGTTTCTGGATGTCATTTAATTGTTGTAAAACGGCCAAAGCCACTGGTATGCAGTCGCTGGGGGCTGCAGGACTGCAGTGGAATCAGACACTGACTCTGTTTGTATTGCTGGGTTTCCTTTGTGATTGTTCATAATGATTATTAATTGAAAAATTGTTTTGGTCACTTTTGTATCTTCTACCACATCGCTTCCTGAATTATAATAAATACATTTCCTTTCTACAGGCAAATACTTGATGGAAGCAGAATAAATGTCGTGATTCCTCGACACGAGGAAGTGCAGCCAGCTCCTCACACACAGTAAGTACAGTATCACTCACAGAGAGCAGAGACATCAGTTCCACAATCACCGCCAGCAGAAGTAGTCAGACCGGCACTGATCCCAAGTTCCAGAGACCAACAGTCAATCCAACAGTCAGACAGAGCAGGAAAGATTGAACTTGTTTCCATTTCACCACAACTCAGTCCCACTGACACGTAGGTACATCAATCCCAGTCCAAAATCACACCCACTATCAGATTGCAAGGCACTGTGTCACTCTCACAAGAGAGCAGCCTGAACTACAAATTCAATGTCAGATGGAACAGACAAACAGTACCTGATTGTAAAGTACAGAATTAATCTCAATAATGTACCCAGACTGCAGACTGAGCTCCATGTTACACACCACTCCACAAATCTCACAAATAGTCAGAGTGGAAGACACATTATTAATTCCATTACTGCAAACTGAATGAACCTGACCATTACATACCAGGACATAAAACATATTGTAAGATGAAAGGACACAGACCTGAAATGTTAATTCTGTTTCTCTCTCCACATATGCTGCCTGAACTGTTGAGTATTTTGAGCATTTTTGTTTTTTTAAATTTCATATTTCCAGAATCTGCAGAATTTTGCTTTTATTTTAGAGTTAAAGAAACATTGCATTGTGAGGTGAGAGTGACTGCCCTTGACATCAAGGCAACCTTTGACCATTAATGGCACCAAGGAGCCACAGCAAAACTAGTGTAAATGGGAATCATGGCAAAACCCTCTGCTGTTTGGAGTCATACCTAGCACTAAGGGAGATGGCTGTGGTTGTTCAGGTCAATCATCTCAGTCTCAGGACATTACAGCTGGAATTCCTTAGGCTCGTGTTCTAGGCCCAACCATCTTCAGCTGCTTCATCAATGACCTTCCCTCCATCACAAGGCCGAAAGTGGGGATGTTCACTGATGATTGCGCAATGTTCAGCACCATTCATGACTCCTCAGCTACTGAAGCAGCCCGTGCCCAGATGCAGCAAGACCTGGACAACATCCAGGCTTAGGCTGATAAGTGGCAAGTAACATTCGCGTCAGATAAGTGCCAGGCAATGACCATCTCAAACAAGAGAGAATCTAATCATCTCCTCTTGATGTTCAGTGGCATTACCATCACTGAATCCCCCACCATCAACATTTGGGGGCGGGGGGTGTGGGGGGGAGGGGGTTACCATTGACCATAAACTGAACTGGACCAGCCACATAAATGCCGTGGCTACAAGAGTAGGTCAGAAGCTAGGAACTCTGTGGTGAGTAACTTACCTCCTGTCTCCCCAAACCTATCCACCATTCACAAGACACAATGCAGGAGTATGATGGAATACTCTCCACTTGCCTGGATGAGTGCAGCTCCAACAACACTCAAGTAGCCTGCTTGATTGCCCCCAAGCACCACCTTCAACAATCACCCCATTCACCACTGATGCACAGTGGCAGCAGTGCGTACCATCTACAAGGTGCACTGCAGCAACATACGAAAGCTCCTTTGACAGTACCTTCCAAACCTGGAACTTCGACTACTGAGGAGGACAAGGGCAGCAGTTGCAAGGGAACACGACCACTTGCAAATTCCCCTCCAATTCACAGATCATCCTGACTTGGAACGATATCGCCATTCCTTCATTGTCGCTGGGTAAAAATCCTGGAACTCCCTTCCAAACAGCACTGTTGGTGTTCCTACATCTCAAGAACTGC
This sequence comes from Heterodontus francisci, assembly GCF_036365525.1. Lineage (NCBI taxonomy): Eukaryota > Metazoa > Chordata > Chondrichthyes > Heterodontiformes > Heterodontidae > Heterodontus > Heterodontus francisci. The sequence continues at coordinate 2,376,239 of NW_027141369.1, read as the reverse complement.
AGCGGCTCAAGAAGGCAGCTCACCACCACTTTGTCAAGGGCAATTTGGATTGGGCAATAAATGCTGGCATAGCCAGTGATGCCTACATCACACTAACAAATGAAAAAAGTGAGGAAATAGTGAAGGGCTTTTATAGAGTACATGGGGACATGCTTCCACTTGTGGTGGCATCTGAAACAAGAGCCAAAATATAAAATCGTCATTCATAAAACCAATGATGAATTCATGAAAAATGTATTTCCGCAGTGAATGGTTCGAATCTGGAATTTGTTATCACAGGGAGAGGTTGGGGTGAATAGTATCGATGCACTGAAGGGGAGGTGAAACAAATGAACAAATGTATGTGGAGAAAGGAATCGAGGGATATACATATCGGGCTTCATTTAAAAAAAATTTTTGCATGTGAAGCAGGATGGCTGGAAATATATGTAGAGCACAGAGCAGTTGGGACGATCCCAGTGCAGTGTTTTGTCTGGATGTATCTGCCCAGAACACTTGCGATGCAGGAGCTGGGAGCTTCAGTACTTCAGTGGAGGCAGATAATGACACCGGTTTTTATTTGTGGATGTTATTCATGATTATTGATTGAGAAATTAAATTGACCTCTTTGATATTATGCACCTCCCCTGTTCTTGAGTTATCAGATATATTTTTTTCTTCATACAGGCAAATACTTGAAGATATTGTGATGAATGTGATGGTTGCTGCACTCGAGGCACAAGGAACAGTGCAGCCAGCTCCACTCACACACAGGAGGTACATTATCACTCAGAGTGCAGAGGTACAGATAGTTCATCAGTTCCCTGGTCTCAGATTGCAGAAATAGTCAGGCTCACATTGATCCCAAGTTCCAGAAACACATTTTCAATCCAACAACCAAACAAAGCAGGAGAGAAATAAGTTTTTTCCATTTCACCCCGATTGAGTCCCACTGACAGTCAGATACTTCAATCCCAGGTCAAAATCACACCCACTAGCAGATTGAAATGCAATGTGTCAATCTAACAAAGAACAGTACAGCACAGGAACAGGCCATTCGGCCCTCCAAGCCTGCGCCGATCTTGATGCCTGCCTTAACTAAAACTTTCTGCACGTCCGGGGTCCGTATCCCTCTACTCCCATCCTATTCATGTATTTGTCAAGATGCCTCTTAAACGTCGCTATCGTACCTGCTTCCACCACTTCCCCCGGCTGCAAGTTCCAGGCACTCACCACCCTCTGTGTAAAGAACTTGCCTCGCACATCCCTCTCAACTTTGCCCCTCGCACCTTAAACCTATGTCCCCTAGTAACTGACTCTTCCACCCAGGGAGAAAGATTCTGACTATCCACTCTATCCATGCCGCTCATATCTTTGTCAACCTCTATCATGTCGCCCCTCCACCTCCGTCGTTCCAGTGAAATCAATCCGAGTTTATCCAACCTCTCCTCATAGCTAATGCCCTCCAGACCAGGCAACATCCTGGTAAACCTCTTCTGTACCCTCTCCAAAGCCTCCACGTCCTTCTGGTTGTGTCGCGACCAGAATTGCATGCAATATTCTAAGTGTGGCCGAACTAAAGTTCTGTACAGCTGCAGCATGACTTGCCTATTTTTATACTCTATGCCCCGACCGATGAAGGAAAGCATGCCATATGTTCTTGACTACCTTATCCACCTGCGTTGCCACTTTCAGTGACATGTGGACCTGTACGCCCAGATCTCTCTGCCTGTCAAATTTAATGCAGACTGAGCTAGCAATTAAATATCAGATAGAATTGGCACACGCTACTGATTGAATGGCACAGAATCTAACCGAGTGATGTACCCTGAGATTTAAATTAAATATCATACCCAAAGCTCACACCCATTCATTATAAAGGATGTTTAAACATCCCCATAGTGTACCCTGAAATACAAGTTGCATACAAGTACAACATTCATTGCAGTGAATGTTTCAAAGGTGCTGATAGATATTGTAAGCTGAGACACAAATTAGATACCAGTTCAGACCTCGCCCACACTGTGAAATTGAAAGAGACAGAATCAATTCCATCAGTGTAGATTGATATAAACATTACATACCATTCTAAAAAGTGATGCAATACGAAACTAAAATACAGTATCAATTCCACCAGACCCCCACCACCCTCTGGCTAAAAAGTATTTTCCTCATCTCCCCTGTGATCTTTCTGCCAATCACTTTGAATCTATTCCCCTAGTCACTGATCTCTTTGCTAAGGTAAACAGGCCCTTCACTTCAATTCTATCCAGACTCCACAAATTTTGTACATGCCAGTCAGATCTCCCCTCAGTCTTCTCTGTGCCAAGGAGAATAGCCCCAGCCTATCCAATCTTTCCTCAAAGCTGCATTTTTCCAGTCCCGGCAACATCCTCGTAAATCTCCTCTGTACCCTCTCTCGTGCATTTACATCCTTTCTGTAATGAGGTGATCAGAACTGCACACAGTACTCAAGTTGTGGCCTGACTAATGATTTATACAGTTCCAGCATCACCTCCCTGATCTTATATTCTATACCTCAGCTAATAAAGGAAAGGATTCCATATTGTCTTCTTACCACCTTATCGACCTGTCCTGCGACCTTCAGGGATCTGTGGACATTTACTCCAAGGTACCTCACTTTCTCTACACCTCTCAGCATTTTCCTGTTAATCGTGTATTCCTTTGCCTTGATTGACCTCCCCAAATGCATCACCTCACACTTCTCTGGATTGAATTCCATTTGTCATTTTTCTGTGCATCTGACCAGACCATGAAGATCTTCCTGCAGCCTGCAGCTATCCTCCTTGCTATTTATCAAACAGCCAATCTTTGTGTCATCTGCAAACTTCTTGATCATGCCCCCTACATTTACATCCATGTAGACTACATCAACTGCACTACCCTCATCTATTTTCCTTGTTAATTCTTCAAAATTTCAATCAAGTTGGGCAGACAAGATCTTCCCTTAACAAATCCATGCTGACTATCCTTGATTAATCTGTGTCTTTCTAAGTGACATTTTATCCTGTCACTCAGAATAGATTCCAATAATTTGCCCACTACTGAGGTTAGACTGACTGTCCTGTAATTATTCGGTCTATCCCTCACTCCCTTTTTAAACAGAGGTACAATGTTCGCAGTCTTCCAATCCTCCAGCATCACACCTGTATCCAGTGAGGTCTGGAAAACGATGGTCAAACCTTCCGCTGTTTCCTCTCTTGCTTCTTTTAACAGCGTGGGGTACATTGCATCCATCCCTAGTGATTTATCAACTTACAAATATGCTATTTGTATGTCCTGTCACTAATATGTCCTCTCTCCCTCTATTGATCACATCCAATACTTCATCCCCTTCTTCCTTAACTCCAATATCTGCATCATCCCCCTCTTTTGTGAAGACAGATGCAAAGTATTTATTAAGAACAGTGCCAACATCTTCTGCCCCTACACATAGGTTACCTTCATGATCTTTTATGGGCCCTACTCTTTCCATAGTTATCCTTTTTCTGTCAATGTATTGATAAAACATCTTTGTGCGAACCTTGATTTTGATTGCCAATATTCTTTAATGCTCTCGCTTAACTTTCCTAATTTCAATGTTGATTTCCCCCCTCCACATTCGATACACCTCTCGGCTTTCAGTAGTATTGAGTTCTCTGAGTCGGGCATAAGCTTTCCGTTACTGCCTTATAATACTACCTTATAAGATTCATGGGGCTCTAGATTTGGCCTTCCCACCCTTTTTCTTTGTGGGAACATATTGACTCTGAACCCCTGGAATCTCTCCTTTGAGTGCTTCCCACTGCTCTGACATTGATTTACCTTCAAGTAGCTGTTTCCAGTCCACTTTTGCTAACTCACTCCTCAGCTTAGTAAAGTTGTCCTTGCCCCAACTGAGAACTTAAACACCTGTTCTATCCTTGTCCTTTACATAATTATGTTAAAACTGACTGAATTATGATCACTACCACCAAAATGCTCTCCCACTGCCACTCCTTCCACCTGCCTATCTTCATTTCCTAAAACTACATCTAAAACTGCACCCTCTCTTGTTGGACTTGCTACATATTGGCTAAATAAGTTCTCCTGAATGCACCTCAAGAATTCTGCTCCCTCAATTTCTTTCACACTAAAAGTATCCCAGTTCATGTTGGGGTGGTTAAAATCCCCTACTATTACTGCTCTATTGTTCTTGCACTTCTCAGAGATTTGCCTACATATCTGCTCTTCTATCTCCTGTTTGGGGGTCTATAGCACACTCTCAGCAGTGTGATTGCCCCTTTTTTGTTCCTCAGCTCAATCTATACGGCCTCATTTGATAAACCTTCCAACATATCATCCGTCTTCACAGCTGTAATAGTTACTTTGAGCAAAACTGCCACCCCCCCTCCTTTCTTATCCCCCTCCCTATCACATCTGAAAACCCTGTTACCAGGAATGTTGAGCTGCTATTCCTGTCCCTCCTTAAGCCATGTTTCTGTAATAGCTGTGATATCATACTGCCACATGTCTATTTGTGCCCTCAGCTCATCTGCTTTATTTTCTATACTCCTTGCATTGAAAAAGATATGCTTGAGCACTGCCAAACTCTTTTTAAATTTTCTAACCTTTGTTTCCTCTTTCTTCCAGACTCATCTATTAATTTTCTGCCTTCCATGCCTTCCGGTTCCCATCCCCCTGCTAAATGAGTTTAAACCCTCGCCAACAGCACTAGCAAAATGTCCCGCAAGGAACTCTGTCCAGGCTCTGTTCAACTGCAATCCGTGTGACCTGTCCCAAGAATCTAAAGCCCTCCCTCCTGCACCATCTTTCCAGACACACGTTCATCTGTCTTATCCTTTTATTCCTGTACTCACTTGCACGTGGCACTGGGAATAATCCGGAGATTACGACTTTTGATGCCCTGCTTGCTAATTTCTTACCTAGCTTCATAAATTCTGACTGCAGGACAACATCCTTATTTCTACCGATGTTGTTGGTTCCGATGTGGACCACAAATGCTGGCTGTTCACCCTCCCCCTTCAGGATGCTCTGTAACTGCTCAATGACATCCTTGACCCTGGCACCAGGGAGGCAACACACCATTCCTGGATTCACGTCTGTGGCGACAGAAATAGCTGATTGTTCCCTTCACTATTGAATCATCTATCACTATGGCTTTTCCAATCTTCCCTGTACCCACCTTTGCAGCTGAGTCACCCATGGTGCCATGGACTTGGATCTGGCTGCACTCCCCTGGTGAAGCATCACTGTCCTCCGTATTCAGAACTGAATACCTGTTGGAGAGTGAGATGCACTCGGGGTGTCCTGCACTTCCTGCCTGATTCTTTTTGACTGCCTTGTGGTCACCCATTCCCTCTCTCCCTGCGTACTCTTAAGCTGTGGGGTGACCACTGTGGGCGGCACAGTGGCGCAGTGGTTAGCACCGCAGCCTAACACCTCCAGGGACCCTGGTTCGATTCCGGGTACTGCCTGTGTGGAGTTTGCAAGTTCTCCCTGTGTCTGCGTGGGTTTTCTCCGGGTGCTCCGGTTTCCTCCCACAAGCCAAAAGACTTGCAGGTTGATAGGTAAATTGGCCGTTATAAATTGTCACTAGTATAGGTACGTGGTAGGGAATGTAGGGACAGGTGGGGATGTTTGGTAGGAATATGGGATCAGTGTAGGATTAGTATAAATGGGTGGTTGATGTTCGGCACAGACTCGGTGGGCCGAAGGGCCTGTTTCAGTGCTGTATCTCTAATCTCTCTCCAATCATGAACATGCTTTCCATATAACTCCCCTCATGAATGCACAGCAGTGTCTCCAGCTGCTGCTCAAGTTCCAAACCCAGAGCTCAAGCAGCCACAATTGACAACACTTACTTGCACAAATGTTTTTTTTATTTCCAAAATATACTTTATTCATAAAGATCTGTAAAAAATACATGACAAAACAGTTCCAAACAGCACCAAGTCAAAAAATACAAACAGTGCAAAGGAGGTCAGTTTCATTCAATACAGGAGTGAGTTGCCTCACAACCCTTCCATTTCATTTTTCATGCCATATACATTTTATGGCAAATGAAAATTTTCCCGCTACAGTTTGTGGGGGTTTTCCATGGATCCAGCCCCTCAGTTCAGCTTGGTGGGGGGAGCTTACATGGTGGTCTTTCCCCATTGAGCCTTTGCTGTGGCTGCCCCAAGCTTTAGTGCGTCCCTCAACACGTAGTCCTGGACCTTCGAGTGTGCCAGTCTGCAACATTCGGTGGTGGACAACTCTTTGCGCTTGAAGACCACAAGGTTTGGGCAGACCAAAGAGTGTCTTTCACCGAATTGATAGTCCTCCAGCAGCAGTTGTGGTTATCTCGGTGTGTGTCCCTTGGAACAGCCCGGAGAGCACAGACTCCTGTGTTACAGAGCTGCTTGGGATGAACCTCGACAAAAACCAATGCATCTCTTTCCACACCTGCTTTGCAAAGACACATTCCAGAAGAAGCTGGGCAACCATCTCATCCCCACCGCAGACACTTCGAGGGCATTGTGCGGAGGGGGTGAGACTTCGGGCGTGCAGGAAGGATTTGATGGGGAGGGCTCTTCTCACCACCAGCCAAGCTACACCTTGGTGCTTGTTGGAAAGTTCTGGTGATGAGGCATTCCGCCAAATGATTTGGCAGTCTGCTCGGGTAACCATCCGACAGCATCCACCATCTCCTTTTCCCGTAGGGCCTTGAGGACATTCCGTGCAGACCACTGCCTGATGGATTGGTGGTCAAAGGTGTTTTCCGCAGAAACTGTTCCACGAATGATTGGTGGTACGGCACAGTCCAACTAGATGGAGCGTTCCACGGCAATGCGACCAGGTCCTTCCTTCACAACACTGGGGACAGAGAGAATCTCAGCACGTAGTGACACTTGGTGTTGGCGTATTGGGGATCTGCACACAGCTTGATGCAGCCGCACACGAAGGTAGTCATCAGGATGAGGGTGATATTGGGTACATTATGCCAACCCTTATCCAGAGGTTTGAACATCATGTCCCTTTGGACCCGGTCCATTTTGGATCCAGAGATGAAGCGGAAAATGACTCGGGTGATCGCCACAGCGCAGGAATGGGGTATGGGCCAGACCTGTGCCACTTACAGCAACAACGTGAGCGCCTCGCACCTGAGGACCAGGTTCTTACCCATAATGGAGAGAGTTGCTGCTCCCACATGCTCAGCTTGTGTTGTACCCTGGCTACTCGCTCCTTCCAGGTTTTGGTGCATGCCGCGGCCCTTCAGAACCATATCCCCAGCACCTTCAGGTAGTCTGACCTGACGGTGAAGGGGACAAAGGATCGGTCAGCCCAGTTCCCAAAGAACATGGCCTCTCTCTTGCCGTGGTTAACGTTGGCTCCCAAGGCCAGTGCGAACTGGTCGCAGATGCTCATCAGTCTGCGCACAGACAGCGGGTTCGAGCAGAAGGCTGCGACGTCATCCATGTCCAGGGAGGTTTTAACCTGAGTGCCTCCACTGTCTGGGATTGTCACCCCTCTTATGCTCGCATCCTTCCTAATAGACTCAGCAAAGGGTTCAATACAGCAAATAAACAAGACAGGGGAGAGAGGTCAACCCTGTCTGACTCCAGATTGGATCGGGAAACTTTCTGATTCCCACCCATTGATTGAGACTGTGCTACTGATGTTTGTGTCGAGCAGTTTGATCCAATTGCAGATTCCCTCCCCAAACCCCATTTTCGAAAGTACGTCCATCATGTAGGTGTGCGATATCCTGTCAAAAGCCTTCTCCTGGTCCAGGCTGATGAGGCAGGTGTCCACCCTTCTGTCCCGAATGTGGGTGATCGTGTCCCTGACTGGGTAAAGTACAGGTCTGATCAGGGTGGATCACCAACTCCAGAGCAGACTTGACTCGACTGGCTATGACTTTTGACAGTATCTTGTAGTCTACATTAAGCAGTGAGATGGGCCGCCAATTTCTGATTTCTGCCCTCTCCCCCTTCCCCTTGTAGATGAGGGTGATGATGCCTTTCCTCATGGATTCTGACATGCTGCCGGCTAGGAGCATACTGTCGTATACTTCCAGCAGGTCCGGGCCGACCCAGTCCCACAGGACCAAATACAACTCAACCGGTAAGCCGTCGCTTCCAGGAGTTTTACTTATCTCGAAGGATTTGATGGCCTTAGTCAGCTCATCCAGAATTAGCGGGTTGTCCAGTCTCTCCCTCCTGCTGTCATCTAAGACCTCTGTGATAGATGACAGTAAGGACTGGGAGGCTCTGCTGTCTGTGGGCGTCGCGTCATACAGCCCAGCATAAAAGGATTTGCTGATCCTTAGTATGTCGGACTGCGAAGACATTACCGAGCCATCCTCTTCCTGCAGGCTGCTGATAACAGAGCTCTCTGTGTGTACCTTTTAGAAGAAGTAACACAAGCACATCTCATCCTGCTCAATGGAGTGGACGCTGGACTGGAAGATGATCTTGTAGGCCTCCGTGGCAAAGAGCGAGGCCTGCTGGCTCTTCACCTCATGAAGGTCCTCCTTGACCTTGACCCCCATCGACTGAAGCCAGAGCAGATTTTGCATACTTTTCTGGAGTCGTGACATTTCCATCTGTCTATCTCTCTCGCCCTCTGAACCCCTTTGAAGATAAAGAACCTCTTGATGTTCTGCTTGATCGCTTCCCACCACTGAACTGGAGACTCAAAGGTGGGGTTTCACGGTCCTCCAACCTTTGTAATCCCTTTTGAGTTCCTCAACATTCTCTGGGGTTAGCAGTGTAGCATTGAGCTTCCATGTCCCCCTGCCAACCCGCTGGTCATCCTGTAAGTGAAAGTCAGCCAGTAAAAGGCAATGCTTGGAGAAGAACACCGGCTTGACGTCGGTGGATCTGACCGTGAAAACACGGGACACAAATAGGAAGTCAATCCTGGAATGGGCAGACCCGTCCGTTCTTGACCATGTGTATCTATGCTGCGCTCTGTCTGCAGGTTTGCTGAAGACGTCGTGCAGTTTGGCATCTTTTACTGTTTCTATTAAGGATCTGGACATAGCATCCAGTTTGCTGTCGTCTCTGCCGGATCATCCAGGTGCATCGATGATGCCTTTGAAGTCACCGCCTAGGATGACCGGCCTGGATGTCGCCAGCAGCAGTGGGAGATGCTGGAAGACGGTCAGCTGCTCGCTGCATTGAACCGGGGCATAGACGTCAATCAACGAGACCGGAGTATTGTTGTACATTACATCTGCTGATGACCGCCAAATGGTTCTCCAGGACACGGGAAGCATCCAGGAGCTCCCACATAGCACAGGAGGTGGACTCTCGAGGTTGAAGCCCCCCCCTGCCATTCCTTTACGTTCACTGTTTTTCGGCTGCCGCATACGATGATGGGCCAAGTGGTCTCTTTCTCTGCCTTAAACCTTCTATGATTCTAAGATTCTATGATGCTCACTAACATTATCTCCTTTTCATCTACAGCACCACAGAGAGAGAGAGAATCAGTCCGACCATTCGTAACAGTGTGTTATATCACACTGTATTACACATTCTTATGTATCATCAGAGACAGTATGAGTAGCACAATAAAGTGCATACATATCATCCTAAATAATGGTATCCCAAACGTATGTACAGCATTAGAGAGGGAGTGTCAGTAGTGCATTTTCTATTCGTGTGTCCATATCACACCCAATAACTGGGTCCCACGTTTTTATGGAGCACAAGAGACAGAGCTGAAAGTGAATAAGTGAGAGAGAGAGAGAGATCCCCATCAGCTGTTACAGGCTGAGCTGGAAGCCTCATTTTATCTTGAAAGATCCGTGGGAGACAGACGGTGCAGTCTCATCTCTAACTGATATTGTATCAGAAACAGACACATTATTATTCCTAGACTCTGGGTAACAGTTAGAGAGTGAGGTGAACAATGTTCCAAATTTAACGCTCTTGGCCCTGTTGATCTCTGTAATCTTTCAGCTCACACCGCTCGATATGACTGTCAGTGAAGGACAGTTTCAATGTGATGACATTAATCTGGGACTGTTACTGTCAGATATTAACTCCTGCGCGATCGCAGCGAACACAGCGACTCCCTCGGAGGATTGCTTTGAGAAGACGGGTGAATGAAGAGCAAACACACTGCAGGGAATGATGTCAAACTGAGCTTCAGAAAGGGGGAATCCCCCAGCTTGAAACGTTCTCTGACCTTTCCCCACAGCCCCAGTTCCTTTGCTCAAACTCGGAGAAAACTGAACTGGGGAAAGTTCCAGTTTATTTTTGTCAGTTCCGATGAAGGGTCACTGACCCGAAACGTTAACTCTGCTTCACTTTTCACAGATACTGCCAGACCTGCTGAGTGGTTCCAGCATTTCTTGTTTTTATTTCGGGTTTTGCTTTTATTCCAATTTATTTTTTTTGCAAATGAGTGGGGAAAGAAGCGCATGCGCGATGCGCCTCCTCCAGCCGTGTCCTTCTGCGTCATTTAATTAGTGAGCGGAAGAAGTTTGTTTGAAACAGACGGGAATGGTGACTTAGAGCCCCGGGGTAAGTGAGTAAACAGCAGTCTCCTTCCAGCAAGCACATTGCTTTGAGAGCCTGTCGGCAGAGGGGCTCAGAGATCAGCATTGACAACGGAGCAAGTTCAGGGGGAGTTGGGGGCTGTTTGTAAGAGGCGGAGTGGAGCAGGAACATGGAGTGAGCGCAGAAGGAGAAGCCTTTCTCAGGCTGTTTGTGGACAAGGTAACGGAGACAGAGCAGGAAGAAGCTGCTGTTGAAAATCATTGTTGTTTTCTCTCCTCAAGCCTGTAATGCATGTTCATGGTTGAGCTCCAGTTTCACACTGTGTTGTTATTGAGCAGTGAATAGAGGGAACAGAGCCAGACAGTAGGGATGGGGACAGTTATGCAAACAACACCTATTGCTGGCGCCAGGTGAGCAGTGTCAAGGAAGCATTTTAAACAGCAGCTGTCGGTTTCCGTTGAACGATTGATCCAAGAGAAGCAAGGAAATGGCAGATACTCTGAACAAGAATTTTTCATCTGTCTTCACAGAAGTAGACACAAAAAACATCCCAAGAATAGTAGAAAATCAAGGGGAGTCAGGAGGGGGGATCTGAAAACATCACCATCGCGAGAAAAACATGTTTTTGGAAAACTAATGGGACTAAAGGTTGACAAGTCCCCTGGATCTGATGGCCTACATTCTAAGGTTTAAAAGAAGTGTCTGCATCGATAGTGGATGCATTGGTTGTAATCTTCTTAAATTCCCTAGATCCTGCAACAGTTCCAGTGGATATTAAACTGCAAATGTAATGTCCCTGTTCAAGAAAGCAGTAAAGAGAAAGCAGGCAACGATAGGCCTGTTAGCCTAATGTCTGCCATTGAGAAGATGCTGGAACCAATGATTAAGTCAGTCATCGCAGAAAACATAGAAAAATTGGAGCAGGAGTAGGCCATTCGGCCCTGCTCTGCCATTCAAAAATGATCAAGTCTGATCATATAATTCAGTACCCCCTTCCCGCGTTCTCCCCATATCCCTTGATCCTTTTTGTATTAAGAAATATATCTATCTCCTTCTTGAATATATTTAATGACTTGGCCTCCACTGCCTTCTGCAGTACAAAATCATGAGAGGTATAGACAGGGTGGATAGCAAGAAGCTTTTTCCCAGAGTGGGGGATTCAATTATTAGGGGTCATGAGTTCAAAGTGAGAGGGGAAAAGTTTCGGGGGGGATATGCGTGGAAAGTTCTTTACGCAGAGGGTGGTGGGTGCCTGGAACACGTTGCCAGCGGAGGTGGTAGACGTGGACACGATAGCGTCTTTTAAGACGTATCGAGACAGATACATGAATGGGCAGGAAGCAAAGAGATACAGACCCTTAGAAAATAGGCGACATGTTTAGATAGAGGATCTGGATCGGCGCAGGCTTGGAGGGCCGAAGGGCCTGTTCCTGTGCTGTAATTTTCTTTGTAGAGAATTCCACAAGTTCATCACCCTCTGAGTGAAGAAATTTCTCCTCATCTCGGTTCTAAATGGCATACCCATATCCTGAGACCGTGACCCCTGATTCTGGACTCCCCAGCCATCAGGAACATCCTCCCTGCATATAGCCTGACTAGTGCTGTTAGAATTTTATAGGTTTCTATGAGATTCCCTCTCATTGTTCTAAACTCTAGTGAATATAGGCCTAGTCAACCCAATCTCTCCTCATTGTCAATCCTGTCATCCCAGGAATCAGCCTGGTAAATCTTCTTTGCACTCCCTCCATGGCAAGAACATCCTTCCTCAGATAAGGAGACCAAAACTGCACACAATACTCCAGATGTGCTCTCACCAAAGCCCTGTATAACTGTAGTAAGACTTCCTTGCTCCTGTACTCAAATCCGCTTGCAATGAAGGCCAACATACCATTTGCCTTCCTAACTGCTTGCTGCACCTGAATATTTGCTTTCAGCGACTGGTGTACAAGGACACCCAGGTCTCTTTGCACCTCCCCCTTTCCCAATCTGTCACCATTCAGATAATAATCTGCCTTTCTGTTTTTACAACCGAAGTGAATAACCTCACATTTATCCAAGTTATACTGCATCTGCCATGCATTTGCCCACTCACCCAACTTGTCCAAATCACATTGGAGCCTCTTTGTATACTCCTCACAACTCAGTTTCCTCCCCGGCTTTGTGTCGTCTGCAAACCTGGAAATGTTCCCTCACCCAAGTCATTAACATAAATTGTGAATAGCTGGGGCCCAGGCACTGATCCCTGTAGTACGCCATTCGTCACTGCCTGCCACCTGGCAAAAGGCCCGTTTATTCCTACTCTCTGTTTCCTGTTTGTCAACCAATTCTCAATCAATGCCAGTATATTACCCCCAATCCCATCTGCTTTAATTTTGCACACGAACCTCTTATGTGGGACCTTATCAAAAGCCTTCTTAAAATCCAGATACAACACATCCCCTGGTTCTCCTTTATCTATTCTACTAGTTCCATCCTCAAAAAGCTCCAGCAGATTTGTTAAGCAAGATTTCCCTTTCGTTAACCCATGCTGTCTTTGTCCAAACCGGTTTATGCTTTCCAGGTGTTCTGCTACCACATCCTTTATAATAGACTCTCGCACTTTCCCCACTACTGATGTAAGGCTCACTGGTCCGTTAATCCCTGTTTTTTCTCTCTCTCCTTTTTTAAATAATGAGGTTACATTTGCCACCCTCCAATCTGTGGAACATTTAGAAAATTATAATACAATCATGCAGAGTCAACATGGATTTATGAAAAGGAAATCAAGTTTGCCAACATTATTAGCGTTCTTTGAGGATGTAAGAAGCAGGGTAACTGAAGGGGAACCAGTAGATGTAGTGTATTTGTATTTTGAAAAGGCATTCGCTAAAGTGCCATGCAAAATGTTACGACACAAGGTAAGAGCTTGTGGTGTTAACGGGTAATATATTGTTTATTTTATTTATTTAGAGATACAGTACTGAAACAGGCCCTTCAGCCACCGAGTCTGTGCTGACCATCAACCACCCATTTATACTAATCCTACATTAATCCCATTACCCTCTCACATCCCCAACTTCCCTGAATTCCCCTACCACCTACCTATACTAGGGGCAATTTATAATGGCCAATTTACCTATCAACCTGCAAGTCTTTGGCTGTGGGAGGAAACTGGAGCAGCCGGCGATAACCCACGCGGCCACAGGGAAAACTTGCAAACTCTGCACAGGTAGTACCCAGAATCGAACCCAGGTCGCTGGTACATGCTTACTAACAAGAAACAGAGAATTAGGATAAAGGTGTCACTTTCAGGTTTGCAAACTGGAACTCGTGGAGTGCCACAGGGATCAGTGCTGGGGCCTCAACTACTTCCAGTCTATATTAATGATTTGGATGAAGGAATCGAGTGTATTGTAACTAAATTTGCTGTTGATACAAAGAAAGGTGTGAAAGCAAGTTGTGCGGAGGACACAATGAGTCTGCAAAGAGATAAAGACAAGTTAAGTGTGTGGGAAAAGTTTGGCATTTTAAGTATAATGTGGGAAAATGTGAGGTTATCCACTTTGGTATGATGTAGAGAAAAGAAGAATATTATTTAAATAAGGAGAGACTGCAGAATGCTGTGGTATAGAGGGATCTGGGTGTCCTCTTATATGAATCACAAAAAGTTAGCATGGAAGTACAGCAAGTAATTAGGAAGGCTATTGGAATTTTGGCCTTTATTGCAATGGGGATGGAGTAGAAATGTAGGGAAGTCTTGCTACAACTGTACAGCGTGTTGGTGAGACCACACCTTGAGTGTGTATACAGTTTTGGTCTCCTTATTTAAGGAGGAAAATACTTGCATTGAAGTTCGTTCAGGCAAACATCACTGGCTTGATTCCAGGGATGAAGATGTTGTCTTATGAGGAACGTTTGACCTGGTTATGCTACACTCATTGGAGTTTAGAAGAATGAGAGGTGATCTGATGAAACATATAAGGTACTGAAGGGGCTTGACAGGGTATTTACTGAGATGATGTTTCCCCTCATGAGGGAATCAAGAACTAGGGGGAACAGTTTCAACATAAGGGGGCACCCATTTTCGATGGAATTGAAGAGGAATTTCTTCTCTCAAAGGGTTGTTGTTCTTTGGAATTCTCTACCCAAGAGGATGGTGGAGGCTGGTCATTGAATATATTCAAGGCTGAGTTAGACTGACTTTTGATTTACAAGGGAGTGAAGTGTTATTGGGACAGGCAGGATAGTGGAGTTGAGACTATGATCAGATCTGCCATGATCTTATTAAATGTTGGAACAGACTCGAGTGGCGGAATGGCCTAATCCTGCTCCTAGTTATTATGTTCTTGCATTATAATGCCAGGTGGAATTAAAAACTTGACTTGTGCAAATATCCCTGCTCCAGCAGGTATTCCCATTCATGGAGCAGTGCAGATGTTGGGTTGTTCCTGGCTGCCACTAAATTGTTATAAAACTACCAAAGAAAACCTGATCAGCAGAAGCTGAGTGCTGCAGTGGAATCAGACACTGACACTCTTTGTATTACTGATCATCCTTTGTGGTTGGTCATAATGATTATTAATTGAAATAGTATATTCATATCTTTTCAAGCTTCCACCTCAATTGATCTTGAGTTACAAGAGATATTTTTCTTTCTTTCTGTCAGCAAATACTTGAAGGAACCAGAAGGATTGTGATGATTCCCCGGCACAAGGATATGTACAGTCCACTCCTTCTAACACAGAGTAGGTACATTATCACTCCCAGAGCTCAGAGACACAGACAGGCCATGAGTTCCACAGTCACAGAGAGCAGAAGCAGTCAGGCTCACACTGATCCCAAGTTCCAGAGACACATTTTCAATCCAGCAGACAATCAAACAAAGCAGGAGAGGCAGAAGTTGTTTCCAATTCACCCCAACTCAGTACTACTGAAAGCGAGGTACATCAATCTTAGTTCAAAATCACACCCACTATCATATTGAAAAGCACCGGATCAATCCCACAAGAGTGCACCCTAAGCTACAAATTAAATATGAGGTAGAGCAGCTGATGGAAAGGTACAGAATGAATCCTAATAATGTAGCCCAGGCTGCAGACTGAGTGACAGATTACAATGTAGTACAAACATCTGATACAGTATCAAAAGGAAAGTTACAGTATTATGTCAATTAGTGCACACTGCACTACACATTACATACCAATCCAATAATCTCTCTAAGAGCTGTACTGAATGATATCTTATCAATTGAATGATTCTGATTATATTGAGCATGCCATGTCTGAGTTTGAAATATATGTTGTCATTCACAAATGTGTTCATACAGTTACAGACTGAATACTAGTCCAAAAAGCTCAAACCACAACTCAGTAATACACACAGTTAAAATGTGCAGTGATCTATATTTTAAAATACTAGTGAGACAAGAAAATGGTGATACATTATGGCATTAAACAAATAGTTCTCAATACCATCCCGTAGATACATATTAAGTGCAGGGACAGAAGAATTCCACACTCATACAGCACCAGCGTCACATAGATACAGAATGTACACTTGCAGACATAACCAGCAGCTGAGAGGTACAAAATTAATCCCACTGTAATGGACTGTCCAAGAAACAGACACATAAAAAATGAATTGTAACGCATATTTCGTACCAGAGGCTGCCAAATGCAAAATGAGCCGTGGATATGCACACGCAGACTGTACCAGAAACTGACTGATACAGAATGAGACCCATACTCATACGCGGTACCAGAGGCTAACAAGTAAAGAATAAATACAATATACACTTCCAGTACCAGAAAATAATATATGCATAACAGATATCACTCACGTACATTAGCAGAGATTGACAGACAACAGAATGAATCCCACAATCTCATTCAGTACCAGATACTGACAGGTACAGAATGAATCCCATACACACTGTACTAGGCACTGAAAGACATAGGAGGAATTGCACATTCACATACAATAGAAAACACTGACAGATACTGTAGGAGTCACATGCTCACAGTCAGTACCAGATACTGTTGAAAAGAGAGTTAATCCCACACTTGCATTCATTGCGAGAGACTGACAGATACATAAAGGATATCGACACTCACATGGAGTAACAGAGACTGACATGCAGAACTTGAACCACACATATGCATAGTACCAAAGTCTGAAAGGTATTGAGTCAATCCCATAATCAGATACAGTGTCAAAGACTGACAGGCACATTCGAGTTCACGTGGCTAGAATACCAGAGATTTTCACGTACAGAATGAACCTTATTTCTCATTCAGTCTGGATACTGATAGATGCACAATGAATCCTACAATCATACTCCATACCAAGTTCAGACAGACACCATATATATTCCCCTCTTATTCACAGTATCATCGACTGACAGGCACAGAGTAAGTCACAAAATCAATTAATTTCAGAGACCATCAGATAGAGAATTAATCTCACTCTCACAGAAAGAACCAGAGATTGACAGATATACAGTGAGACCATAAAATGACTCACATACAATGACAGACACATAATTAAAACCACTGGCATATATAGTACCTTAGACTGACGCATAGAGAATGAACCATACAGTCACATTCTGACTGTAAGATTGATGCATACACAATGAATCTCACACTCACATTTAGTTCTGAACACTGACAGATACCGAATGATATCCATATTCACCCACAGTCGCAGATAGATACAGAAGCTGCCACACATTCACAAACAATACTCATGATTGGCATACAGAATGAATCAAACAATCACATTTAGTTTCATGGACTGACACTGAAATAATCTCACACTCAGACACAGTACCACAGACAGATAGATGTAGAATTATACTCGCTGTCACATAATGTACCAGAAAGTGTGTCAAAATTAATCTCATACAGCACAAAAGATGGATTGAATTTGTCCCACACTCAATGTAATAGGTTTTAAGCAAGTAAAGCGGGGGTGGGGGGAGGTGGGGAAGAGAAGAAAAGGGAAGGTGTGTAATAGGGCAGAGGGCAGGAGAGATTAACTGACAAGGAGGTCATGGGGCAAAGGGAGTGTGCTAATGGTGTAGTGAAAGACAAAATATTAGTGCAGATAGAGTGTTAATGACAGAATAATCAATAGTTCTGTCCAAAAGCACATACTTGAAAAACCAAGTTTAAGGCAGGCACATGGTTAAAAAAAAGATAAAATAAAATAATAAAAAGGGTTGAGAGCCCTGTCAACCACAGTGAGGGGGAAATCGGAAACGAAGTTGATGAAATTTTCCAGTTCGGAGCGGGAGCAGGAAATGACACTGATCCAGTCATCATTGTACCGGAAAAAGAGCTGGGGTGGGGTCCTGAGTAGGACTGGAAAAAAGAATGTTTGACATACCCCACAAAAAGACAGGCATAACCATTTACAGAGATAGGGCACAAAGAATCATCATGGAAAGAGGCATGAGCTTCAAATCCAAAGCTGAAGTGACAGGATCAGAGGAACAGCTGTTTGTTCTGCAGTGTGGACTTCGGTCAGATCTGTAAACAAGCAGTTCCACAACAAAGGGAGAGAACTCAAAAATTAGAGTTCTGCCTTTCAGGAATATTGCCGGGAAGCACTTTTTCACACAAAGGGGAGCGGGAACCTGGAATTCTCTCCGAAAAATAAGATAAACCAGAGGGTCAATTGACAATTTCCAACCTGAGATTGAGAGATGTTTATCCAGTGACGGTCTGAGGGTTTATGAAATCACAGCAGGCAGCTGGAGTTAAGAGACAGGTGAGCCAGGATCTAATTGAAATGTGCAGCAGGCTCGAGGGGCTGAATGGCCGACCCCCATTTCTATGTTCCTATGGCTGCAACAGGGCAGAAACAGCTGCGAACACACGTTGCATTTCACATTTAACAGCAAAAATACCAGCAGTCAGGAGCTGAAAAGGGAAAGATGACCC
Source organism: Heterodontus francisci (assembly GCF_036365525.1). Lineage (NCBI taxonomy): Eukaryota > Metazoa > Chordata > Chondrichthyes > Heterodontiformes > Heterodontidae > Heterodontus > Heterodontus francisci. The sequence goes on along the minus strand of NW_027141369.1, from coordinate 2,357,842 downwards.
CTCGATGACCTGAGAATAAGTACAGAATGGCCTCCTTCAGAACTGGTGCTTTTATCAGGATAAGATGGCGAACATTAGCAATTAATCCAACGGGAATCGCCATCCTCCTCCTCCAGGAATTGGACAATATAATGCTGGGATGTGGGAGTTTGGTTTGGGCAGGGGGTTGGCTGTGACACCACGAACACTCCCTCTCCACCTCCTCACTCCATCACCCCACCCCCTTCCCCTCTCCATGGGACCCCGGCATCATCCGATCCACAGATACTTTCCAGCAGACATCGCTGGGGAGTGACCGGAGTCCTGGTTCTCTGTCTCCATTTTCCCTATCCCACCCATGGCCACTGAGGCTCCTCTCCCCCCACCCACCCTGAGAGCAACTAACACAATATAATGCACAGTGGCGCAGTGGTTAGCACCGCAGCCTCACAGCTCCAGGGACCCGGGTTCGATTCCAGGTACTGCCTGTGTGGAGTTTGCAAGTTCTCCCTGTGTCTGCGTGGGTTTTCTCCGGGTGCTCCGGTTTCCTCCCACAAGCCAAAAGACTTGCAGGTTGATAGGTAAATTGGCCATTATAAATTGTCACTAGTGTAGGTAGGTGCTAGGGAAATATAGGGACAGGTGGGGATGTTTGGTAGGAATATGGGATTAGTGTAGGATTAGTATAAATGGGTGGTTGATGTTCGGCACAGACTCGGTGGGCCGAAGGGCCTGTTTCAGTGCTGTATCTCTAATCTAATCTAATCTAACCCACCTTGTCCATAAATGTAAACTGGAAAAGTGTCTCGTAAAGAGCAGGAGCAGAGGGGAGGCTGTAACCTATCAGAGAGGATTGTGTTCCCGAATCCCCAACTCTTTTTGCCATGTTTCCATTCAATGTCCACACTCTCTCCTTGGTCTGGCCCTGGAGACCTGTCATATCACGATTCTCTCCAGGGAATTTCTAAAGATATTTCCCCCATCCCTCCAGGATTGGCCTGGAGTCTCCAGCACTCCCTCCATTGCAGTACTTTCTGAAATACTACCCGTGCCATGTAATAGTCAAGAGAGACAGAGGGGAACGAGACAGATCAACAGGATGTCTGGCAGATTCAGTGTGAGACGGTAACACTGCCGGGAAAAGGCAGCTTTCCAACTCCAATCTTAACACAGGAGATTCCCCAAACAGCTGCAATAAGGTGTTTGTAAACTGCTGGAAGAGTATGTGTGTGGAAATGGTGATGTTACTGAGTAGGTTATTTGTTATAGAATGGACTGTGTTTAGGTGGGAATATTACTGAGTGTTAATTGTAGCGGAACCATATTTAAAAGCTCCGGCTTTCTGGAAAGCCTTGACTATGAAGGCCGAGTCTGGAAGGGTTTGTGTGGAGAGCTGGGTTTCGGTTCCACTGTTAATAAAGGGTTTGAAATTGGCGAACCAGAGGAAACTGGAGGTGGAGCTGAAAGATGAGGGGCCGTTCTCTCTCCGTCTGTCACTCTGGGTGTCTCCTCCCCATCTGCTCTCTGTTCAATCTTCACTCTGTCTCCTCCCCTTCCTGCTCTCTCTCTGCCATTCTCAGGCAGGTCCGGGCGGTCTGTGTAAAGTAGAGCCTGCAAGAGTCTGCTTCTTATATTGTGTAGTGACCTGAGTGAAGAATCATCATGTCTGGCAGAGGTAAAGGAGGCAAAGGACTGGGCAAAGGCGGAGCAAAGCGGCACCGGAAAGTGCTTCGTGATAATATCCAAGGCATCACCAAACCAGCAATCCGCCGCCTGGCTCGCCGTGGCGGGGTCAAGCGGATCTCGGGTTTGATCTATGAGGAGACTCGCGGGGTGTTGAAGGTTTGCCTGGAGAATGTGATCAGGGATGCGGTCACCTACACTGAGCACGCCAAGCGCAAGACGGTCACTGCCATGGATGTGGTGTACGCTCTGAAACGGCAGGGCCGCACTCTCTTCGGATTCGGCGGTTGAACAATTTGACCATTTCCAGCAAACACAAAACAAAGGCTCTTCTAAGAGCCACCCACCGCCTCACAGAGAGAGCATTGACCGAGAAATGGGAGCTGGGATAGGCTGTTCAGAACAGTTCAATCAATCTGAAATATTTCAGATTTCCAGCATTCGCAGTATTTTACTTTTAATTGTTTGTTCAATCAATCTGCTGTGTTCGGGATGAAAAAAACTGGAATCCCCGAATTTGACATTTCATTTGCAGCAAGGATGTGCAGTAGATTTGATTTTCTAAACGGGCTGTGTAAACAGTGCCCGAGACTCTCCAGTTAGTTATTGCCCCAGTCGACACATGCCCTCAGTTAAAAGCCACATCACTCCTCCAGAATCACTCATTGTTTTCATAGAATTTCAAAATGATTTCGCTGCAATGAGGGAATCCGGGAGTTTTGCAGCAGCCGTTAAATCGTTCACTGGAACCAGACCCACTTGTGATGTTATTTCCCCCGAGACGGTGTTTCCTGCACTGAAACTGACAGGGTTTGTGAAACTGATCAGTTTCAGCTCAATCATTCAGGGACCTGGAATTCCCGCAATTTGAGCCCGCGCTGTCCAGAGCCCACTTCTGATTGGTCACCCACGTCTCATTCACATGTCTTAACCAATTGCCGAGCCTCGAATTAGAAAATACAGCAAATCACTGTCTTAAATTGGCAGAAAGTTTGAATTCGAAAAAGCCGTCAATTTCAGTGTCGGAAAGAAGCGAATTAATGGTAAATCTGGCGTTAGTTTAAAGCTGTTCGTAAAATCGGGCCAGGACTTTGTGCTGATAAAAGCGGAATAAAAAAAGCTTTTGATGGATTATATATATTACGAAGTTTTAATCTGTAATTTTTTGTCTACTTATCTGCACATGGCGGTAAGACTCTATTCAGCAATCTGTAACGGGACAAATAACTCACTCAGTGTGGAAGTAATAAATTAGACAGGCTTTGGGGTGACAGTGAGAAATCACTGAAACAGATGCTTAAACATCTGAAATAGTTCTCATTCGGTCCTGTTACTGGCATTCTGGAATCAGACTGTGGGTGGCTCTGAAAAGAGCCTTTGGTTTATTAGGTGACATTTTGGCCGCTTTACTTTTTCTGGGAGCTCTGAGCGCTGGTTTTCTTAGGCAGCAGCACGGCCTGGATATTAGGCAGCACCCCACCCTGAGCGATGGTCACTCCCCCCAGAAACTTGTTGAGCTCCTCATCGTTGCGGACGGCCAACTGCAGGTGTCTGGGGATGATGCGGCTCTTCTTGTTGTCTCGGGCCGCGTTGCCAGCCAGCTCGAGGATTTCAGCGGTCAGATACTCGAGCACAGCAGCCAGATAGACCGGGGCTCCGGCACCCACACGTTCAGCATAGTTGCCCTTTCTCAAGAGCCTGTGAACACGGCCCACCGGGAACTGCAATCCAGCACGGGAGGAGCGAGACTTGGCCTTGGCCCGAGCTTTGCCGCTGGTCTTTCCTCTTCCAGACATTTCCACAATCTCGCAAATACTTTCACAAAGAATGGATAATTTCCGCCGCATTTACTTTACTTATAGACTGAAAACTCTCCCCATTGGCCGGTACTTAATTCACCTCATTTGCCTATATTCTTCACCAATCAGGTCACTGACAACAGAAGAGGGCGGGGTTTACCGCCAAAACATCAGAAGCAGAAAATTTGTCAATTTCAAAAAGACCGCCAATTTCATTGTCAGAAAGGAGCGGATTAAAATAAATGTCATCCTTCGTCAAATATTTTAAATCACTTCTCTTTATTTTGTTCTATTCAACTTTTTCCGTCACGAATTACAGACGCGGGTTTAAAATGTTATTTAAATTGTGGATCTTTCTACAATTGCTTTCAAACTGTCCCGGGAGGCACTAAATCCCTGTTCACAGCATTTCCCTGAAGGGAAACGTTCAGTTTATCTTCAATCAGTGTCCTTCTCTGAAAAGAGGAAGCAGGATCGAGTCCTCAAACTGCCCTTAGTCTGCTGTGTAATAATCCCATTCCGGGCTGTTACAGTGCGGAGAGTTACTGTTAATAAAATGATGAATCAGTTCACATTTCAGGAATAGAGTGAAGGGACTGATGTCTGACTCTTGCCGCTGAAAGCAGCTGTTAATGCGGTCATTCAGGGGCTGTGCAAAACCACAATAACAGCTTTAAGCAAAAAAGTAAAGGCGGAAGAGCGGATTATGGGTTTTCGTTCGGTTTATGGGACAGCAGAAAAAAACACAGCAGTGGGACATTTATTATGTTACACACTGTCTTAAAATGTTTTCATAGAGATGTTCGGATGCAGCTTTTTCAGAGAGATTGTGGGTGGCTCTTAAAAGAGCCGTTGTGTTTGGGATGTTATTCAGTCCATTGTGCAGTTTTACTTGGAGCTGGTGTACTTGGTCACCGCCTTTGTCCCTTCCGACACGGCGTGCTTGGCCAGCTCCCCGGGCAGCAGCAGGCGCACGGCGGTCTGGATCTCCCGGGAGCTGATGGTGCTGCGCTTGTTGTAATGGGCCAGGCGTGAAGCCTCACCCGCGATGCGCTCGAAAATATCGTTCACAAACGAGTTCATGATGCTCATGGCCTTGGAGGAGATGCCGGTGTCGGGGTGAACCTGCTTCATCACTTTGTAGATGTAGATGGAGTAACTCTCCTTCCTCGACTTTCTCCGCTTCTTGCCGCCCTTTGCTGACGGTTTACTCACAGTTTTCTTGGCGCCCTTCTTAGCAGCTGCTTTCCTCTTCTCTTTTTTTTTTATTTCCAAAATATACTTTATTCATAAAAATCTGTAAAAATTACATTGCCAAACAGTTTCCAAACAGCACCAAAAAATACAAACATTACAAGGTCGATCGGTTTCCTTCAATACTGTCATGAGTTTCTTCCTGACCCTTCCGCTTCACAATTGTCATGTCAATTACAGTTTTACATTTACAGCAATTGAGAATATTAACGATACAGCTCGGGGGTTTCCCATGGATCCAGCCCCTCAGTCCAGCTTGGTGGGAGAACCTTACACTTTGGTCTTTCCCCATTGAGCCTTTGCTGCGGCTGCCCCAAGCTTTAGTGCGTCCCTCAGCACGTAGTCCTGGACCTTGGAATGTGCCAGTCTGCAGCATTCGGTGGTGGGCAACTCTTTGCGCTGGAAGACCAGCAAGTTTCGGGCAGACCAAAGGGCGTCTTTCACCGAATTGATAGTCCTCCAGCAGCAGTTGATGTTTGTCTCGGTTTGCGTCCCTGGGAAAAGCCCGTAGAGCACAGACTCCTGTGTTACAGAGCTGCTTGGGATGAACCTTGACAAAAACCACTGCATCTCTTTCCATACCTGCTTTGCAAAGGCACATTCCAGGAGGAGGTGGGCGACCGTCTCTTCCCCACCACAGCCAACGCGGGGGCACTGTGCGGAGGGGGCGAGACGTCGGGTGTGCATGAAGGATCTGATGGGGAGGTCCCTTCTCACCACCAGCCAAGCTACGTCTTGGTGCTTGTTTGAAAGTTCTGGTGATGAGGCATTCCGCCAAATGACTTTGACGGTCTGCTCGGGGAACCATCCGACAGGATCCACCGTTTCCTTTTCCCGTAGGGCCTTGAGGACATTCCGTGCAGACCACTGCCTGATGGACCGGTGGTCAAAGGTGTTTCCCCGCAGAAACTGCTCCACGAAGGATAGGTGGTACGGCACCGCCCAACTGCATGGAGCGTTCCGCGGCAATGTGACTAGGCCCATCCTTCTCAACACCGGGGACAGATAGAACCTCAGCACGTAGTGACACTTGGAGTTTGCGTACTGGGGATCTACACACAGCTTGATGCAGCCGCACACGAAGGTGGTCATCGGGATGAGGGCCGCGTTGGGTACATTTTTCCCGCCCTTGTCCAGAGATTTGAACATCGTGTCCCTCCGGACCCGGTCCATTTTAGATCCCCAGACGAAGCGGAAAATGGCTCGGGTGACTGCCACGGCGCAGGAGTGGGGTATGGGCCAGACCTGCGCCACGTAGAGCAACAACGTGAGCGCCTCGCACCTGATGACCAGGTTCTTACCCACAATGGAGAGAGATCGCTGCCCCCACATGCCCAACTTTTGTCGTACCTTGGCTACTCGCTCCTCCCATGTTTTGGTGCACGCCCCGGCCCTTCCGAACCATATCCCCAGCACCTTCAGGTAATCTGACCTGACGGTGAAGGGGACAAAGGATCGGTCAGCCCAGTTGCCAAAGAACATGGCCTCGCTCTTGCCGTGGTTAACTTTGGCTCCCGAGGCCAGTTCGAACTGGTCGCAGATGCTCATCAGTCTGCGCACGGACAGCGGATCCGAGCAGAAGACGGCGACGTCATCCATGTACAGGGAGGTTTTGACCTGAGTGCGTCCGCTGCCTGGGATTGTCACCCCTCTTATGCTCGCATCCTTCCTAATAGACTCAGCAAAGGGTTCAATACAGCAAACAAACAGGACCGGGGACAGAGGACAGCCCTGTCTGACTCCAGATTTGATCGGGAAACTTTCAGATTCGCACCCGTTGATTGCCACTGCGCTACTGATGTTTGTGTAGAGCAGTTGGATCCAATTGCAGATTCCCTCCCCAAACCCCATTTTGGAAAGCACTTCCATCATGTAGGTGTGCGATATCCTGTCAAAAGCCTTCTCCTGGTCCAGGCTGATGAGGCAGGTGTCCACCCTCCTGTCCCGTACGTAGGCGAGACTATCAGAGATCTTCCTGCCGGGTACAGTACAGGTCTGATCGGGGTGAATCACCAACTCCAGAGCAGACTTGACTCGACTGGCTATGACTTTGGACAGAATCTTGTAATCAACATTAAGCAGTGAGATGGGCCGCCAATTTCTGATTTCTGCCCTCTCCCCCTTCTGCTTGTAAATGAGGGTGATGATGCCTTCTATCATGGATTCTGACATGCTGCCGGCCAGGAGCATACTCTAGTATACTTCCAGCAGGTCTGGGCCGACCCAGTCCCACAGGGCCGAGTACAACTCGACCGGTAAGCCGTCGCTCCCGGGAGTTTTACTCGTCTCGAAAGACTCGACGGCCTTTGTCAGCTCGTCCAGAGTTAGCGGCTTGTCCAGTCCCTCCCTCCTGCTGTCATCTAAGACCTCTGTGATAGATGACAGGAAGGACTGGGAGGCTCTGCTGTCTGTGGGCTTCGCGTCATACAGCCCAGCTCCCCGGGCAGCAGCAGGCGTACGGCGGTCTGGATCTCCCGGGAGCTGATGGTGCTGCGCTTGTTGTAATGGGCCAGGCGGGAAGCCTCACCCGCGATGCGCTCGAAAATATCGTTCACAAACGAGTTCATGATGCTCATGGCCTTGGAGGAGATGCCGGTGTCGGGGTGAACCTGCTTCATCACTTTGTAGATGTAGATGGAGTAACTCTCCTTCCTCGACTTTCTCCGCCTCTTACCGCCCTTTGCTGATGGTTTACTCACAGTTTTCTTGGCGCCCTTCTTCGCAGCTGCTTTCTTCTTCTCCTCAACCATCTTCAGTTTCAATTTCAGACACAGAAATAAACCAAACCCCTTCCGAGTGCGGATTAAATAGACAATCCCACAGCTCTATGCTAATGAGGGATGGGGGAAAGTAAAGATTGTGATTGGGTGATTGGGAGTGATGTCCCAACGATTTAATATTGTAATTCGACATTTAGTCTCTTTCGCCATCCAATCAGATTAAATATTTGCAACCAATCACAAATTCCCTTACTGCAATCAGGAAGTATATTTCACAAAGACTCTCTCCAGCCCCAGTTTATATTGAAAGAGCTGCTCCCTGTGTGGAGCTTCCTGGAAATGTCCTGGCTGTTGTTAGGAGGACACTTATTGACTGATTCTGTGTCGTTCCGTCTCTGCTATTGCATGTGAGTGTGCAATTAATTTCATTTTTAGTCTAGGCTACTGTGTTTGAGTGCTTTATGTAATTTGGTAACTCAGTCTCTGGTGCTGTATGGATTCATTCTGTCTCTGTCAGGTACTGTGTTTGAGTGTGAGGAGATGAGGTGGAGTGTTGCGGCAAGGAAGATGGAAAAGAGCATTGGTGCCGATGACACAGCCTTACTTGACCCCAGTTTGCACTCGGATTGAGTCAGTGATAGATCCGTTGGCAAGGATTACAGCTTGCATGTCGTAGTGCAGTATGTTTGAGGAGGACATTCCATAATCCCTCTCGGTTGGTAGAGTCGAAGGCCTTTGTCAGGTCAGAGAAGGCCATGTATAAAAGTTGCTGCTGCTCCCTACATTTTCTTGAAGTTGTCTTGCTGTGAAGATTATGTTCACTGTGCCTGTTGATGGACAGAATCCACATTGTGATTCCAGTAGGAGCTCTTCAGCCACGGGGAGGAGGCAGTTGAGAAGGACTCTTGTGATGACGTTCCCTGTGGTGGACAGCAGGGATACCCCTCTATAGTTAACACAGTCGGTCATGTCAACTTTTTTTAAAGATGATCACAATTACCGCATCGCGGAGGTCCCCTGACATGCTCTGCTCCTTCTGGATGAGGGAAATGAGACATGTATTTGTGTCGAGTGTTTCTCTGCCATATTTTAGAATTTTGATGTGAATTCTATCTATTCTGGCAGTCTTATTGTTTTTTGGCTGTCCATCTCTAACGTCATGTGTGAATGTGGGATTCATTCTGTACCTGTCACTCACTGGTACTTTGTGTAAGTGTGAGATACATTCTGTATCTGGCAGTCTTCGGTATTGTATGTGAGTGTGGAATACATTCTGTCAGTGGCACTGTGTGTGAGTATTTGATTCATTCTGTCAGTCTCTGGAATGTTATGTGATTTGGGACTTAGTCTGAATCTGTCAGTGGTTCTGTATGTGTGGAATTCAAGCTATATCTGTCAGTATCTCAGTGTGTGTGTGAGTTCATTCTTTATCTGTCAGTCTCTGGTGATTTATGTGAGTTTGGCAGTCACTGAATCTGCCAGGTACTGTAGGAGTATTTGAGAATGATTTTGTATGTGTCAGTCTTTGCTACGACATAGGAGTGTGGGATTAATTCTGTATCTGTCAGCCTTTAGTAGTGTGTGTGATTGTGGGATGAATTAATTCGCAGTCATTGGTGCCCAGTATGAATGTGTAAATCATTCTGTAACTCAGTCTGATATTGTTATGTGAGGGTAGGAATCACGTGTATCTTTCTATCCCGGGTGCTGACGGTGAGCATGGGATTCATTCTGTACCTGTCGGTGGTACTGTATCTATCTGTGGGATTAATTCTGTACCTTTCAGTCACTGGTATTGTGTATGAAAGTGGGATTAATTCTAGATCCGCCACACATTGGTTGTGTGTGTGTGTGTGTGTGTGTGTGTGTAAGAACATAAGAAGATACGAAATAGGACAGGAGTAGACCATTTGGCCCATCAAGCCTGCTCTGCCACTCAATAAGATCATGGCTGTTCTGATTGTGGCCATAACTTCACTTTCCTGCCTGCCCCCATAACCATTGACTCTGTTGTCGATCAAAAACCTGTCTATCGCTGCGTTGAATATATTCAATGACACAGCCTCCACAGTCCTCTGGAGAGCAGAATTCCAAAGATTAACAACCCTCTCAGAGAAGAAATTCCTCCTCATCTCCTTCTTGAAAGAGAGACTGCTTATCTTAAACTCTGGCCCCTAATTCTATAATCCCCCACACGGATAAACATCCTCTCAGCATCTTCCTGTCCAGCCCACTGAGAATCTTACAGGTTTCAATAAGATCACCTCTCAATCTTCTAAACTCCAGTGAGTATAGGCCCAACCTGCTCAACTTTTTCTCATAAGACAATCCAACATCCCAGCAATCAGTCGAGTGAACCTTCTTTGAACTGATTCCAATGCAAGTATATTCCTCCTCATGTAAGGAGACCAAAACTGTATGGAATTGGGATGTCACTAATGCCCTGTAAAGTTATAGCAAAACTTCCTTACTTTTAAACTCCATTCCCCTTGCTAAAAATGCCAACATTCCATTTGCCTTCCTAATTACTTGCTATACCTTCATGCTAACATTTTTGTAATTCATGTCCCTGCACACCCAGATTCCTTGGTACAGCAGCATTCTGCAGTCTCTCTCTATGTAAATAATATTCTGCTTTTCTATTCTACCTGCCAAAGTAGACAATCTCACATTTCCCCATATTGTACTCCATCTGCCAAATGTTTTCCCACTGACTTAACCTATCTATATCTCTTCGCAGACACATTGTGTCCTCCTCACAACTTGCTTTCCTACCTATCTTTGTACCATCGACAAATTTGGCAACAATATACGTGGTCCCTTCATGCAAGTTATTAATATAGACCATAAATAGTTGAGGCCCCAGCACTGTACCTGTGGCACTCCATTAGTTACAGTTTGCCAATCTGAATATGCTCCATTTATCCCCACTCTCTGTTTTCTGTGAGTTAGCCAATCCCATATCCATGTGTGGATAGTCTTCAGTTTGTATCTGTCAGTGCCTGGTACTCTATGTGAGTTTTGGACTCTTTCTCAATCTCTCAGTGCTACTATTTGTGTGTTAGGTTGCTTTAGATGACTCGGGCTGAGGTACTGTGAGTGAGTGCAATAATCAACCTATACTTTTCAGCATCTGGCACTGAGCATGTGTTTCAGCATCACTTTATCTGTCAGTATCTGGTACTCTGTGTGAGTGGGGGATTCATTGGATAACCTTCCGTCCCTGGGACTGTTTGCAAGTCTGGATTCATTCTGCATAAAATGTCAGCACAGCAGCAGGCCACAGATGTGGTTGGTTTTAAGCAGACAAGATGTTTGAAGTTTTGCCAAGTATTAAATATCTGTCACTGTGAACATAATAATGAAAGATAATGTATCTTTCAATCTGATACAGGATTGATGTGCAAATGTAACTCAGGCTGTACTAATCAATTTGATCAATGCCATTCAGTCTGACTCTGAGGGAGAATCTTGGACTTGTGTGTAAAATGAGCTCAGTCTGGAATTGTACAGTGTCTTCCATCTGACACTATGAGGTTTCAGGACTGGTATGTAATTTCTAGCTCAGACTATACTGATCAAATTTATAATGTATCTTTTAGTTTCACAATCCGGATGAGTTTTAAACTGGAATCTGAGTTTGGATCTCAGGTGAGACTATATTTCAGAATCTCTCAATCTGATTATGCACTTGAGATTTGGACTTGTATCTAATGTATATGTCTGGACACATTATGGGAATTAATACTGATAATAAACTGATAACATGTGTAAATATTGGGCTGGTATTTAACTTGAATCTCAGATTATATTAGTTTAGTTTAGAGATACAGCACTGAAACAGGCCCTTCGGCCACCGAGTCTGTGCCAACCATCAACCACCCATTTAGACTAATCCTACACTAATTCCATATTCCTACCACATCCCCACCTGTCCCTATATTTCCCTACCACCTACCTATACTAGGGGCAATTTATAATGGCCAATTTACCTATCAACCTGTAAATCTTTTGGTCATGTGGGAGGAGACCGGAGCACCTGGAGGAAACCCACGCAGACACAGGGAGAACTTGCAAACTCCACACAGGAGTACCCAGAATTGAACCCGGGTCGCTGGAGCTGTGAGGCTGCGGTGCTAACCACTGCACCGCCCTTAATTCTATAACTTTGAAAAGGGAACCATGTGTCAGTTCTGCGTGTATTTAATTTGTAGCTGAGGTTGCACTATTGTGGGATTGACACACTGATAATTTGATAGTGGGTGAGAATTTGGACTGGGATTTATGAATCTACCTGTCAGTGGTACTGAGTTGGGGTGACATGGAAACAACGTCCGTCTCTCCTGTTCTGTTTGATTGAGGGATTGAAAACGTGTCTCTGGAACTATTTCTGCTGTCTGAGACTGTGGAACTGATGACCTGTCTGTGTCTCTGCGCTCTGTGAATGATAATGTACGGACTGTGTGTGAGAAGGAGCTGGTGGCACTCTTCCTTGTAACTTGGGTGGAGGAAACATCACATTTATTCTGGTTCATTCAATTATTTGTCTGTTTGAACAAAAGTATGTTTATAATTAAAATACAGGTGAGATAGAAGATACAGGATTTTAATGAATTTAATCTCTCGAATAATAATGAGCCCCCACAAAGGAAGCCCAGTCATACAAATATTATCATTGTTTGACTGCACTGCAGTAACAGGTTTTTCCCATTCTGTCTCCTTTCCCCGTCGACACACAGCCTGAGAATGGCCTCTCCCTTCCCCCACTCACCCCATGTTCCGGGACCAGTTGATTCTCCATTCCGCCTCTTACAAACAGCCCCCGTCTGCCCCTGAACTTGCCCCGGACTCGATGCTGATCTCTGAGTCTATCTGCGGACACGCTCCCAAAGCGATGTGCTGCTGGAAGGAGGCTGCTGTTTGCTTCCTTCCCCCGGGAACGGGGATCTCTCCATTCGCGACTGTTTCAAACTATCTTCTTCCGCTCACAGGCAGTGCTGGGGGAGGGGAGCGCAGGCGCAGATTCAGGCAACAATTCAGCAAACAGAAACATAGAAAATTTCCGGCGCAGAATGAGGCCATTCGGCCCAACATGTCCGTGCCAGCTCAAAGAGAGCGATCCAGCCTGTTCCCACAGTTTATTGTTGTTGGACAGTGAAGTGTGGAAACAGAAACGGACAGTCAGAATGTGGGGAGTTACACAAAGAGAATCGATTATAGGCACCAGGTGAGAAGTGTGAAGGACACATTTTAAACAGCGGCTGTTTGGTTTCGCTTGAACGGTTAGACCATGGGAGCGGGAACTGGAAATCTGACCTGTGTAAAAGTCCCTGTTCCGTCGGTCAGTCCCATTCATGGCCCAGTGGATTGTTTCTGGATGTTATTTAATTGTTGTAAAACGGCCAAAGCCTCTGGTATGCAGTAGCTGGGGGCTGCAGGACTGCAGTGGAATCAGACAGTGACTCTGTTTGTGTTGCTGGGTTTCCTTTGTGATTGTTCACAATGATTATTCATTCAAAGATTGTTTTGGTCTCTCTTGTAACTTCCACCACACCTCTTCCTGAATTATAATAAATACTTTTTCTTTCTACAGGCAAATACTTGAAGGAAGCAGAATAAATAGAATGATGCCTCAGCACAAGGGGAAGTGCAGCCGGCTTCTCACACACAGTCAGGACAGTATCACTCAGAGAGAAAAGAGACATCAGTTCCACAATCACTGCCAGCAGTACTAGTCAGACTGGCACTGATTCCAAGTTCCAGAGACTAACAGTCAATCCAACAGTCACACAGAGCATGACAGACTGAAGTTGTTTCCATTTCACCCCAACTCCGTCGCACTGACAGGTAGATACATCAATCCCAGTCCAAAATCACACCCACTATCAGATTGCAAGGCACTGTGTCACTCTCACAAGACAGCAGCCTGAACTACAAATTCAATGTCAGATCGAACAGACAAACAGTACCTGATTGTGAAGTACAGAATTAATCTCAATAATGTAACCAGACTGCAGACTGAGCTACATGTTACACACCACTCCACAAATCTCACAAGTGGTCAGACTGGAGGATACAGTATTAATTCCATTACTGCAGACTGAATGCACTGTTATCTGCCAGGACATAAAGCATATTGTAAAATGAAAGGACACAGACCTGAAATGTTAATTGTGTTTCTCCCTCCACAAATGCTGCCTGAACTGCTGAGTATTTCCAGCATTTTTGTTTATTTCATATTTCCAGCATCTACAGACTTTTGCTTTTATTTTCGAGTTAAAGAAACATTGCATTGTGAGGTGGGAGTGACTGCCCTTGACATCAAGGCAGCCTTTGACATGTATGGCAACAAGGCAGCCCTAGCAAAACCAATGTAAATAGAAATCGGGGCAAAATGCTCTGCTGTTTGCAGTCATACCTAGCACTAAGGAAGATGGCTGTGGTTGTTCAGGTCAATCATCTCAGTCGACGGCCATTACAGCTGGAATTCCTTAGGCTCGTGTTCTAGGCCCAACCATCTTCAGCAGCTTCATCAACAACCTTCCCTCCATCACAAGGCCAGAAGTGTGGATGTTTTCTGATGATTGCCCAATGTTCAGCACCATTCATGACTCCTCAGATACTGAAGCAGCCCATGTCCAGATGCAGCAAGACCTGCACAACATCCAGGCTTGGGTTGATAAGTGGCAAGTAACATTGGCATCAGATAAGTGCCAGGCAATGACCATCTCAAACAAGAGAGAATCTAATCATCTCCCCTTGATGTTCAATGGCATTACCATCACTGAATCCCCCACCATTAACATTGACCATTGGTTACCATTGACCAGAAACTGAACTGGACCAGCCATATAAGTGCTGTGACTGCAAGAGCAAGGTCAGAGGCTACGAATTCTGCGGCGAGTAACTGACCTCCTGTTTCCCCACATCCGTCCACCATTCACAAGGCACAAGTCAGGAGTGTGATGGAATACTGCCCACTTGCCTGGATGAGTGCAGCTCCAACAACACTCAAGTAGCCTGTTTGATTGCCCACATCCACCACCTTCAATATTCACTCCATTCACCACTGATGCACAGTGGCAGCAGTGCGTACCAGCCAAAAGATGCACTGCAGCAACACACCAAGGCTTCTTCGACAGTACCTTCCAAACCTGGAACCTCTACCACAAACAAGGACAAGGGCAGCAGATGCATGGGAACACTACCACCTGCAAGTTCCCCTCCAAGCCACACACCATCCTGACTTGGAACAATATCACCATTCCTGCACTGTCGCTGGGTCAAAATCCTGGAACTCCCTTCCAAACAGCACCGTTGGAATTCCTACATCTCAAGGACTGCAGCAGCTCAAGAAGGCAGCTCACCACCATTTTGTCAAGGGCAATTTGGAATGGGCAATAAATGCTGGCATAGCCAGTGATGCCGACATCACATGAACAAATGAAAAAAGTGAGGAAATAGTGAAGGGCTTCTATCGAATACATGCAGATATGTTTCCTCTTGTGGTGTTGTCTGAAACAAGAGCCAAAAATATAAAATCGACTTTCATAAAACCAATGAGGAATTCATGAAAAAGATATTTATGTAGTGAGTGGTTAGAATCTGGAATTTGCAACCACAGGGAGAGGTCGAGGCGATAATATCGATGCATTTAAGGGGAGGTGGAAAAACTGTATGGGAAGAAAGGAATTGAGGGATATACATATGGGGCTTTATTTTTCTTTATTTGTGCATATGAAGCAGGGTGGCTGGAAATATGTGTAGAGCATCGAGCAGTTGGGACGATCCCAGTGCAGTGTTTTGTCTCGATGGATCTGGCCAGAATACTTGTGATGCAGGAGCTGGGAGCTTCAGTACTTCAGTGGAGACAGATACTGACACTGGTTTTCATTTGTGGGTGTTTTTAATGATTATTAATTGCGAAATTAAATTCACCTCTTTGATATTTTGCACCTCCCCTGTTCTTGAGTTAAGACATATTTTTTCTTCATGCAGGCAAATACTTGAAGGTATCGTGATGAATGTGATGGTTGCTGCACTCGAAGCACAAGGAACAGTGCAGCCAGCTCCTCTCACACACAGTAGGTACATTATCAATCAGAGTACAGAGGGATAGACAGTTCATCAGTTCCCTAGTCTCAGACTGCAGAAGTAGTCAGGCCCACATTGATCCCGAGTTCCAGAAACACATTTTCAATCCAACAATCAAACAAAGCAGGAGAGAAATAAGTTGTTTCCATTTCACCCCAATTCAGTCCCATTGACGTTCAGATACCTCAATCCCAGGTCAAAGTCACCCTCATTAACAGATTGAAATACAATGTGTCAATCTAAATATAATGCAGACTTAGCTATCAATTAAATATCAGATAGAATTGGCACACAGTATTGATTGAATGGCACAGAATCTAACGTAATGCTGTACCCTGAGATTTAAATTAAATACCATACTCAAAGCTCACATCCATTCATGATAAAGGATGTTTAAACATCCCCATAGTGTACCCTGAGATACAAGTTACATACAAGTTCAACATTCATTACAGAGAAAGTTTCTAAGGTGCTGAAAGATATTGTAACCTGAGACACAAATTAGATACCAGTTCAGAACTCACCCACACTGTGAAATGGAAAGATACAGAATCAATTCCATTAGTGTAGATCACTTTAAATCTGTTTCCCCCAGTCACTGACCTCTCTGCTAAGGTAAATAGGCCCTTCACTTCAACTCTATCCAGGCACCTCAAAATTTTGTATGTTTCAATGAGATTTCCCCTCAGCCTTCTCTGTGCCAAGGAGAACAGCCCCAGCCTATCCAGTCTTTCCTCATAGCATTTTTCCAATCCCGGCAACATCCTCGTGAATCTCCTCTGCACCCTCTCTAGTGCAATTACATCCTTTCTGTAATAAGGTGATCAGAACTGCATACAGTATTCATTGTGGCCTGACTAATGATTTATACAGTTCCAGCATAACCTCCCTGCTCTTAAATCTATACCTCGGCTAATAAAGGAAAGGATTCCATATGCCTTCTTACCACCTTAACGACCTGTCCTGCTACCTTCAGGGATCTGTGGACATTTACTCCAAGGTCCCTCACTTCCTCTACACCTCTCAGTCTTCTCCAATTAATTGTGCATTCCTTTGCCTTGTTTAACCTCCCCAAGTGCATCAACTCACACTTCTGAATTGAATTCCATTTGCCATTTTTCTGTCCATCTGACCAGACCATGAAGATCTTCCTGCAGTCTCCAGCTATCCTCCTTGCTATTTACCACACAGCCAATCTTTGTGCCATCTGCAAACTCATACCCCCTACATTTACATCCGTGAAGACTACATCAACTGCACTACCCTCATCTATCTTCCTTCTTAATTCTTCAAAATTTCGATCAAGTTGGTTAGACAAGATCTTCCCTTAACAAATCCATGCTGACTATCCTTGATTAATCTGTGCCTTTCGAAGTAACATTTTATCCTGTCTCTCAGAATAGATTCCAATAATTTGCCCACTACTGATGTTAGACTGACTGGCCTGTAATTATTTGGTCTCCCTCACTCCCTTTTTAAACAAAGGTACAACGTTAGCAGTCCTCCAATCCTCCATCACCACACCTGTATCCAGTGAGGTCTGGAAAATGATGATCAGCTCTTCTGCTATTTCCTCTCTTGCTTCTTTTTAACAGCCTGAGGTGCATTCCATCCGGTGCTCGTGATTTATCAACTTTCATATACACTAATCCCATTAATATGTCCTCTCTCCCTCTGTATGGATCACATCCATACTTCACACCCCTCTTCCTTATCTACAATATATGCATCCTCCCCCTCTTTTGTGAAGACAGATGCAAAGTATTTATTCAGAACAATGCCAGCATCTTCTGCTCTACACATAGGTTCCCTTTTTGGTCTTTTCTGTGCCCTATTCTTTCCTTATTTATCCTTTTGCTCTCAATGTATTGATAAAACATCTTTGGGTTCACCATAATTTTGATTGCCAATATTCCTTTATGCTCTCGCTTAACTTTCCTAATTTCAATGTTGATTTCCCCCCTCCACAATCTATACTCCTCTCGGCTTTCTGTAGTATTCAGTTCTCTGTGTTGGGCATAAACTTTCCTTTACTGCCTTATTACACCCGTAAACTCCTTGACATCCATGGGGCTCTAGTTTTGGCCTTCCCACCCTTTTTCTTTGTGGGAACATGTTGACTCTGAACCCCTGGAATCTCCCCTTTGAATTCTTCCCACTGCTCTGACACTGATTTACCTTCAACTACCTGTTTTCAGTCCACTTTCGGTAAATCAATCTTCACCTTAGTAAAGTTGGTCTTACCCCAATTGAGAACTCTAACTCCTGTTCTGTCCTTGTCCTTTCCATAATTATATTAAAACTGACTGAATTATGATCACTACCACCAAATTGCTGTCCCACTGCCGCTCCTTCCACCTGCCCCTCTTCATTTCCTAAAACTAAGTCTAAAACTTCACCCTCTCTTGTTGCACTTGCTACATATTGGCTAAAAAAGTACTCCTGAATGCACCTCAAGAATTCTGCTCCCTCAATTCCCTCTACACAAAAAGTATCCCAGTTAATGTTTGGGTGGTACAAATCCCCCACTGTTACTGCCCTATTGTTCTTGCACTTCTCAGATATTTGCCTACATATCTGCTCTTCCATCTCCCTCTGACTGTTTAGGGGTCTATAGTACACTCCCAGCAGTGTGATTGCCTCTTTTTTGTTCCTCAGCTCAATCTATACGGTCTCATTTGATAAACCTTCCAACATATCATCCCTCCTCACAGCTGTAATAGTTTATTTGACCAAAATTGCCACTCCCCCTCCTTTTTTATCCCCTTCCCCCTCACGTCTGAAAACCCTGTAACCAGGAAGATTGAGCTGCCATGCCTGTCCCTCCTTTAGCCATGTTTGTGTAATAGCTATGATATCATACTGCCATGTGTCTAACTGTGCCCTGAGCTCATCTGCTTCATTTGCTATACTCATTGCATTGATTTAGATATCCTTGAGCACTGCCAACATTTTTTGTTTTGAATTTTCTAATCAGTGTTTCCTCTCTCTTCCAGACTCCATTAATTTTCTGCCTTCCATTTTCATTTCTGATCTGACTCTACCTTCCAGTCCCCATCTCCCTGCCAAACTAGTTTAAACCCTCCCCAACAGCACTAGCAAAACATCCTGCAAGGAACTCCGTCCTGGCTCGGTTCAGGTGCAACCCGTCCAACCTGTCCCAAAAATCGAAAGTCCTCCCTCCTGCACCATCTTTCCAGCCACACGTTCATCTGTCTTATCCATCTATTCCTGTACATTCATCTGTCTTATCCATCTATTCCTGTACTCACTTACACGTGGCACTGGGAGTAATCCGGAGATTATTACTTTTGATGTCCTGCTTGCTAATTTCTTACCTCACTCCCTAAGTTCTGACTGCAGCACAACATCCTTATATCTACCTATGTTGTTGGTTCTGATGTGGACTACCACTGCTGGCTGTTCACCCTTCCGCTTCAGGGTGCTCTGCAACTGCTCAATGACATCCTTGACCCTGGCACCAGGGAGCCAACACTCCATTCCTGGATTCACGTCTGTGGCCATAGAAACACCTGATTGTTCCCTTGACGATTGAATCACCTATCACTATGGCTTTTCCAGTCTTCCCTGTACTCCCCTTTGCTGCTGAGTCACCCATGGTGTCATGGACTTGGCTCCGGCTGCACTCCCCAGGTGAAGCATCATTGTCCTCTGTATTCAGAAATGAATACCTGCTGGAGAGTGAGACGCACTCGGGGTGTCCTGCACTACCTGCCTGATTCTTTTTGACTGCCTGGTGGTCACCCATTCCCTGTCTCCCTGCATACTCTTAAGCTGTGGGGTGACCACATCTATAAACGTGTTATCTATGTACAAAGAACAAACAACAGTACAGCACAGGAACAGGTCATTCGGCCCTCCAAGCCTGCGCCGATCTTGATGCCTGTCTAAACTAAAACCTTCTGCACTTCAGGGGACCGTATCCCTCTCTTCCCATCCTATTCATGTATTTGTCAAGATGCCTCTTAAACGTCGCTATCTTTCCTGCTTCCACCACCTTCCCCGGCAGCAAGTTCCAGGCACTCACCACCCTCTGTGTAAAGAACTTGCCTCGCACATCCCCTCTAAACTTTGCCCCTCTTCCCTTAAACCTATGTCCCCTCGTAACTGACTCTGCCACCCTGTGAAAAAGCTTCTGACTATCCACTCTGTCTCTGCCACTCATAACTTTGTCAACCTCTATCATGTCGCCCCTCCACCTCCATTCTCAGTTTTGGGAAAAATAGAGTATATGACTGTATCAGTAAGTAGGAAAAGTTAAAATATGTTGTGACCAGTGGAGACGTGTGATGAGAATAAACAGATCCTCCTCTGAT
This sequence comes from Heterodontus francisci, assembly GCF_036365525.1. Taxonomy (NCBI): domain Eukaryota; kingdom Metazoa; phylum Chordata; class Chondrichthyes; order Heterodontiformes; family Heterodontidae; genus Heterodontus; species Heterodontus francisci. The sequence continues at coordinate 2,337,976 of NW_027141369.1, read as the reverse complement.
TTCAACTGCAAAAGCATTTGTGATTTGGCTCTGTAGCTTTGTTGGTGAAAGCACGTGTCTAGTAAACAAAAGAGCCTGGGTTCAACTCCCAGCAGTGCCTTATTTCACATTTGTGATATGCTTTCGAAGTTTCCTTATCAATCATTTATATCTCTGTTCTGTGAACTTGAACTTGGAATTCAAATTACATGATGAATTTCAGTCACAGGAGAAAACAGCCTTTGTGAAGGATGTGAGTTGGGAATGGCTGTTCCTCCTTGTCCAGAAATGCAGTGCTGATACGCCAAAGGCAACTTCTTTGATACAAATTTGTTCACGGTTACATTCAATCTGGAAAACAGCTCGACATTAATCTCACTGAAGGAAAGTGTGACTGCGTTGTTTGTTTCAGAGTGTTTGTGTCGTTATGTGTTGCTTTTAACCGAGACTGGGGACATGACGCAAGTGGGAGGGTTGATCCGAGGTTTGGAATATTTGTCAATCAGGAACAAGAAAAATCAAAGGAACCAAATAAGAAAACCTATGTCTCGTGGGTGTTGAGAGACGGTGAGAAGATATTAAACTTTGTTCCATTCAATCCGGCTGCGATGAACTTTGAATTTTTCCGCCTTTTATAAACATTATTTGAAGGGTCTCTGTAACAATGTTCAGTGTTGATGAGAGTGGGGTCTGGGTGAGCAGCTGCTGAGTGTGACAGGGTCAGGACTGGATGCAGGAAGTTCTCTGACATTCTCTCTCCCTCTCTCTCTCTGATGGCTTTGAGTTGATTTTCAAGTGTTTGAATAAATGAAGGAAGTTCCCTCCACCCATTTGTTTGGACAGACAGTGTAGTATAAGGATGTAAAGGGTTAATGCTGAAGATAGTGGGATCAACCCCTCCCACTGTCAGAGTGATGATGTAACAGTCACATGAGATGAGGTTTGGGAGAAGAGAGAGCAGCACCAAGGATGCTAGCTTAAGAGGTTTGATGAATGTGTATATAGTATTGTGTAAATTAGAAAAGAGTTCTCAGTTCTTTCAGCAGGAAATGTGTCCAGAAAATATTCAGGAGTCGGAATGCAGATATTAACTCCAAGAGACAGTTCTGGGTTCATTTAACAAAAAAAAGGTAGCGAATAATATTGCTCACTGATTGAAATCCCCCAGTGAGGAGACAGTTAAACAGGTGATCTGTTGGGGCATCCTTCGATCCAAGGTTTCGGCAGCATTTAATCTCCCTTTTTGGTGAAATTCTCTGTTATTTGCATCTTTTTTTAATCAGCTTTCATGGGTGAGTGAAAAACTCCATTCTTCCTTCTTCCCATCAGTTTCTCTTTTCTGTCTCAGATCAATATAATGATGAGAATCCCAATTTAATCTGCTGTTTCTGGTGTTTTATCCATTCCAATCAAAATTCAACATGCCAATCTAATCTATTTGTTATTCCACAGTGTCTCTCCATGTGTTTTATTCTGTTGTATTCTCTCACAGTCTGTTTGATGATCAATGTTACATCTCAGTCTCTGTTCTGGTGAAGATCAGAAGCAGTGTTATCTGTTTGCACCACCCGACAAGTCGGCCTCAGGCTGTGTCTCATCGATAATGTGGAGTTAGGAACATCGAAACATAGGAGCAGGAGTCGGCCATTCAGCCCATCGAGACTGCCCCGCCATTCAATATGATCTTGGCTGAACATCCACTTCAATGCCCTTTTTCCCACACTTTCCTCATATTCCCTTATGTCATTTGTATTTACAAATCTGTCAATCTCTGCTTTAAACATACTCAACGACTGAGCTTCCACAGCCCTCTGGGGTAGAGAATTCCAAAGATTCACAACCCTCTGAGTAACAACATTTCTCCTCATCTCTGTCCGAACTGGCTTCCCCCTTATTTTGAAATTGTGTCCCCTGATTTTCGACTCCCCAACCAGGGGAAACATCTTAGCTGCATCGACCCTGACTGTCCTTTAAGTATTTTGTGGGTTTCAATGGGATCACCTCTCATTCTTCAAAACTCTAGAGAAGACAGCCCCAGTTTCCCCAATCTCTCTTCATAGGACAATCCCACCATCCCAGGAACAAGTCTGATGAACCTTCGTTGAACTCCCTCCATGGCAATAATATCCTGCCGAAGGTAAGGAGACCAAAACTGTACACAGTACTCCAAGTGCGGTCTAACCAGGGTTCTATACAATTGAAGCAAGAATTCACTACTCCTGTACTCAAATTCTCTTGTGATAAAGGCTAACATACTATTAGCCTTCCTAATTGCTTGCTGCACCTGCATGTTAGCTGTCAGTGACTTATTGACATGGACACCCAGATCACCCTTATATTCTATACCTCAGTTAATAAAGGAAAGGATTCCATATACCTGCTGAACCAGCTTATTGACCTGGACTACTACTTCAGGAATCTGTGGACATTCACTCCAACGTCCCTCACTTCCTCTACACCATTCAGTGTTTTCCCATTAATTGTGGATTCCTTTGCCTTTCTTGACGCGTGCTCTCGCTGTTCCCTGCTCTCCGAGTGAACTCTTGCTCCCTCCCTCTCCTGGGCTCTTGATGCTCCACTCTGCTCTCACTGTTTCCCACTCTCTTAATGTATCAATATTTGTTTGCCTTGTGCTTAATTTAAAATATGGATTAACTGTATTTTACAGTTGTAGGTTTTATTTGGTTGTCCTGTACAAGTTGTGGATTGGTATTTAATATTTAGCTCTGTGAAAACGATTGTGAATGAAAATATAACTTTCAATCTTATACATGGGCTGGTCTGCAAGCTCCAAGTCCTTCATTTTGTAGTAATGGAATTGATACTGTATCTTTCAGTCTTAATCTCTGTGGGATTTTTGAACTGGTATGTAATGCATAACTTGGTCTAACGTTCTGATGTACATTATTGGGATTCAAAGGATGATAGGAAATAGGGGCATTAGGCCATTCAGCCCATCAAGCCTGCTCCAACATTCAAACAGATCGTGACTGATCATCTACCTCTACGCCATTTTTCCTGCTATCTCCATATCCCTTGATCCAGTTAGTATTTAGAAATCTATCGATTTCTGTCTTGAATATGTTCAATGATTGATCTTCCACAGCCCACTGGGATAAAGAATTCCACAGATTTCCCACCCTCTGAGTAAAGAAATTCCTGCTCATCTCAGTCTCAAATGGCCTGCCCTTATTCTGAGTCTGTGTCCCCTTGTTCTCGACTCACCAGACAGAGGAAACATCCTCTCCATATCTACCCTGTAAGAATTTTGTAAGTTTCAATGAGATCACCTTTCATTCTTCGAAACTCCAGAGAATTTCGGCCCAGTTTCTGCAGTCTCTCATCATAAGACAATCCCACCATCCCAGGGGATTAGTCCGGTGAATCTCTGTTGCACTCCCTCTGTGACAAGTCTATCCTTCCTTCAATAAGGAAACCAAAATAGTACAGAATATTCCAGGTGCAGTCTCAGCCAGACTTTATACAATTAAAGCAATACATCTTTAACCATGTACTGAAATCCCCTTTCAATGAAGCCAACATACCATTTGCCTTCCTAATTGCTTTCTGCACCTGCACACGAGCTTTTAGTGTCTCATGAACAAGGACACCCAGGTACCTTTGGACATCGACACTTCTCAACCTCTCACCAGTTAAGAAATACTCTGTCTTTCTGTTTATTCTCCCAAAGTGGAGAAATTCACACTTATTCACATTATATTCCATCTGCCATGTTCTTGCCCATTCACTTACCCTGTCCAAATCCCCTTGAAGCCTCCTTGCATTCATTCTGTACCTTTCAATCATGCAAATTTTGTCTGTTCTGTTTCAAGGTTTATATTTAAAATGTAACCATGGTGACAGAGTTTATTTAGATCTGATGATGGGTTTGTTTTTGGACTGTGATTGATGTATCAACCTGTCAGCTGAACTGAATTGGAGTGAAATGGAAACAACTTCTGTCTCTCCTGCTGTTGTTTGACTGTTGGATTGAAAATGTGTCTCTCGACTTTGGGATCAGTGTCTTTCTGACTACTTCTTTTGTTTGTTCCAGTGAAACTGATGAGCTGGCAGTATCTCTGTGCTTTGGGAGTGATCCTGTACCGACTGTGTGTTGGAACGAGCTCGCTGCACTTTTCCTTGTGTCCAAGAATCACCACATCCAGTCAGGTTCCTTCATGTATTTTCCTGCAGGAATGAAAGAACTGGTGAGATAGAAGATACAAAAGCGATCAATGTAATCGTCCCAATAATAATCATTATGAACAATCGCGAAATGAAAACCAGGAACACAAACAGTGTAGTGTCTGACTCCACTGCAGTACTGCAGTATTCAGCTTCTGTTTACCAGGTGTTTGCAGTGGTTTCACAACAAGTTTGTGACATTCAGAAACAACACAAGCCCTGCACTGCTCAATGACAGGGACTGTCCGATCGAGCAGGGACCTTTACACAGTCACATTTCTATTTCAACGAAAAACAAGCAGCCACTATTTAAAATGTGCCTTTCACACTTCTCACCTGGTGTCTGCAATAAATGCTCTTTGTCGAACTGTCCACATGGTTATTTTGCGGCTATTTTTCCCCCACTGTTCACAATCCAACAAACAGTGAGAGACTGGAACTAAAGCAGGAAAATTCCCTCACCTTTGGGTGGTACAATTGTCAGTGATTTTCAATAGTGATTTCTTCCCATTGTGTCTCCCTGAGCCTGTACAGACACTGTCCGAGAATGAACTCTCCCTTCCCCATGTCCCCGGCTCACTCCATGTTCCAGGAGCAGCTCCTGCTCCACAGTGTCTGTTACAAACACTCCCCGACTCCCCCTCAACTTCCCACCACTCAATGCGAATCTCTGAGCACATCTGCGGACACGCTCCCAAAGCAGTGGTTGCTGGAAGCAGATGCTGTTTGTTCCCTTCCCCCAGGCCCGGGAAGTCTCCATTAGCAGCTGATTTAAACCATCATCCCTTGATTGAGTGAATGGCCTCACAGATTGGGTTGGGGAAAGGCTGCGCATGCGCTCCACTCCTCATTGAGACGTCCCACTGGGGGCGGGGCAACACCGCGCGTGCGCAGAGATCTGCAGCAATTCAGCATTCAAACATCAATGGGAACTTTCCCCATTTCACCCTCATCAAAGTCCCAAAGAAAGTGAAGAGGGGCTTGGACTGAAGGGAGGGAGGGGCGGGGAAGGGGGAACCTAGAACCCAGAAAGCTGCCCACTTGCCCCATATAGATGCTCAATTTGCGGTCATTCCCTGCAGGGGGTTTGTTATTATTGAGCCCCTCCTGGTAAAACAATCCGATAGAAAGAGGGGAGAAAGGAGGGAGCCGGTGTGTTTGCTGGGACCTTGCAGAATTCATTTCAGCAGCAAAAGTCCCGGGTTATATTAACCCGAGTGAAACACGCTGTCAGTGAGAGGAAAACCGAACGGCCCTTTTCATCTTTTCATTGGAAACAAAGTAGAGCCGGAAGTGCGGCGAGCAGAGCAGACACGCAAGCTCAATGACAGGAGAGCTCGGCCGTCCCTGAGTTTCAGCTCCCGGCTCTTCCATTTCCTCATCCACACTGTCTTTACTGTGGATGTTCAGGGATTCCTTGTCGGATCTGAGGACTGTATCCACTAAACATTCTGAGTCAGGAGATCCACACACTCTCTGTTATCAAGATTTATGGGCAGGAATGTTTCAAAACTTTGTCTATTAAATCATTGTATTATTCACAGAACTAATGAGAGGCAATCGGTTCATTATTCAGGCCTTGAACTTGGTTTGGGTAGACCGAAAACTGAGAGGTTCAGCACCTCTCCAATCCTTCACTATTTGCCGTGAGGCCTAATGGATAAGGCGTCTGACTTCGGTGTATTTAACGATGTTATCAGAAGATTGTAGGTTCGAGTCCTGCTACGGTCATTTTGGGCGAACAGTGTTTGGCACCGCAGCCTCACAGCTCCTGCGATCCGTGTTCAGTTCTGGCTAATGTCTGTGCGCAGTTTGAGTTCTCCCTGTAACTGCGTGTGTTTCCTCGCACAGCCAAAGACTTGCAGATTGATTGGTAAATTGACCATTGTGAATTGCCCCCAGTGGAGGTAGGTGGTGGGGGATGTGGTCGGGAATTTGGGAATAATGTTGGATTAGCAGAAATGGGTGGTTGTTGGTCGGCAGAGACTTGGTGGGCCGAAGGGCCTGTTTCAGTGCTGCATCTATTAATAAATAACTGATTTTTTTGATGAAATAACAGAAAAGGTTGATGAAGGGAAAGCAATGGATGTTGTCTATATGGATTTTCAGAAAGCGTTTGACAAACTACCACATAAAAGGCTGGGTAACAAAACTGAGGCTCCTGGAATAGGAGGGTCAGTATCTGCTCAGATTAAAAAATGTATGAAATATCAAGAAAAGCGAGTTGTGGTATTTGGTTGTTTTTCAGTATGGAAGATGGTGAACAGTGATGTCCACAAGGGTCAGTGTCAGGACCACCATATATATAAATGACTTGAATATTGGAATCACAGAATTGTTACTGCACAGAAGGAGGCCATTTGGCCCATCGTGTCTGCACTGACTCTCCAAATGAGCAATTCACCTCATGTCACTTCCCCGTCCTCTCCCCATTATCCTGCACATTCTTCCTTTTCAGATAACAGTCTAATTCCCCTATGAATGCTTCAATTAAACCTGCCTCCATCACATTCTCAGGCAGTTCATACTTTAACCACTCGCTGCGTGAAAAAGTTTTACCCCATGTCGCTTTTGCTTCTTTTACCAATTACTTTAAATCTGTGCCCTCTCATTCTCGATCCTTTCACAAGTGGGAACAGTTTCTCCCTATCCACTCTGTCCACACCCCTCATCATTTTGAATACCACTATGAAATCTCCTCTTAGCCTTCTTTTCTCCAAGGAAAACAGTCCTAACTTCTCCAATCTATCTTCATAACTGAAGTTCCTCATCCCTGGAACCATTCTCATGAATCTTTTCCATAATCTCTCCAATGCCTTCACATCTTTCCTAAAGTGTGGCACCCAGAACTGGACGCAGTACTTCAGCTGAGGCCAGTGTCTTATACAAGTTCAACATGACCTCCTTGTTCTTGTACTCTATGCCTCTATTACTAAAGCCGAGGATACTGTATGCTTTATTAACCGCTCTCTCAACCAATGACTTATACCCCCAGGTCCCTCTGCTCCTGCACCCCCTTTAGAATTGTACCCTTTATTCTATATTGTCACTCCATGTTCTTCTGACCAAAATGAATCAATTCACATTTCTCTGCATTGAACTTCACCTGTCATCTGTCCTCCCATTCCACCAACTTGTCTATGTCCTTTTGAAGTTCTACACTATCATCCTTCCAGTTCACAATGCTTCCAATTTTCGTATCATCCATAAACTTTGAAATTCTGCCCTGTACACCAAGGTCTAGGTCATTAATATATATCAGGAAAGGCAAGGGTCCCAACACTGACTCCTGGGGAACTCCACTACAAACCTTCCTCCAGCCCGAAGAACATCCATTGCTCACTACTCTTTGTTTCCTGTCACTCAGCCAATTCCATATCCATGTTACTACTGTCCCTTTTATTCCATGAGTTATAACTTTGCTCACAAGTCTGTTGTGTTGCACTGTATCAAACTCCTTTTGAAAGTCAATAAAAGCAAAATACTGCAGATGCTAGAAATCTGAAATATAAACAAAGAGTGCTGGAAATACTCAGCAGGTCTGGCAGCATCCGTGGAGAGAGAAACAGAGTTAATGTTTCAGGTCACTGACAATTCAGATGCTGCCAGACCTTTTGAAAGTCCATGTACACCACATCAACAGCATTGCCCTCATCAACCCTCTCTGTTACCTCATCAAAAAACTCCAGCAGGACAGTTAAACGTGATTTTCCCTGAAGAAATCCATGCTGTCTTTCCTGAATTAACCCACATTTGTCCATGGGACTATTAATTTTGTCCCGAATTATTCTTTCGAGAAGTTTTCCCACCAGCGAAATTGAACTGACTGGGGAGTGAGACGAGGTGAGTTGCTTTCGCAGAGAGCCAACATGGGTTCGTCAGGCCGAATGGCTTCCTTCTGTGCTTTCGCCATTCTATGATTGTATGATTCTAGCGAAAACTCTTGGTGGAGAGGCAGTGATGCAGGAATGGGTTGACAGAAAGGGGAAAGTCTGGGCTGGTGTGTGTTTGCAGCATTTGCAGCTTGTGTTCGGGTTTGTGAATAAAGGTGATTTGGAAGCTGTGTTCCAAATTGAAGTGTTTTCTGGAAGGAAGAAGTTGATGCAAATAAAGAGTAAAACGTGTTAAGACGAAGCGTGGTGTGATTGTGGATAGCAGTAAATATAGTGTTGGTGAATTATTTGTGTTAATAAACATCCACTGCACCCTCTGCTGCAGGCTGCTGTTTGTATCCAGCTGTGTATTAGTGCTGTGTGTTAGCGAGATAAATGTTTGTTTCAACGCTGTTTATAAAGCAATAGCATTGCACTCAAACAGTCCCAGACATAGCAACACACGTACAAAAGCAAAATACTGCGGATGCTGGAAATCTGAAACATAAACAGAAAATGCTTGAAATAGTCGGCAGGTCTGGCAGCATCTGTGGAGAGAGAAACAAAGTTAATGTGAGCTAAGGAAACAGACCTGAACTGTTAACTGTTTCTCTCTGCACAGATGCTGCCAGACCTACTGAGCATTTCCAGCATTTTCTGTTTTTATTACAGCAACACCTTTGATCAGCAGTCGCGGTGATATTGCGAGCCAGGGGGCAGCCGGGAAGGTACGTTTCACTATAAAGTACTGACCTGACGATTCGGCGGACGCGGACACGGGGACTGTTGGGTAAGTGAACTTATATATTCGGGCTGTGGCTAAACCCGAAACACTACATGTGTAGTGTCTCCCACCCATCCTCCTCCTCCAACCAAAGAAAAGGACTCTTGTGTGGAGGGTTTGGTAAGTAAGGTTTTCCTTTATATTTTTTTATTCTCTGTTGTCAATTTCGAGCAGAGGGGATGGAAGCTAGGGCAGTTGCATGCTCCTCTTGCAGGATGTGGGAGGTAAGGGTCACCACTTGTGTCCCTGCTGACTTCACCTGTGAGAAGTGCACCCAACTCCATATCCTCACAGACCGCGTTAGGGAACCGGAGCTGGAGCTGGATGAACTTCGGATCATGCGGGAGGCAGAGGGGATGATAGAGAGCAATTATAGGGAAGTACTGACACCTCAGTCACAGGATAAAGGTAGCTGGGTGACCGTCAGGGGAGGGAAAGGGAATAGGCACACAGTGCAGGGATCCGCTGTGGCCGTTCCCCTCAATAATAAGTATACCGTTTTGGATACGGTTGGGGGGGGGACCTACCAGGGGAAAGCCACAGCAGCCAGGTCTCTGGCACTGAGCCTGGCTCTGCGGCTCAGAAGGGAAGGGTGGAGAATAGGAGAGCGACAGTGATAGGAGATTCAATGGTTAGAGGAACAGACAGGAGATTCTGTGGTCGCGAACGAGACTCCCGGATGGTATGTTGCCTCCTGGGTGCCAGGGTCAGGGATGTCTCAGATCGAGTCTACAGGATTCTTAAGGGGCAGGGGGAGCAGCCAGAAGTCGTGGTACATATCGGTACCAATGACATAGCTGGGAAAAGGGATGAGGACCTGAAAAGCGAATATAGGAGTTAGGTTGGAAGCTAAAAGGCAGGACGAGCAGAGTAGTAATCTCAGGATTGATACCGGTGCCACGTGCTAGTGAGGCTAGAAACAGAGAGCGAGTGCAGCTGAACACGTGGCTACAGAGCTGGTGTAGCAGGGAGGGCTTCAGTTATGTGGATCATTGGGATACCTTCTGGGGAAGGTGGGACCTGTACAAGAAGGACGGGTAGCATCTGAACTGGAGGGGCACCAATATCCTGGGCGGGAGGTTTGCTAGAGCTCTTCGGGAGGGTTTAAACTAGTTTGGCAGGGGGATGGGAACCGGAGCTGTGGATCAGTGGATGGGGTAGCTGTTGAACAGGCAGATACCGAGTGCAGAGAGTCTGTGAACAAGGTTAGACAGTTGACAGGGCAAAGTTTCAGCCAGTATGATGGGTTGAAGTGTGTCTATTTTAATGCAAGAAGTGTCAGGAATAAGGGTGATGAACTTAGAGCATGGATCAGTACTTCGAGCTACGATGTTGTGGCCATTACGGACACTTGGGGATCACAGGGGCAGGAATGGATGTTGGATGTTCCGGGGTTTCGATGTTTCAAAAGGAATAGGGAGGGAGGTAAAAGAAATGGGGGAGTGGCATTGTTAATCAGGGATAGTATCACAGCTGCAGAAAGGTAGGTCATCGTGGAGGGTTTGTCTAGTGAGTCATTATGGGTGGAAGTCAGAAACAGGAAAGGAGCAGTCACTTTATTGGGAGTTTTCTATAGACCCCCCAATAACAAAAGAGACACGGAGGAACAGATTGGGAGGCAGATTTTGGAAAGGTGCAGAAGTAACAGGGTTGTTGTCATGGGTGATTTCAACTTCCCTAATACTGATTGGAACCTCCTTAGTGCAAATAGTTTGGATGGAGCAGTTTTTGTCAGGTGTGTCCAGGAAGGTTTCCTGACTCAATATGCAGATTTTTTTTTTTTATTTCCAAAATATACTTTATTCATAAAGATCTGTAAAAATTACATTGCCAAACAGTTTCCAAACAGCACCAAAAAATACAAACATTGCCAGGGGGATCAGTTTCCTTCAATACTGTCATGAGTTTCTTCTCAACCCTTCCGTTTCACAATTGTCATGTCAATTACAGTTTTACATTTACAGCAATTGAGAATATTAACGATACAGTTCGAGAGGTTTCCCATGGATCCAGCCCCTCAGTCCAGCTTAGTGGGGGAACCTTACACTGTGGTCTTTCCCCATTGAGCCTTTGCTGCGGCTGCCCCAAGCTTTAGTGCGTCCCTCAGCACGTAGTCCTGGACCTTGGAATGTGCCAGTCTGCAACATTCGGTGGTGGACAACTCTTTGCGCTGGAAGACCAGCAAGTTTCGGGCAGACCAAAGGGCGTCTTTCACCGAATTGATAGTGCTCCAGCAGCAGTTGATGTTTGTCTCGGTGTGCATCCCTGGGAACAGCCCGGAGAGCACAGACTCCTGTGTTACAGAGCTGCTTGGGATGAACCTTGACAAAAACCACTGCATCTCTTTCCATACCTGCTTTGCAAAGGCACATTCCAGGAGGAGGTGGGCGACCGTCTCTTCTCCACCACAGCCAACGCGGGGGCAATGTGCGGAGGGGGCAAGACTTCGGGTGTGCATGAAGGATCTGACGGGGAGGGCCCTTCTCACCACAAGCCAAGCTACATCTTGGTGCTTGTTTGAAAGTTCTGGTGATGAGGCATTCCGCCAAATGACTTTGACGGTCTGCTCGGGGAAACATCCGACAGGATCCACCGTTTCCTTTTCCCGTAGGGCCTTGAGGACATTCCGTGCAGACCACTGCCTGATGGACCGGTGGTCAAAGGTGTTTCCCCGCAGAAACTGCTCCACGAAGGATAGGTGGTACGGCACCGCCCAACTGCATGGAGCGTTCCGCGGCAATGTGACCAGGCCCATCCTTCTCAACACCGGGGACAGATAGAACCTCAGCACGCAGTGACACTTGGAGTTTGCGTACTGGGGATCTACACACAGCTTGATGCAGCCGCACACGAAGGTGGTCATCGGGATGAGGGCCGCGTTGGGTACATTTTTCCCGCCCTTGTCCAGAGATTTGAACATCGTGTCCCTCCGGACCCGGTCCATTTTAGATCCCCAGACGAAGCGGAAAATGGCTCGGGTGACTGCCACGGCGCAGGAGTGGGGTATGGGCCAGACCTGCGCCACGTAGAGCAACAACGTGAGCGCCTCGCACCTGATGACCAGGTTCTTACACACAATGGAGAGAGATCGCTGCCCCCCACATGCCCAACTTTTGTCGTACCTTGGCTACTCGCTCCTCCCATGTTTTGGTGCACGCCCCGGCCCTTCCGAACCATATCCCCAGCACCTTCAGGTAATCTGACCTGACGGTGAAGGGGACAAAGGATCGGTCAGCCCAGTTGCCAAAGAACATGGCCTCGCTCTTGCCGTGGTTAACTTTGGCTCCCGAGGCCAGTTCGAACTGGTCGCAGATGCTCATCAGTCTGCGCACGGACAGCGGATCCGAGCAGAAGACGGTGACGTCATCCATGTACAGGGAGGTTTTGACCTGAGTGCCTCCGCTGCCTGGGATTGTCACCCCTCTTATGCTCGCATCCTTCCTAATAGACTCAGCAAAGGGTTCAATACAGCAAACAAACAAGACCGGGGACAGAGGGCAGCCCTGTCTGACTCCAGATTTGATCGGGAAACTTTCTGATTCCCACCCGTTGATTGAGACTGCGCTACTGATGTTTGTGTAGAGCATTTGGATCCAATTGCAGATTCCCTCCCCAAACCCCATTTTGGAAAGCACGTCCATCATGTAGGTGTGCGATATCCTGTCAAAAGCCTTCTCCTGGTCCAGGCTGATGAGGCAGGTGTCCACCCACCTGTCCCGTACGTAGGCGATCGTATCCCTGAGTAGCGCGAGACTATCAGAGATCTTCCTGCCGGGTACAGTACAGGTCTGTTCGGGGTGAATCACCAACTCCAGAGCAGACTTGACTCGACTGGCTATGACTTTGGACAGAATCTTGTAATCAACATTAAGCAGTGAGATGGGCCGCCAATTTCTGATTTCTGCCCTCTCCCCCTTCTGCTTGTAAATGAGCGTGATGATGCCTTTTCTCATGGATTCTGACATGCTGCCGGCCAGGAGCATACTCTCGTATACTTCCAGCAGGTCCGGGCCGACCCAGTCCCACAGGGCCGAGTACAACTCGACCGGTAAGCCGTCGCTCTCGGGAGTTTTACTCGTCTCGAAAGACTGGACGGCCTTTGTCAGCTCGTCCAGAGTTAGCGGCTTGTCCAGTCTCTCCCTCCTGCTGTCATCTAAGACCTCTGTGATAGATGACAGGAAGGACTGGGAGGCTCTGCTGTCTGTGTGCTTCGCGTCATACAGCCCAGCATAAAAGGATTTGCTGATCCTTAGTATGTCGGACTGCGAAGACGTTACCGAGCCATCTTCTTCCTTCAGGCTGCTGATAACAGAGCTCTCTCTGTGTACCTTTTGGAAGAAGTAACGCGAGCACGTCTCATCCTGCTCGATGGAACGGACTCTGGATCGGAAGATGATCTTGGAGGCCTCCTTGGCAAAGAGCGAGGCCTGCTGGCTCTTCACCTCTTGGAGGTCCTCCTTGACCTCGACCCCCATTGACTGCAACCGGAGTAGATTTGGCATAATTTTCTGGAGTCGGGACAGTTCCCTCTGTCTCTCTCTCGCCTTCTGAACACCTTTGTGGATGAAGAACCTCTTGATGTTCTCCTTAATCGCTTCCCACCAGTGAACTGGAGACTCAAAGAGGGGTTTCACGGTCCTCCAACCATTGTGATCCCTTTTGAGTTCCTCAACGTTCTCTGGGGTCAGCAGTGTCGCATTGAGCTTCCACGTCCCTCTGCCAACCCGCTGGTCGTCCTGTAAGTGACAGTCGGCCAGTAAGAGGCAGTGGTCGGAGAAGAACACCGGCTTGACGTCGGTGGTTCCGACCGTGACAGCACGGGACATAAACAGGAAGTCAATCCTGGAACGGGCAGACCCGTCCGATCTTGACCATGTGTATCTGCGCTGCGCTCCGTCTGCAGGTTTTCTGAAGACGTCGTGCAGTTTGGCATCCTTAACTGTTTCTATTAGGAATCTGAACGTAGCGTCCAGTTTGCTGTCGTCACTGCCGGATCGTCCAGCCGCATCGATGATGCAGTTGAAGTCACCGCCAAGGATGACCGGCCTGGATGTCGCCAGCAGCAGTGGGAGCTGCTGGAAGACGGCCATCCGCTCGCTGCGTTGTACCGGGGCGTACACGTTGATCAACCGGAGCGGAGCGTTGTTGTACATCATGTCTGCTACGAGGAGGCGGCCGCCCACCACCTCCTGAACTTCGGAGATGGTGAAGTTACCTCCCCGCAGCAGAATACCCAGGCCGGAGGAACGGCAGTCATTACCCCCCGACCAGATCGATGGCCCGTGGGACCACAATTGCGACCACTGCCTGTAGGTGCTCAGGTGTGGTATTCCACACTCCTGCAGAAACAGTAGGTCAGCTTTGACCTTGGCAAGGTAATCCAAGGTTGAAACACATTGCGTAGCAGATTTAATGCTACGCACATTAATGGAAGCAATTCTTACACCCATGTTTTACTAAAAATTAGTTGTTGCTTCCCATACCATTTGTCCTCGCTAGTCCCAGTCCTTCGGGATGTTCCTGCATACCCATCTTGTGCGCAAGCAGTTTCACGTTGGTTGGGCTCAGAAACCCCTCCTGATTTTTCATGCAGGGTTTGTGCCGCTCGGGTGACATCGGGGGGGTCTTGTAGGCAGAGAGCATTGGGTTGTCCTCAGCTGCTTCCATCTGTTCCTCCTCGAAAACATCACAGCTCCCGGTCTCCCGGAGCTCAGGTGCGCCAGACGTGTCTTTGCTCCCGGTGTCCCGGAGCTGAGATGCGTTGGCCACGTCGTTACGTGTGGGGCATTGGGGTTGGGGCACGCCGGGCCCATCACAGCTTCCAGTGCCCGGGAGCTGGGATGCTTTATCATCCATCTCGGAGTTCTGCCGCCTCTTTTGAAGGGGCTGTCGTTCCAGCATTTCCCCGTCCAGTGAAGAGGAGTTGTTGCAGTCTGATTCAGAAGAGAGCCTCCTCTTGCCACTGGTTTGGGTGGTGGCTTTGGGATGTTTTTTCTTTGTGGTTTTCCTCTGGACCACTTGCCACTGACCTGTTTGTGTAGATAGGCTGACTGGAGGGGAAGCTATGTTGGATTTGGTCCTTGGCAACGAACAAGGCCAGGTGGCAGATCTCTCGGTGGGAGAGCATTTCGGTGATAGTGATCACAACTCCCTGACCTTTACTATCGTCATGGAGAGGGACAGGAGCTGACGGGATGGGAAAATATTTAATTGGGGGAGGGGGAATTACAATGCTATTAGGCAGGAACTGGGGTGCATAAATTGGGAACAGATGTTCTCAGGGAAATGCACGACAGAAATGTGGAGGTTGTTTAGGGAGCACTTGCTGCGAATGTCCCGATGAGGCTAGGAAGGGATGGTAGGGTGAAGGAACCTTGGATGACAAGAAATGTGGAACAGCTAGTCAAGAGGAAGAAGGAAGCTTACTTAAGGTTGAGGAAGCAAGGATCAGACAGGGCTCTAGAGGGTTACAAGGTAGCCAGGAAGGAACTGAAGAATGGACTTAGGAGAGCTAGAAGGGGACATGAAAATGTCTTGGCGGGTAGGATTAAGGAAAATCCCAATGCGTTCTACACTTATGTGAGGAACAAGAGGATGGCCAGAGTGAGGGTAGGGCCGATCAAGGATAGTGGAGGGAACTTGTGCCTGGAGTCGGAGGAGGTAGGGGAGGTCCTAAATGAATACTTTGCTTCAGTATTCACTAGTGAGAGGGACCTGGTCGTTTGTGAGGACAGCGTGAAACAGGCTGATATGCTCGAACAGGTTGATGTTAGGAGGGAGGATGTGCTGGAAATTTTGAAAGACATGAGGACAGATAAGTCCCTGGGGCCAGACAGGATATACCCAAGGATATTACGGGAAGAGAGGGAAGAGATTGCCGCGCCTTTGGCGATGATCTTTGCGTCCTCACTGTCCACTGGAGTAGTACCAGATGATTGGAGGGTGGCAAATGTTATTCCCTTGTTCAAGAAAGGGAATAGGGATAACCCTGGGAATTATAGACCAGTCAGTCTTACGTAGGTAGTGGGCAAATTATTGGAGAGGATTCTGAGAGATAGGATTTATGATTAGTTGGAAAAGCATAGTTTGATTAGAGACAGTCAGCATGGCTTTGTGAGGGGCAGGTCATGCCTCACAAGCCTTATTACATTCTTTGAAGATGTGACAAAACACATTGATGAAGGAAAAGCAGTGGATGTGGTGTATATGGATTTCAGCAAGGCGTTTGATAAGGTTCCCCATGGTAGGCTCATTCAGAAAGTAAGGAGGCATGGGATACAGGTAAAGTTGGCTGTCTGGATACAGAATTGGCTGGCCCATAGAAGACAGAGGGTGGTAGTAGATGGAAAGTATTCAGCCTGGAGCTCGGTGACCAGTGGTGTTCCGCAGGGATCTGTTCTGGGACCTCTGCTCTTTGTGATTTTTATAAATGACTTGGATGAGGAAGTGGAAGTCTGGGTTAGCAAGTTTGCCGATGACACGAAGGTTGCTGGAGTTGTGGATAGTGTGGAAGGCTGTTGTAGGTTGCAACAGGACATTGACAGGTGCAGAGCTGGGCTGAGAAGTGGCAGATGGAGTTCAACCTGGAAAAGTGTGAGGTGATTCATTTTGGAGGGTTGAATTTGAATGTAGAATACAGGCGAAAAGACAGGATTCTTGGTAGTGTGGAGGAACAGAGGGATCTTGGGGCCCATGTCCATAGATCGCTCAAAGTTGCCACCCAAGTTGATAGGGTTGTTAAGAAGGCGTATGGTGTGTTGGCTTTCATTAACAGGGGGATTGAGTTTAAGAGCCGCGAGGTTATGCTGCAGCTCTATAAAGCCCTGGTTTGACCACACTTGGAATATTGTGTTCAGTTCTGGTCGTCTCATTATAGGAAGGATGTGGAAGCTTTAGAGAGGGTGCAGAGGAGATTTATCAGGATGCTGCCTGGACTGGAGGGCATGTCTTACGAAGAAAGATTGAGGGAGCTGGGACTTTTCTCATTGGAACGAAGAAGGATGAGAGGTGACTTGATAGAGGGGTACAAGATGATGAGAGGCATAGATAGAGTGGATAGCCAGAGACTTTTTCCCAGGGTGGAAAGGGCTATCACCAGGGGGCATAATTTTAAGGTGATGGAGGAAGGTTTCGGTAAGATGTCAGAGGTAGGTTCTTTAGACAGAGAGTGGTGGGTGCGTGGAATGCACTGCCAGCGCTGGTAGTAGAAGCAGATACATTAGGGACATTTAAGCGTCTCTTGGATAGGTACATGGATGATAGTAGAATGAAGGGTATGTAGGTAGTTTTGATCTTAGAGTAGGTTCAAGGTTCGGCACATCATCGTGGGCCGAAGGGCCTGTACTGTGCTGCACTGTTCCATGTTCTTTGTTCTATAACACCGGTGTTGGAAGGCTCAGCCTGGCTACGCAATGTTACAAGGACGCTGAGTGACACCATCGACAACGGAACAGAGAGAAAAACACACAGAAAACGAATAGACTGTGACGAAGCAAAAGTGAGGAACGGAGAGAGAGAGACAGACAACGAAACTGACATGTAGAAACAAGGCATTTGTATGATTGTGCTCTCCCTGTTGTCTAAAGGTATTTCCTGTTGTGTAAATATGTTTTCTGTTGTGTAAAGATGTACCCTGTTGTTGTGTAAAGGTTTTCCATGTTATTGTTTTATTTTCTGTTGCTGACCGTCTCCTCACTGTGACCATTTGTCCTGGTATTATTGTGGCCAAAATCACCATCTGGTGGTGGAGAGGAGACTCTGCAGGAAGGGGTTGACAAAGTGGGAGAGACTCGGCTGGTCCGTGTTTGCAGTTTGTGTTCGTGTGAGCAAAAGTGATTTGTTACTGATTGATCTGTTCACTCGAAGGAAAAAGCTGATTGCAATCGAGCGCATCTTGTTATTATGGGGAAACACTTGATGTTTTGAAAGTGAACTGTTTGTGTTACTACCAAACATAAATAGCAGAGAATGGTTTCGATCAATGAAACTCTGGGTTATGGGCCCTGCACGCTTCCGCTGCACCACTCTGCTAACTACTGTTTTCAATTTCAGCTGCCCGTTAGTGAAATATGTTCATTCCCCAATGTTTTTATAAAAATAGGATTGGAGTCGGATTTCTCAAGAATCCCGGACTCAGCAACACACGTGCTGACGGACTCACCCTCACTGCACAATGACACAAGGACACTGAGTAACAGCACCGACAATGAGGCAGGCAGAGAAAGACACACAGAAAACCAGGAAGATATTATCAGGACTCAGAAAGGAACAGACTGAGAAAGGTACTGAGCAAACCAGCAAGAGACAGCGAGATAAAAGCAAAACACTGCGGATGCTGGAAATCTGAAATAAAAACAAGAAATGCTGGAACCACTCAGCAGGTCTGGCAGCATCTGTGGAAAGAGAAGCAGAGTTAACGTTTCGGGTCAGTGACCCTTCATCAAGGAGGCGAGGACAAATGGTATGGGAAGCAACAACTAATTTTCAGTAAAAAATGGGTGTAAGAATTGCTTCCATTAATGTGCGTAGCATTAAATCTACTACGCGATGTGTTTCAACCTTGGATTACCTTGCCAAGGTCAAAGCTGACCTATTGTTTCTGCAGGAGTGTGGAATACCACACCTCAGCACCTACAGGCAGTGGTCACGATGGTGGTCCCACGGGCCATCGATCTGGTCGGGGGGTAATGACTGCCGTTCCTCCGGCCTGGGTATTCTGCTGCGGGGAGGTAACTTCACCATCTCCGAAGTTAAGGAGGTGGTGGGCGGCCGCCTCCTCGTAGCAGACGTGATGTACAACAACGCTCCGCTCCGGTTGATCAACGTGTACGCCCCGGTACAACGCAGCGAGCGGCTGACCGTCTTCCAGCAGCTCCCACTGCTGCTGGCGACGTCCAGGCTGGTCATCCTAGGCGGTGACTTCAACTGCATCATCGGGAGATCTAAAATGGACCAGGGCGGGAGGGACACGATGTTCAAACCTCTGGACAAGGGCGGGAAAAATGTACCCAACGTCGCCCTCATCCTGATGACCACCTTCGTGTGCAGCTGCACCAAGCTGTGTGTGGAGCCCCAGTACACAAACACCAAGTGTCACGATGTGCTGAGGTGTTGCGAAGGATGGGTCTGGTCACATTGCCGCGGATCGCTTCATCCAGTTGGACCATACCGTACCAGCTATCCTTCGTGGGAAAGTTTCTGCGGGAAAACACCTTTGACCACCAATCCATCAGGCAGTGGTCTGCACGGAATGTCCTCAAGGCCCTACGGGAAAAGGAGATGGTGGATCCGGGCGGATGGTTCCCCGAGCAGACTGCCAAAGTCATTTGGCAGAATGCCTCATCACCAGAACTTTCAAACAAGCACCAAGATGTAGCTTGGCTGGTGGTAAGAAGAGCCCTTCCTGTCAGATCCTTCCTGCATGCCCGAAGTCTCGCCCCCTCCACACGCGGCCCCCGAGGTGGCTGCGGTGGGGAAGAGACAGTTGCCCACCTCCTTCTGGAATGTGTCTTTGCAAAGCAGGTGTGGAAAGAGATGCAGTGGTTTTTGTCGCGGTTCATCCCAAGCAGCTCTGTAACACAGGAGTCTGTGCTCTACGGGCTGTTCCCAGGGATGCACACCGAGATAAACATTAACTGCTGCTGGAGGACCATCAATTTGGTGATAGACACTCTTTGGTCTGCCCGAAACCTGCTGGTCTTGCAGCGCAAAGAGTTGTCCACGACCGAGTTTAGCAGACTGGCACATTCCAAGGTCCAGGACTACGTGCTGAGGGACGCACTAAAGCTTGGGGTAGCCACTGCAAAGGCTCAATGGGGAAAGACCACTGTGTATGGACCCCCCGCCATAGTGACCTGGGCAGCTGGACCCATTGGAAACCCCTCGTGCTGTATACACCAGATATGGGTTTGCTGTAAAATGTCCATGTCAGGTAAAATGGAATGGAAGGGTTGTGAGGCAACTCACTCCTGTATTGAAGAAAACTGATTTCCTTTGCACTTTTTCGAATGTCAACTTGGTGCTGTTTTGAACTGTTGTATAATGCATTTTTTACAGATTTATATGAAGAAAGCATATTTTTAGGAATAAAATCCTGGGGATTCATATGCATAGTTCTTTGAAGGTGGCAGGACACATTGAGAAAGTAGTTAGCAAAGCATATGGGATCTTGCGCTTCATAAATAGAGGTACTGAGTACAAAATTAGGGAAGTTATGCTGAACCTGTATAAATCTCTAGTTGGGCTACAACCAGAGAATTGCAGCCAGTTCTAGTCAACACACGTTTGGAGGGATGTGAGTGTCCTTGAGAGGGTGGAGAAGATTTATCAGAATGGTTCCAGACATGAGGGATTTTAGCTGTAAGGTTAGGTTGGAGAAGCTGGGGTTGTTCTCCTTGGAACAAAGGAGATTGAGGGGAGATTTGATAGACATGTACAAGATTATAATAAATATGACAGGTTTAGATAACTTACAGGGCGATGGGGATAGAGCGGGGGAATGGGACTGAATGGATTGATTTACATGGGCTTGATGGGCAAAATGACTTACTGTACTGTAGTGACTCCATGACTCAATGACTCTCTCTCTCCTTCTCTCTCTCTCTCTGTCTATGGCTTTACCTCTCTCTGCCTTTCTCTCTCTATCTGTCTTTAGCTGGTCCTCTAACTTACTATCGCACTCTCTCTCTCTCTTTTTTTTTCACTCTCTCTCTCTCCATTACACACATATTTGTCAATCACATGTCAAAGAAGGAAGCGTAATGAAGGAATGGCTGCGCTCTTGAAAATGTTTCCAGCAGAATAGTTAAATGTTTAAAGTTTCTGTAGGGAGTTTGACCTGAGATGGTGAGACACAAGGATGTGAGGTTATTAAAGTCTTCACCAAATGTAATAGGGAATAATTTTCTTCACTGGTGAACCCAAAGGAACAAATATGGCACAAGAATGAGAAAAGTCAGAGGATTGAGAAACATCCAATGGTTCTTCACATCTACAAGTCAGCAGACCCACAGAAAAACAGTAGGTTGAGAGTTCAGATCCAGTGATAGACTGGACAAATATCGAGCCAGTGCTTTTTTCTTTATAAACCTGACATCTGTCCACTTGGCTATTGCACCTCGTCTCGATGTATCTGATAATACTGATACTATTTGTATTCCACAGTTGCTTTGAAATCACAGGCAATATAAATGGATTGGGAATGTCAATGGTCAGGAACCATTAATGGATTGAGATAGTCAATGGACTGGAAAATATCAGTGGATTGGGAAATTCTATAGACTGAGTTATATCAATGGATTGGGACAGTTCAGTACATTGTGAAACATCAATGGATTAGGAAACATGAATTAAAGGGACAGATGGAGTTCAACCTGGAAAAGTGTGAAGTGATTCATTTTGGAAGGTCGAATTTGAATGCAGAATACAGGCTTAAAGACAGGATGCTTGGGAGGTGTGGAGGAACAGAGGGATCTTGGGGTCCATGTCCATAGATCGCTCAAAGTTGCCACCCAAGTTGATAGGGTTGTTAAGAAGGCATATGGTGTGTTGGCTTTCATTAACAGGGGGATTGAGTTTAAGAGCCGCGAGGTTATGCTGCAGATCTATAAAGCCCTGGTTAGACCACACTTGGAATATTGTGTTCAGTTCTGGTCGTCTCATTATAGGAAGGATGTGGAAGCTTTAGAGAAGGTGCAGAGGAGATTTACCAGGATGCTGCCTGGACTGGAGGGTATGTTTTACGAAGAAAGGTTGAGGGTGCTAGGGCTTTTCTCATTGGAACGAAGAAGGATGAGAGGTGACTTGATAGAGGGGTACAAGATGATGAGAGGCATAGATAGAGTGGATAGCCAGAGACTTTTTCCCAGGGTAGAAAGGGCTATCACCAGGGGGCATAATTTTAAAGCGATGGAGGAAGGTTTCGGGGAGATGTCAGAGGTAGGTTCTTTACACAGAGAGTGGTGGGTGCGTGGAATGCACTGCCAGCGGTGGTAGTAGAAGCAGATACATTAGGGCCATTTAAGCGACTCTTGGATAGATACATGGATGATAGTAGAATGAAGGGTATGTAGGTAGTTTGATATTAGGGTAGGTTAAAGGTTCGGCACAACATCGTGGGCCGACGGGCCTGTACTGTGCTGTACTGTTCTATGTTCTATGTTCCAGATGAAAGGATTGCATTAATCAATGGATTAGAATGTGGAGAGGCAGGTGAAAATGATGCCATTTTAAGTAGGGGGCCGGGGGTTAGTAGAAACAGACCAGGGCTATTTTACTCTCTATCTCACTCCTTTCTTCTATCTGGCTCATTATCACATCCTCTCTCTCTCAGAGCGGTGGGAATCACTGGAACCCACACTTGCTGCTCAGATTGTTTGGTTCCGGGAAAATACAAGGTCCACATCAGATTGACAGGAAGGAAAAATGTGATTCAGAGCCAATCATATTCCTTTTGGTGATGTGTGCTCAGCTTTGTTATATCAGCAAAGGCAGCAGGAAATGCAAATCCTGAAGAGTTTTGACAGAGTGATGAAGGAGAAAGTGTTGCCAGTGACAGAAGGGTCAGTAACCAGAGGAAACACATTTAAAGTAATTGACAAAAGAATTCGAGTTGTGATGAGGAAGTTGTTTTTTCAGCAGTGTGTTGTTCTGGTCTGGAATGCAATCCTGAAAGGTCAGTGGAAGCAGATTCAATGTTAACTCTAAATGGAATTGTATATATACCTGACATGGAAGATCTAACAGGGCAATGGGGGAAAGGACAGGAGTGCGGGATGTGGGATTAATATAATAGCTCTGTTAAATACCAAGCAAATGCACAGTAATAAGGTTCAGTGCTTGGACCTCAGATATTTTCACTCCATCAATGGCAGAGAAGGCTCGCGGGACCATGTGGTTCCTCCTCATGTTCTTCCCAGTGTCCAGGATAAAGTGTAACATCACACTGATTTCCAGATGGATGAAACAAATGCAACAGACATCTTTTGTGGAAACATCACATTTAAAGTGAGAAACTAATCATAAGGCACGGACAGGAATTGAACTAGTGATCTTCAGTTTACCAGATTGACGCCTTACCACTTGGCCACCATGCCTTTTGCTAATGGACACCTGAGGCTCCAGAGGAGGATTTGTGATTCTTTTTCAATTTGGTTGAAACAGCATCGAGAAACATGCACAGAAATAAAGAGGGATTGTGGAATGGGAAACAGATCAGCCTCATTTACATCATCAGCATCATGAAATCTTCATTCAGACGTTCCATTCCCATCCTCAGCTTTTCTCACATCTGTACAATAATATAAGAGTGGACATTGGGTTGTTACTGGGCAAATTATATAAATAGACTATGTGCACCATCACAGGAAGTGATGTAATATAATCTGTACGGCACCTCATGGAGAGTTGTAGATGAAACCTTCAATGCAAGATGTGCAGAGTAAACTCAGGTTATTTTAACCGTCAGATTCTTATAAATTCTGTACTAAGCCTTGACAGATATCAGAATATTATATGGGGGCCACAGTAAACCAAAGCAATGATGGAGAAATCTTTGCCTGTACCTTTGAAAAGATCACTGGACTGAACCAAGCCGAGGAGTGACCGAGATGGTTCCAGAGGTTTGCAAGGTATCGTACTGCATCGGGTCTCGTGCAGAAGCCAGACATGGAGCAGGTCAGTACGCTATTGTCTGCAATGGAGGGAGTGTGTAGGCAACATCCTCATGAAGAACAGAAGGCAACATGTGAAGAAGTTATTAAGGCACTCAAGACCTATTTTAATTGAGGAAAAAAAATGTCATCGTGGAGCCAAAGTTAAAACGCTGCATTTGCTGACAACGCAACCACCAGGTGACGCTGTACTAGCACATGCGCAAATGCAGCCTCTTCCACTGAAACGTCACTGTCTGTGACATTCAGGCAGCTGCCAGGATTAAAGATGGAGCTACTCAATTTATCACAGAAAACAACTTCGACCCAAAAATCCCCTCAAAGGTTGCCATCGCCGCCTCCGTCCCACCCCCAACAGTCCTCCGCTACCTCTTGCGCATTCGCCAATTATATAGTACCAAGTCATCTTAATTCACCTAAAGTGAATTACTTTCGGAGCAGTGACTGTCATTTCATAAGCAAATATGGCACATATCTACACAATGGACATGTTTTGGTTGATACTCGGAGAACGTTGCGCTATTTGAAGTCTCATTAGAAGAACAGCACCTCTGACAGTGCTGCACACCCTCTGTAATTCAGTGAGGTTTCATAGAGTCATAGAGTTATACAGCACAGAAACAGGCCCTTCGGCCATCGTGTCCGTGCCGGCCATCAAGTACCTATCTATTCTCATTCCATTTTCCAGCATTTGGCCGTAGCCTTGTATTCTGTGGCGTTTTGAGTGCTCATCTAGATACTTCTTAAATGTTGTGAGGGTTCCTGCCTCTACCACTCCTTCAGGCAATGTGTTCCAGATTCCAACCACCCTCGAGGTGAAACATTTTTTCCTCAAATCCCCTCGAAACAGTGCCATCCCATTCTCCGGACGATCATTCCCCGCTTCCCCCCATCCCACTCTCTGACTGCTCACTCCCCGCTTCACCCACCACCACCCCCATCCTGCTCTCTGGCTGCTCACACTCCAGGCCATGGGCTCTGCCGCTTCCCTCCTCTCGGCCAATCGCTCCAACATTGCCCCATCACCCCTCGAGGCTCGCCTTGCTTTATCGGGTGGTGCGGTGAAGAATGATCGAATGTTGGAGCGAGAGGCCGAGAGGAGGGAAGCAGCATGGCTTAGAGCTAGTGTCTGGAGGGACGTGGGGGGGAAGCGGGGCGTGAGTGGACGGAGAGAGGGCAGTGCGGGGGTGGGGGGGTAGCAAGCGGCCGGAGGGCGGGGGAGCGGGGTAGCGAGGAGCGGGCAGCGAGCGGCCTGGAGTGAGTGGCCGAGGGGTTAGAGCGATTTCCTGCGCATGCGCCAGTTAGTCCTAGAAGACGTAGGCTGAGCATGCGCAGCATCTCAGAGCGCAGGAGACTGTTTGTGCATGTGCGCAGCTTGGAGCGCTCTGATGACGTCGGCTGGCTGCTGCATTGTCAGGAATCACTTTGAATTTAATAAGCGTACAAAACAGAAAGGGGAGAGTATTCATTAATTTATCAATGACTTGTACAATCTCACGGAGGTTTGTGAATACCGCAACTTAAGAGAGTAGCTGAATGGAGACAGGATTGTGTTCAGGGTATTAGACAACACCCTTTCAGATCATCTACAGTCCAGGGCTGGTCTCACCTTAATGAAAGAGTTTCAATTGAGCAGACAAACAGAGGTTAGAAAGTTTAACCAATCCGTTGTCCGAGGGGACAGGGAGAGTCTGATCTCGAGAGTTGCAGACTCAATTGAATTTGTTAAGAAAACAAAAGGAAAAATTAGTGGTAAAAGACAAGAAAGACGGGAAGAACATCTAGTGGTAGCTGCAACCAATTGCAGTAGGTGTGGCCGAGAGAGACACAAGTGGGAAAACTGCCTCGCCAAAGAAGCTGAGTGTTTTTCCTGCAGAAAGATGGGACACTTTCAGTCAGTGTGTGGCAGTAAAATACCAGCACTGAATATAATTAAAGGGAAATCCCCAGAGAGCAAAAACATTAATGAAGTACAGGATATCCAAAGTGTGGAAATACATTTTTTAGGTGAAATCCAGGAAATAAAGTGAGAGTTGCTGGACGACAGAAATTCTGAAATATTTTAAGACAGAGGTAGATAGATTCTTGATAAACAAGGGGGTGAAAGATTATCGGGGGCAGGTGGGAATGTGGAGTTGAGGTTACAATCAGATCAGCCATGATACTATTGAATGGTGGAGCAGGCTCGAGGGGCCGAGTGGTCTACTCCTGCTCCTAATTGGTATGTTTGTATGTAAGAAAACATGTTCCAGATACAATGAGAACTATCATTTGTTTGGAAATGGATTTGAACCCCCTTTTATCAAAAGGTTATAGAGCTTTAATTTTTCTACAATGAACAGGCAAATCCTTGTGGAGTTGATATTGACAGAAACAATGGGCTGGATTCTACAGCGCCCTCGACGTCGAGATCTGTGGTGGGGGTGGGGTGGGAGCCGCCTGAGGATGGCCCCGGATGAGGCCCGCCGCGGACCTCAACGCCGGCAGGGCCTGGCTCGATATTGCCGGCGACGGCGAGGCCTTGTGGGGGGACCCCCACCGCTCGGCAACGGGACCACAAACCTGCATTAGTTATTATCCCATCACTTCCTGATATCCAGCTGCGATCTTCAGCCCAGTGGCCGGCACTGCCGTGCCTTCGGAGCCCCATCCGGGCAAATGAGGTGCAACACTGGTGGGGAGGGGGGAGAAGGTACGTTTCTCAGTGTGGGGGTGGGGAGACGGAGTCAAATGAATGTCATGGGAGTAGGGGATGGTGGGAAGGGTTATAGTTTACAGTTTGTGCAGTTTTGGGCGGAAGGTCAGATGGTAAAGGTAGGTTTTGGGAGGGAAAGGGCAAATAATTAATTTAACTGTTATTGGGGGGATGGGAGAGAGGCAAAAGCAATGTATTTATTTCATTTCATTTAATCTTCCTTTAAATATTTTCCAGTAGGACTAACAGCCCTTTAAAAATGGCTGACACTCCAGTACAGTACTAAGGCAGTGCTGCACTATCAGAAATGCTGTTTTTCAGGTGAGACAGAAAACTGAGGATCCCTCTGCCCTCTCAGGTGGATGTTAAAGGTACCATGGCACTATTTCAGAGAATAGAAGGGGAATTATTTCTGGGATGCTGGTCATTGTTTAACCCTGAATCAACATCACTTCAAAACAGATTATCTCGTTTTTATCACATTGTTGTTTCTGGGAGCTTGCTGTGCGCACATTGGCCACCATGTTTCCTACATGACTACAGTGACTACACTTGGAAAGTCCTTCATTGGCTGTAAAAGGCTTTGCAACGTCCTGTGGTCGTGAAATGCAAGTCTTGCTTTTTCCATTGTTATCAGTGTCATTGTGATCAAAAGATCGGATGCGTGAACACAAAGTTTAAATCAATTTTGATTAAAATAATGTAAAGGCATCTATATTCTTGCACTGTACTTAATAATCTCCATCTTCCTATCCTTACAGAGTGCAATGTCATCGACCCTGAAATTGATTCCACAATCTCATGGAATCACAGAGTCAGAGAAAGTTTAAGGCACAGAAAGAGGCCACTTGGCCCATCGTGTCTGTTCCACAAACAATTTCAGCCGAGTTCTGATGAAAGGTCACAGACCAGAAACGTTAACTCTGTTTCTCTCTCCACAGATGCTGCCAGACCTGCTGAGTATTTCCAGCATTTTCTGTTTTTATTTCAGATTTCCAATATCTGCAGTATTTTGCTTCTGTGTTACTTTGAAAGTTAAAACTGACCCACCTGTCTACAATTCACACTGGGGTCTCCCATGAAATGATTCTGTGTAATGTTGTTAGAATGAATGCAGACTCCGAGCACAGAGCTTCCTGTGGGGAATTGGGGATCTGAAAACCAGCAGACTGCAGGAATTTCCACTGGGAGCACAAATTCACAAAATCTACCTTTTATATATCGATTCATTTTAATTGTCCTTCTGGAAAATTATTTTGAAACAATTTAAACATCAACCCACAGCTCCATGACTGGGTCAATTATGAGGTCATCCTCTGACAGGTCATGTGACAGCTGGAGCCACAAGACATCAGAACCAGATTTGTGACTGGATTAAAACCCGGAATCCTGTCCCAATGGCTTTTCAAATAAAGCTGTTGCTGTTTGAAAACACAGCAGTTAAACTTTCTGCCTGACCATGAGGGGAGCTAGGGAGAAATTTACAAAACTCAATCCTTCAACAAAATAGTTCAAAAATCATTAATATCGAAATCATGTGAGGATTTATATGCAGTAGAGAAACAAGCAGAATACAGAAAGTACAGAGGAGAGCTGAAAATGGAAATGAGATCAGCAAGAGAATGTATGAGAAAAGATTAGCAGGTCACATAACTGGGAACACTGAAGTCTTTTACCAACATATGGACAGTCAATGAAAGGGTGGGTCAATTAGGAGATCCTGTGGAGGCAGAGGGTGTGGCTGAGGTACTCATTAAGTACATTTCATCTGTCACCACAAAATGAGCGGATGTTGCCAATGTCACAGTGAAGGAGGAGGAAGTGAGAAAATTGGACGGAATGAAAATAGATAAAGAGGAGACAATTATAAGGTTGGCAGCTCTCACAGTAGAAAAGTCACCCAGTTTGAATGGGCTGCATCCTGGGTTGCTGAGGGAGGTAAGGTTGGAAATAGCGGAGACTCGAACCACAATCTTTCAATCCTCCTTGAATATGGGAATGTTGCCAGAGGACTGGAGGAATCTCCTCAAGATTCCACATGAATCAGTGTCCATAATTCAACTTTACATATTTAAAACATGTTTACAAAAACAGTAGAAGTACTCTCATAACATAAAAGCAAAATACTGCGGATGCTGGAAATCTGAAACAAAAACAAAAATTGCTGGAAGCACTCAGCAGGTCTGGCAGTATCTGTGGAGAGAGAAACAGAATTAACGTTTCAGGTCAGTGATTAGGCACACTACAACCTGCCGGACTGAACATTAAATTCAATCATTTCAGAGCATGACGGACGCCCCCCCCCCTACCCCCCACACCCCCCAAAC
Organism: Heterodontus francisci; assembly: GCF_036365525.1. NCBI lineage: Eukaryota > Metazoa > Chordata > Chondrichthyes > Heterodontiformes > Heterodontidae > Heterodontus > Heterodontus francisci. Next base: position 2,309,465 of record NW_027141369.1, on the reverse strand, counting down.
ACACTTTTTTATGTTTAGTTTTTTTTCTTTTTTATTTGGTTATTTAATTTCAGTTTTTTTTTAGTTTGGTTAGTTTGTTTCTACTGTGTCTACCCATTGTTTCTGTTTTAAAAAATGTTTAATGTTTGTGTTCGGAGTGCTTTGTGCATTACAGTCAATTCACACCTTCTCTGTACTAACGCTTTGTCTTTCAGCACACCATTGAGCACTGTTCAGCACTGTTCGCCTTTGTTCCATGCCCTTCTGGTCAGTTATTCTCTGTGACCTTGTCCAATCAACACCTCTTTTGTTATCTCTTGCCCCACCCCCAGCTTTACTTGCTTAAAACCTTTTCATTTATAATATTTGTCAGCTGTGATGAAGGTTAACTGACTTGAAATGCTAACTCTGCTTCTCTCTCTACACAGATGCTGCCAAAATCTGCTGAGTATTTCCAGCATTTCCTGCTTTTACTCTCATAGCACAGTTAACCTGTTTTTTCTCTCTCTGTTCATATTCTGTCTCAGTGTTTGGATCTCTCACTGTTTGGATTGAGAACTGAGCTTGTATCAGTCCTGTGATGGACAGATCTGCTGAGTATTACCAGCATTTTCTGTTTTTTCTTCATTTGAGATCAGAATTTCTTATTGAAACACGGGGAATGCTGTTTCAACTGCTCCGGGGATACCTTCATGAGTTGCTGAAACATTCTAATTCCCATTCCCACACGGAACGAAGCCAGGCAGGAGGAGATACCTGTGACTCAATGATCAGACATTGCAGCTCATGAAGTGTGTTTTCTGATGGTCGATGGGTTCCTGTGTGAAGTTGACACGGGTTTGGTTTTTCTCCCTTACACTTTGACCCTTCAGTTAGTTCTTTGTGTTCAGCTGTTTCAGGTGATGTTACTGAGTCAGGAATGTTGGTCAGGACAGTGCGAGAATTCCCTGTGATTCTTTCAATAGCGCTGGGGAATCTTTAACATCCACCAACAGGGCCTCATTTAATTGTCACTTCAAAAACCTGCTGGCAATTATTGCTCAGGATTACACTGAGCTGGGACACTAAGGATATTCAATTAATGAAATCAGTACTTTAAACTGAGAGCAATAGTCCCTCCCACATCCTGATACCTTAGGATTTCTGAACTTTAATTACTGCTTCATTCCTTGTTTTGTGGGCTGGTTCACCACCTGTAGACATTTGAGGCACTCACAGGCACTGGTAATCTCTAGGCTTAGAGTCATAGAATCATAGACAGGTTACAGCACAGAAGGAGGCCATTCAGCCCTTTGTGTCCATGCCAGCTCTCTGCAAGAACAAGCCAGCTAGTCACACTCCCCCGCCTTTGCCTGTAACCCTGCATTTTCTTTTCTTCAGATAATTATTAAATTCTCTTTCAAAAGTCATGATTGAATCTGCCTCCACCACACTGTCAGGCAGTGCAATCCAGATCCTAACCAGTCGCTGCATAAAAAAGTTTTTCCTCATGTTGCCTCTGGTTCTTTGGCCTTTCACCTTAAATCTGTGCCCTCTGGTTCTTGACACTTCTGCCAATGAGAATAGTTTCTCCCTATCGACTCTGTCCAAACCCTTCATGATTTTGAACACCTCTATCAAATCTCATCTCAACCTTTTCTTCCCAAAGAAGAACAACTCCAGATTCTCCAAAATAGTAGAAGGCTTTCTATTTCTACTGGAAAATGGGCAGAGAGAAAGAGTATGAGACAGAGTTCACAAGAGAGAGAAAAAATTGGGTATGTGTCTGTGAGAGAGAGCAAGACAGAGGGAGGGAGAGTAACTGTCTGTGTGTGAGAGAGAACACAACCCAGTCCCAATATAATTGCTCTTTCTTGATACTATTCGATAAACTCAGACCCTGCCCAGATACCGACAGCTTCACTCCCTCACTGCTGTTCCCCGCCCTGACTGTACAGAAAACCCCTCTCATAGCTGCACATTAACACTGGTCTCACTGCTGTTCCCTGCCCTGACGGTACATAAATCCCCTCTCATAGCTGCACATTAACACTGGTCTCACTGCTTTTCCCTGCCCTGATGGTGCAGAAATCCCCTCTCATAGCTGCACATTAACACTGGTCTCACTGCTGTTCCATTCCCTGACTGTACAGAAATCCCCTCTCATAGCTGCACATTAACACTGGTCTCACTGCTGTTTCATTCCCTGACTGTACAGAAATCCCCTCTCATAACTGCACATTAACACTGGTCTCACTGCTGTTCCCTGCTCTGACTGCACAGAAATCCCCTCTCATAACTGCACATTAACACTGGTCTCACTGCTGTTCCCTGCCCTGACTGTACAAAAATCCCCTCCCATAGCTGCACATTAACACTGGTCTCACTGCTGTTCCCTGCCCTGACTTTACAAAAGTCCCCTCTCATAGCTGCACAATAACACTGGTCTCACTGCTGTTCCATTCCCTGACTGTACAGAAATCCCCTCTCATAGCTGCACATTAACACTGGCCTCACTGCTGTTCCCTGCCCTGACTGCACAAAAATCCCCTCTCATAGCTGCACATTAACACTGGTCTCAGTGCTGTTCCCTGCTCTGACTGTACAGAAATCCCCTCTCATAGCTGCACATTAACACTGGTCTCACTGCTGTTCCCTGCTCTGACTGTGCAGAAATCCCCTCTCATAGCTGCACATTAACACTGGTCTCACTACTGTTCCCTGCCCTGACTGTACAGAAATCCCCTCTCATAGCTGCACATTAACACTGGTCTCACTGCTGTTCCCTGCTCTGACTGTACAGAAATCCCCTCTCATAGCTGCACATTAACACTGGTCTCACTGCTGTTCCCTGCTCTGACTGTACAGAAATCCCCTCTCATAGCTGCACATTAACACTGGTCTCACTGCTGTTCCCTGCCCTGACTGTACATAAATCCACTCTCATAGCTGCACATTAACACTGGTCTCACTGCTGTTCCCTGCTCTGACTGTACAGAAATCCCCTCTCATAGCTGCACATTAACACTGGTCTCACTGCTGTTCCCTATTCTGACTGTACAGAAATCCCCTCTCATAGCTGCACATTAACACTGGTCTCACTGCTGTTCCCTGCCCTGACTGGACAGAAATCCCCTCTCATAGCTGCACATTAACACTGGTCTCACTGCTGTTCCCTGCTCTGACTGTACAGAAATCCCCTCTCATAGCTGCACATTAACACTGGTCTCACTGCTGCTCCCTGCTCTGACTGTGCAGAAATCCCCTCTCATAGCTGCACATTGACACTGGTCTCACTGCTGTTCCCTATTCTGACTGTACAGAAATCCCCTCTCATAGCTGCACATTAACACTGGTCTCACTGCTGTTCCCTGCCCTGACTGCACAGAAATCCCCTCTCATAGCTGCACATTAACACTGGTCTCACTGCTGTTCCCTATTCTGACTGTACAGAAATCCCCTATCATAGCTGCACATTAACACTGGTCTCACTGCTGTTCCCTGCCCTGACTGTACAGAAATCCCCTCTCATAGCTGCACACTAACACTGGTCTCAGGTGAATTTTGAGTGGTCATTAAATGATCCGACAATGGCGTGACCTCGGTTAATAGCAGTTTGAAGCCGGATATCTGTTTTAAATTCCATCGGCTCATCCCAAAAACCGACCTTTAAACAAGTCAAAACACTGGAAACACACGATGGCTCATTCAACGTCTATGGAGAGAACAAAGACGTTTACTGTTGGGGTTTGGACAATGAAGAGAAACATAGGAACTTGATGAGGACATTCAGCCTTTCGAGTCTGTTCCACCATTCAATTAGATATTTGCTGATCTGTATATTAACACCATTTGTCTGCTTGTTTCTGTAACCCTTGGTACCTTACCTAACTCAAATCTATCATTTGTCAGAAATAAATAAGGAAACTGATTCATCGATTTTCTTAAAAGCAAAATACTGCGGATGCTGGAAATCTGAAATAAAAACTGAAAGTGCTGACAAGACTCAGCAGGTCTGGCAGCATCTGTGGAGAGAGAAGCAGAGTTAACGTTTCAGGTCACTGACCCTTCTTCAGAACTGGCAAATATTAGAAATGTAAAAGATTATAAGCAAGTAAAGCGGGGGTGGGGCAAGAGATGACAAAGGAGAAGGTGTAGATAGGACAAGGCCACAGAATAGTTGACCAGAAAAAGGGAAACAATATGTTAATGGTGTGCTGAAAGACAAAGCATTAGTGCAGATAGGGTGTTAATGGACTGAAAAACTAAACAGCCACAATCACAAACATGAAAAAAACAGTGGGTAGGCACAGTAGAAACAAACTGAACAAACAAAAATAAAGTTTTCTTTCTTACTTTGCCGATGTCTTTCTATATATTGTGGATCCTTCTTCAGACTGTCTTCTTTCACAATGTAGTTCTGACCTCTGGTGATGTTGATCGTAATCAGCTTCAACTTGCTGATAGTTTTGGAACTGAGCACATTTTCTTTGCTTGATTCTACAACATGGAACTCAGTCTGACATGTGGACCCCTGGGAGGACTTAAAAGTAACTTGGATGATCCCTAGGACTGGTGGAGGAGTATCTGATCCATGGGAGAAGATTTTAGATATCAGCTTGTTCAATTACAGTTTCTGTTTTCTCTGTTACTTGTGGAATGTCGGAGCATCCATTATGTTGATCATTGCTCCGAGTCAATTACTGCAGATATTGTCTAATTGCCTCTGAACACATCACACATGGGCATGTGTCGGGACTTGTGGTCGCGAGCAACAAAAATCTTCTCTCGTGCTGCAAATATGTAATCTTCCTTCTGGCATTTAAATCTATGAATGTTTCCTGCAGGCTTCGATCAGCATACTGTAGTGAAATGTCCCATTTTTCTGCAGACTTGACACTTCTTCCCTCTCGAAGGACAAGTTTTGTAATAAGGATCCTCACCACTGCAATGATTGGATGTTTGAATGTGATTGTGACTTCTGTCTTGGTCTTCCTTGACCTTTCTCTGGGTTTCCTCTGTGTCTTTGTGTTTTGTGTGTTTCTCAGGGGAATCTCGTCGTCACGTTATTTGCCTCTTTCTCAGACTTCTGAGTCTCATCATGTAGTGGTCAAGAGTCTCGCACCATATTGTTTTGCTTGCCTGAAACATAAATTTCAGAGTGAGGATTTGCCCTTGCTTGAAAATATCTTGTTAGAAAATGCATCGCAACATCATAATCATTATCGGTTCCAGTGTCTCTGAGTGTATTGAAGGTATTGTCAACTTTTGGTCCCGCAGAGTGTAGGAGTAACGCTCTCTTTCTTCGGGGTGTATTGATAGCGAGTGCCATCATTCGGAGTTCAAGTCTTGTGAGCCATTTGCTCCAGTGTGGCCCTGGGTTGCTGTCTATCTCTGTGAAGGCTGGAAAGACTGGCTGTTGTTGTGTACACATGATGATTGTTATTTATTTAAATCTGGAATTGTCAATGTAAGTCTTCTGTCTGTCCCTGGTTGTCTGTGTGATTACTTCTTTTTTATCCTCAATGTCAGAAAAATATAGTGTTGTGCTGTGTTCTTCCGTCTACATTAAATGATGACCCCAGGCTTTATATTCAGATTCAATACAAACAGTATTTATTGTCTTTCTTATCTACATTGCATGATCACAGGTCCCAGGTCTTTTTCTCATTGGTGTGTGTGCGCTCTCTACAAGCCATGTGTAGAATGTGTCTCTCAAAATGGTGTCTCCTTATATATGTATGATGATGTCATCTGTTGCATCAGTGGCTTGGTCTCTTAAAGGTACAGTTTCTTAAAGGTGAAGTCACCATTACACAACATTGCAAACAATGAGTCAGCCACGGTCGATAGAGTGTCAGGAATGAAGGTCAGAGGAGCAGACCAGGCTGGAAACACATAAAGAACGAGGGGCAGCCAACATGAAAAACAGAGAATAAACAACATGGCATGGGTGGTGTTTACAATACCTCGAATCGGTTTGATTCTCTTCCAGGTCAGAGGGAATTCTAGCAACATGATGTCTATGGAATCACAGAATGACGAACAAAGAGACCATTTGGTCCATCATGCCAGTGTTGTCTCTTTGGTAGAGACAAATTACAATTAGTCCTGCTGCGTGGCTTTTTCCTGTAATCCTGTACATTTTCCCTTCCAGCATCTATCCATATCCCTTTTGAAAGTTACGATTGAATCTGCTTTCATCTCCCAATCAGGCAGTGCATTCCAGATCACAACACATTACTGTGTAACAAATGGTTCTTCATGTCACCTCTGGTTCTTTTGCCAATCACCTGATATCTGTGTCCTCTGCTTACTGACCCTTTTGCCACAGGAAACAGTTTCTCCTGATTTAAAGTGTTGAGAACCATCATGATTTTGAACACCTTAGACAAATCTCTTCTGAACGTTCTCTGCTCCAAGAAGAACAACCTCAGCTTCTCCAATCTCTCCACATAACTGAAATCCTTCACCCCTGGTATCATTGCAGCAAATCTCTTCTGTTCATTTCTTGCCCCAGAAATAATTGAAATGAAATGTTTCTAAGAAAATGCATGAACTAAATAAAAAGGAGAGAGAAATAAATGCTGAGCAAAATGGATATCAATGTTTGGAAGGTAAAAAGAGCAAAGAGATCGAAATTTTATTGTCGAGGAGTGAGAGGAACAAATAACACTTTGGAGATTTTGTCAGTGGATTTACTGATAAATTTGGGAACTGAGAGGAAGCTGGTCCACAGAGAAAAAACTGCCAACCCTGGGGAGGAGCCTGCAACTGCATCCGTCCAATAAGAGACAGAGTAGAAGTGACAGTTCAGTCAGTGGAACAGGACACTTTTAATCTCAGGATTATGGGTTGGATGATCCACTGTGGGTGCCCGTGAAATACCACAGGAGCTAATACAACACGTTGCTGTCAGTGGCTCCTTGGTCAACGGGTGTGATTCTTGTTTAAGAAGTGTGATTAATGAAAGTGTGAGCGACCCCAGGTTCAAATCACCAATGAGCTCTTGGCATTTTTAGTTTAATGTTACTGATTGGTGTCAGCCTTACGGAGCTGGCTTCCGGACCAGAGAACTGGATTCAAAGAGCTTGTCGACAAAATTGAAATTTACAAAATGTACAGATAGCCAAGTGAGAATATAAAGTTGTCGCAGTAATTGAGACCTGACTCCAAAAACAACAGGACTGGGTTCTGGAATGGACTGGAATGGAATTCTTCAGTGTTTCTGTTGTTTGGCTTGCATTGACTCATCGATTTTCTTGTTTTTCACTTTGTCGATGCCTTTGAATAATTGTGGATCCTTCTTCAGAGTGTCTTCTTTCACCAGGTAGTTCTGACCTCTGATGATGTTGATTGTAATCTGCTTCAATTCGCTGATAGTTTTGGAAGTGAGCAGATTTCCTTTGCTTGAGTCTACAACATGGAACTCAGTCTGACATGTGGACCCATGGGAGGATTTGAATGCCACCCCTGCGTTGGAGTTGCATCCATCCAATAAGACACCGAGTAGAAGTGACAGTTCTGTCAGTCGAATATGAGATTTTTAATGGCAGGGTTGTGAGTTTGAGTCAAATACAAGAAATGCTGGAATCACTCAGCAGGTCTGGCAGAATCTGTGGAAAGAGAAGCAGAGTTAACGTTTCGGGTCAGTGACCCTTCTTCGGAACTGACAAATATTAGAAAAGTAACAGATTATAAGCAAGTGAGGTGGGGGTGGGGCAAGAGATAACAAAGGAGAAGGTGCAGATTGGACCAGGCCACATAGCTGACCAAAAGGTCACGGAGCAAAGGCAAACAATATGTTATTGGTGTGTTGAAAGACAAAGCATTAGTACAGATTAGGTGTGAAAACACTGAATATTGAACAGCAGCAAGTGCAAACCTGAAAAAAACCTGATAAAAACAGTGGGTCAGCAAACTGAACAAACTAAGATGAAATGAAATAAATGCAAAAAAAGATTGTAAAAAATGTAAAAAAGAATGTAAAAAAAAGGAAGAAAAAATAACTAAAAATGAAAGTAAAATGGGGGGCTGTCATGCTCTGAAATTATTGAACTCAATGTTCAGTCCGGTAGGCTGTAGTGTGCCTAATCGGTAGATGAGATGCTGTTCCTCGAGCTTGCGTTGATGTTCACTGGAACACTGCAGCAATCCCAGGACAGAGATGCGAGCATGAGAGCAGGGGGGAGTGTTGAAATGGCAAGCAACCGGAAGCCCAGGTTCCTGCTTGCGGACTGAGCGGAGAAGTTCCGCAAAGCGGTCACCCAGTCTGCGCTTGGTCTCCCCAATGTAGAGGAGACCACACTGTGAGCAGCGAATACAGTTTACTACATTGAAAGAAGTACAAGTAAATCGCTGCTTCACCTGAAAGGAGTGTTTGGGGCCTGGGATAGTGAGGAGAGAGGAGGTAAATGGGCAGGTATTACACCTCCTGCGATTGCAGGGGAAGGTGCCCTGGGACGGGGACGAGGTGGTGGGGGTAATGGAGGAGTGGACCAGGGTGTCGCAGAGGGAACGATCCCTTCGGAATGCTGACAGGGGAAGGGAGGGGAAGATGCGACTGGTAGTGGCATCACGCTGGAGGTGGCGAAAATGGCGGAGGATGATCCTTTGGATATGGAGGCTGGTGGGATGAAAAGTGAGGACAAGGGGAACCCTGTCACGGTTCTGGGAGGGAGGGGAAGGGGTGAGGGTAGAGGTGCGGGGAATGTGTCGGACACGGTTGAGGGCCCTGGCAACCACAGTGGGGGGAAATCCTCGGTTGAGGAAAAAGAAGGTCATATCAGAAGCACTGTCATGGAAGGTAGCATCATCAGAGCAGATGCGTCGGAGACGGAGAAACTGGGAGAATGGAATGGAGTCCTTACAGGAGGTAGGGTGTGAAGAAGTGTAGTCGAGGTAGCTGTGGGAGTCGGTGGGCTTATAATGGATATTGGTAGACAACCTATTCCCAGAGATGGAGACAGAGAAGTCGAGGAAGGGAAGGGAAGTGTCAGTGATGAACCATGTGAAGGTGAGAGAAGGGTGGAAATTGGAAGCAAAGTTGATAAAGTTTTCTAGTTCGGGGCGGGAGCAGGAAACGGCACCGATACAGTCATCAATGTACCGGAAAAAGAGTTGGGGGAGGGGGCCTGAGTAGGACTGGAACAAAGAATGCTCGACATATCCCACAAAAAGACAGGCATAACTAGGACCCATGCGGGTACCCATAGCGACACCTTTTACTTGAAGGAAGTGCGTGGAGTTGAAGGAGAAGTTGTTCAATGTGAGAACATTGTCCCCCTCTGAACTTGAGGCAATCCGTTCTCTCAGGTCTAACCCCGACATGGTCATCAAACCTGCAGACAAGGGTGTTGCTGTTGTTGTATGGCGTACCGACCTCTACCTTGCAGAAGCTCAAAGCCAACTCACAGACACCTCTTCCTACCTCCCTCTGGACCATGACCCCACCGCCGAACATCAAGCCACCGTCCAAAGGACTGTCACTGACCTCATCTCCTCTGGAGATCTTCCCTCTACAGCTTCCAACCTCATAGTCCCACAACCCCGGACAGCCCGCTTCTACCTCCTTCCCAAAATCCGTGACTCTTCTGACGCCCTACGTCATTTTGACAATTTCCACTTTCCTGGTCCCAACCGCCTCCTCTTCACTATGGACATCCAATCGCTCTACACCTCCATCCCGCACCAGGATGGTTTGAGGGCTCTCCGCTTCTTCCTGGAACAGAGGCCCAACCAGTCCCCATCCACCACCAACCTCCTCCGCCTGGCTGAACTTGTTCTCACATTGAACAACTTCACCTTCAACTCCACGCACTTCCTTCAAGTAAAAGGTGTCGCTATGGGTACCCGCATGGGTCCGAGTTATGCCTGTCTTTTTGTGGGATATGTTGAGCATTCTTTGTTCCAGTCCTACTCAGGCCCCCTCCCCCAACTCTTTTTCCGGTACATTGATGACTGTATCGGTGCCGTTTCCTGCTCCCGCCCCGAACTAGAAAACTTTATCAACTTTGCTTCCAATTTCCACCCTTCTCTCACCTTTACATGGTCCATCTCTGACACTTCCCTTCCCTTCCTCGACTTCTCTGTCTCCATCTCTGGGGATAGGTTGTCTACCAATAGCCATTATAAGCCCACTGACTCCCACAGCTATCTCGACTACACTTCTTCACACCCTACCTCCTGTAAGGACTCCATTCCATTCTCCCAGTTTCTCCGTCTCCGATGCATCTGCTCTGATGATGCCACCTTCCATGACGGTGCTTCTGATATGACCTCCTTTTTCCTCAACCGAGGATTTCCCCCCACTGTGGTTGACAGGGCCCTCAACCGTGTCCGACCCATTCCCCGCACCTCTACCCTCACCCCTTCCCCTCCCTCCCAGAACCGTGACAGGGTTCCCCTTGTCCTCACTTTTCATCCCACCAGCCTCCATATCCAAAGGATCATCCTCCGCCATTTTCACCACCTCCAGCGTGATGCCACTACCAGTCGCATCTTCCCCTCCCTTCCCCTGTCAGCATTCCGAAGGGATCGTTCCCTCCGCGACACCCTGGTCCACTCCTCCATTACCCCCACCACCTCGTCCCCGTCCCAGGGCACCTTCCCTTGCAATCGCAGGAGGTGCAATACCTGCCCATTTACCTCCTCTCTCCTCACTATCCCAGGCCCCAAACACTCCTTTCAGGTGAAGCAGCGATTTACTTGTACTTCTTTCAATGTAGTATACTGTATTCGCTGCTCACAGTGTGGTCTCCTCTACATTGGGGAGACCAAGCGCAGACTGGGTGACCGCTTTGCGGAACATCTCCGCTCAGTCCGCAAGCAGGACCCTGAGCTTCCGGTTGCTTGCCATTTCAACACTCCCCCCTGCTCTCATGCTCACATCTCTGTCCTGGGATTGCTGCAGTGTTCCAGTGAACATCAACGCAAGCTCGAGGAACAGCATCTCATCTACCGATTAGGCACACTACAGCCTGACGGACTGAACATTGAGTTCAATAATTTCAGAGCATGACAGCCCCCCATTTTACTTTCATTTTTAGTTATTTTTTCTTCCTTTTTTTTTACATTCTTTTTTACATTTTTTACTATCTTTTTTTGCATTTATTTCATTTCATCTTAGTTTGTTCAGTTTGCTTACCCACTGTTTTTTTTCAGGTTTTTTTTTCAGGTTTGCACTTGCTGCTGTTCAACATTCAGTGTATTCACACCTAATCTGTACTAATGCTTTGTCTTTCAACACACCATCAACATATTGTTTGCCTTTGCTCCGTGACCTTTTGGTCAGCTATGTGGCCTGGTCCAATCTGCACCTTCTCCTTTGTTATCTCTTGCCCCACCCCCACCTCACTTGCTTATAATCTGTGACTTTTCTAATATTTGTCAGTTCTGAAGAAGGGTCACTGACCCGAAACGTTAACTCTGCTTCTCTTTCCACAGATGCTGCCAGATCTGCTGAGTGGTTGCAGTATTTCTTGTTTTTGTTTCAGATTTCCAGCATCCGCAGTATTTTGCTTTTATTTTTGTGAGTTTGAGTGCCATTTCGTTTTTCCCTTTTTTAAGGCTTCATGAGCAGAGAGTACAGGGAGTGTTTGAAATGAGCAAGTCTCGCTTTGATTCAGGACTCTTACCTCTCCGCAGCATCTCTCTATGAAAGATTGAATTTGATCTCATTTCATTCTCAGCTCGGGGTCTGTGCGGCTCAGTGGCACTTCTGGCTGTCTCCCGCTTCACAATCCATCAGTACTGAGAAAGCAATGGGGATTATTACTCACATGTTGTGTTCTTTAATTTTTTGGAAAACTTGAATGTATGTATTTTCTTCCAAAACACGGACACCAAAACACTGTTAATGTAGAGCTGAAATAGCTCAGTTGGGCGAGCATTAGACTGAAGATTTAAATGTCCCTGGTTCAAAGAACAAAGAACAAAGAACAAAGATAATTACAGCACAGGAACAGGCCCTTCGGCCCTTCAAGCCTGCGCCAATCCAGATCCTCTCTCTAAACATGTCGCCTATTTTCTAAGGTTCTGTATCTCTTTTCTTCCTGCCCATTCATGTATCTGGCTAGATACATCTTAAAAGACTCCATCGTGCCCGCATCTACCACCTCCGCTGGCAATGCGTTCCAGGTGCCCACCACCCTCTGCGTAAAGAACTTTCCACGCATATCCCCCCTAAACTTTTCCCCTTTCACTTTGAACTCGTGTCCTCTAGTAATTGAATCCCCCACTCTGGGAAAAAGCCTCTTGCTGTCCACCCTGTCTATACCTCTCATGATTTTGTACACCTCAATCAGGTCCCCCCTCAACCTCTTTCTTTCTAATGAAAATAATCCTAATCTGCTCAACCTCTCTTCATAGCTAGCGCCCTCCATACCAGGCAACATCCTGGTGAACCTCCTCTGCACCCTCTCCAAAGCATCCACATCCTTTTGATAATGTGGCGACCAGAACTGTACGCAGTATTCCAAATGTGGCCGAACCAAAGTCCTATACAACTGTAACATGACCTGCCAACTCTTGTACTCAATGCCCCGTCCGATGAAGGAAAGCATGCCGTATGCCTTCTTGACCACTCTATTTATCTGCGTTGCCACCTTCAGGGAACAGTGGACCTGAACACCCAAATCTCTCTGGACATCAATTTTCCCCAGGACTTTTCCATTTACTGTATAGTTCACTCTTGAATTGGATCTTCCAAAATGCATCACCTCGCATTTGCCCTGATTGAACTCCATCTGCCATTTCTCTGCCCAACTCTCCAATCTATCTATATTCTGCTGTATTCTCTGACAGTCCCCTTCACTATCTGCTGCTCCACCAATCTTAGTGTCGTCTGCAAATTTGCTAATCAGTCCACCTATACTTTCCTCCAAATCATTAATGTATATCACAAACAACAGTGGTCCCAGCACGGATCCCTGTGGAACACCACTGGTCACACGTCTCCATTTTGAGAAATTCCCTTCTACTGCTACTCTCTGTCTCCTGTTGCCCAGCCAGTTCTTTATCCATCTAGCTAGTACACCTTGGACCCCAAGCGCCTTCACTTTCTCCATCAGCCTGCCATGGGGAACCTTATCAAACGCCTTACTGAAGTCCATGTATATGACATCGACAGCCCTTCCCTCATCAATCAACTTTGTCACTTCCTCAAAGAATCTTGGGTTTCAGCAATTTCGCTTCCTTATGCGTCCCTTGCCTTGGTTCTGATTTTCCAGTTGCACAATTTACTTTGAGATTATTTACCAAGCACCAGTGGATTGAATTTGAGAAACAACACAGAATCATTTACAACAAAGAAGGTGGTCATTTGGCCTATCACGTCCATGCTGGCTCTTCCCGGAGCAATCTCGTCAGTTCCACTCACCAGCTCGATCCGTTTCCTCCTGCAAGTATCTTTCCTTCAAGTATCCATCCAATTTCCTTTTCAAATCATTGATTGTCTCTGCTTCCACCACACTCGTACGCCAAGACATTACCACCCACAACATAAAAAAATTCCACCTCATCAAGGATGGGAAATATTTACATCTTCTATATTTGCTTATTCTCTATTTCTATGAGAATAGACTGGCAGTCAACATGAAAGGAAACCCAAAAATCTTCGAGCAGCATGTAAATGATAAGTGGGTAGTAAGAGGTTGAGTCGGGCCTATTAGGGACAAAAAGGATAATATAAGCTTAGAGGTGCAGGGCAATGTTAATCTACTTAATGAGTACTTTGCATCAGTGATCACCAAGGAAGTGGAATTTGACAAAATATCAGTTGAAGTGAAGAAAGTAGAGGCAATGGAGAGAGTACAAATTAGGAGAGGGAGGTACTAAAAAGGCTGGCTGTGCTTAGGGAAGATAAATCATCTGGTCCGGATGGCTCACATCCCAGGTTGCGAAAGGAAATGCGGATGCAGATAACGGAAGGGCTTGCTATAATCTTCCAATCTTCCCTGGATACGGGGGAGGTGCCAGAGGATTAAACAGTGGCAAATGCGACACCCTTATTCAAGAAAGGGTGTAAGGACAGTCCGGGTAACTACAGGCCAGTTAGATTAAAAGCAGCGGTGGGTAAGGTTTTAGAAAGAATAATCAGGGTAAAAAATCAACAGTCACTTGGAGAGGTTCGAGTTAATTAAGGAGAGTGAGCATGGATTTATAAAAGGGAGTTCATGCTTGACTAATCTAACTGCATTTTTTGATGAACTTACAGAGCAGGTTGATGAAGGGAATGCAGTGGATGTTGTTTATATGGATTTTAAGGAAGCGTTTGACAAGGTACCACATAAAAGGGCGGTTAACAAAATTGAGGTTCGTGGTATAGGAGGGTCAGTGTCCAATTGGATAGAAAATTGGTTTAAGGACAGAAAACAGCGAGTCTTATTAAATGGTTCTTTGTCAGACTGGAGGATAGTCGACAGTGGTGTTCCCCAAGGGTCAGTGCTAGAACCAATGCTTTTTTTGCTCAAGGTAATTGACTTGGATCTTGGAATACAGAGTAGAATCTCAAAATATCCTGATGACAACAAACTTGGAGGAGCGGCAAACAGTGAGGATGATATGAACTGCCTGCAACAGGACAGTGATAGGCTAGCGGAATGGGCAGACAGGTGGCAGATGGAATTTAATAGTGACAAGTGTGAGGTGATGTATTTTGGCATAAGGAATAGGGAGAGGCAATATATACTTAATGGCACAGTTCTAAAGAGTGTACTGGAATAGAGGGACTTGGGGTTCATGTGCATCAAGCTTTGAAGGTGGCAAGTCATATTGCGAGAGTGGTTCGCAAAGCATATGGGATCTTGGGCTTTATAAATAGAGGCATTGAGTACAAAAGCAGGGAAGTTATGCTGAACCATTATAAAATTCTGGTTAGGCCCCAATTGGAGTGTTGCTTCCAGTTCTGCTCAGCAGACTTTAGAAAGAATGTGAGGGTCCTTGAGAGGACGCAGAGGCGATTTACCAGAAGGGATCCAGGGATGGGGGATTTTAGTTACAAGGTTACGTTGGAAAAGCTAAGATTATTCTGCCTATATCAAAGGAGATTGAGTGGAGAATTGATAGAGGTGTAAAACACCTCTAGAGAACAGGCCATCCTGGACTGGGTATTGTGTAATGAGAAAGGATTAGTTTACAATCTTGTTGTGTGGGGTCCCTTGGGGAAGTGCGCCCATAATATGATAAAATTCTTCATTAAGATGGAGAGTGAGATAGTTGATTCCGAGACTCGGGTCCTGAATCTAAACAAAGGAAACTATGAAGGTATGAGGCGGGAGTTGGCTATGATAGATTGGGGAACGTTACTTAAAGGGTTGACAGTGGATAGGCAATGGCTAGCATTTAAAGAGCGCATGGATGAATTACAACAATTGTTCATTCCTGTCTGTGCAAAAGTAAAACAGGAAGGGTGGCTCAACTGTGGCTTACAAAAGAAATTAAGGAAAGTATTAGATCCAAGGAGGAGAAATATAAAATGGCCAGAACAAGCAGCAAACCTGAAGATTGTGAGCAGTTTGGAATTTAGCAGAGGAGGACAAAAGGATTGATTAAGAAGGGGGAAATAGAGTATGAGAGTAAGCTAGCAAAGAACATAAAAACTGACTGTCAAAGCTTCTATAGATATGTGTAGAGAAAAAGATTAGTGAAGGCAAATGTGGGCCCCTTACAGTCAGAAACGGGGGAATTTATAATGGGGAACAAAGAAATGGCAGACCAATTAAATACATACTTTGGATCTGTCTTCAGAAAGGAGGATACAAATTATCTCCCAGAAATGTTGGGGAACATAGGGTCTAATGAGAAGGAGGAACTGTATGAAATAAGTATTAGTCGGGAATGTTTGGGAAATTGATGGGATTGAAGGCCGATAAATCCCCAGGGCCTGATAATCTACATCCCAGAGTAATTAAGGAAGTGGCCCTTGAAATAGCAGATGCATTTCTGGTCTTTTTTCAAAATTCTATCGACTCTGGAACAGTTCCAATGGATTGGACGGTAGTTAATGTAACTCCGCTATTTAAAAAAAGAGGCAGAAAGAAAACAGCGAATTATATACCGGTTAGCCTGACATCAGTCGTGGGGAAAATGCTGGAGTCCATTATAAAAGATGTAATAGCAGAGTGCAATAATAACTCGTCTCCACTCCTAGTATTTCTACATCCCACACATTCACTATCATGTGAACAATTATTTCCTGTTGTGTCTCTCTCAGATTTGTAAACTTCACTGTTTTGGAGTGAGGTGACATCTACTGGCGGGAAGCCAGAAACACAATCAAGCAGCAGAAACTCCACAGTCTGTCAGGGTTAAAGAAACATTGCAATGTGAGGATACAGCGAAGTGGTTTGATTGGGTAGATGGAGACATGATTCCACTTGTGGTGGTGTCTGAAGAAAAGGCCAGAAATACAAAATTGTCATTAATAAAAGAAGTGAGGAATTCATGAAAAATGTCGTAACGTAGTGAATGATTAGAATGTGGATAGAATAGAAAGTGAGATTGGATGGACAGAAGCAGTCTGAAAGGATGGCTGAAACAAAAGGTGAGTGCCCTGAAACGTTAACTGTGTTTCTCACAGCACAGATGCTGCCAGAGCTGCTGAACATTTCCAGCACTTTCTGTTTTTATTTCAGCATTTGCAGGATGTTTCTTTGATCTGAAAAAAAATGGATGATTGGCTGGGGGGTTCCAGTGAAATTCCACAGCAGCTAATAAAACCTGACCTGTCAGTGTCTTGTTGGTCTAGGGGTATGATTCTCGCTTAGGGAGTATGGTTAATTAACATGTGAGAGATCCCGGGTTCAAGTCCCTGACGAGCCCTGGTCTGCTGGCATTTTTAGATTAAGGTTATCTATTGGTTTCAGCATTGCAGAAGGTGGAATTGACTTCCATCCGGAGCTGGCTTGAGGACCAGACAACTGGATTCAAAGAGCTTGTCGACAAAATAGCAATTAACTAAATGTCCAGACAGCCAAGTGGGAAGAGAAAGTTGTTGCTGTAATTGTGACCTGACTCCAAAAACAACAGGACTGGGTTCTGGACTGGAATGGAATGGAATTCTTCAGTGTTTCTGTTGTTTGGCTTGCATTGACTCATCGATTTTCTTGTTTTTCACTTTGTCGATGCCTTTGAATAATTGTGGATCCTTCTTCAGGGTGTCTCCTTTCACCAGGTAGTTCTGACCTCCGATGATGTTGATTGTAATCAGCTTCAATTCGCTGACAGTTTTGGAAGTGAGCAGATTTCCTTTGCTTGAGTCTACAACATGGAACTCAGTCTGACATGTGGACCCATGGGAGGATTTGAATGCCATCCCTGCGTTGGAGTTGCATCCATCCAATAAGAGACCGAGTAGAAGTGACAGTTCTGTCAGTCGAATATGAGACTTTTAATGGCAGGGTTGTGAGTTTGAGTGCCATTCTGTTTTTCCCTTTTTTCAGGCTTCATGAGCAGAGAGTACAGGGAGTGTTTGAAATGAGCAAGTCTCGCTTTGATTCAGGACTCTTACCTCTCAGCAGCATCTCACTATGAAAGATTGAATTTGATCTCATTTCATTCTCAGCTCGGGGTCTGTGCGGCTCAGTGGCACTTCTGGCTGTCTCCCGCTTCACAATCCATCAGTACTGAGAAAGCAATGGGGAATATTACTCACATGTTGTGTTCTTTAATTTTTTGGAAAACTTGAATGTATGTATTTTCTTCCAAAACAAGGACACCAAACCACTGTTAATGTAGGGCTGAAATGGCTCAGTTGGGAGAGCGTTAAACTGAAGATTTAAAGGTCCCAGGTTCAATCCTGGGTTTCAGCAATTTCGCTTCCTCATGTGTCCCTTGCCTTGGTTCTGATTTTCCAGTTGCACAATTTACTTTGAGATTATTTACCAAGCACCAGTGGATTGAATTTGAGAAACAACACAGAGTCATTTACAACATAGAAGGTGGTCATTTGGCCTATCACGCCCATGCTGGCTCTCCCCGGAGCAATCTAGTCAGTTCCACTCACCAGCTCGATCCCTTTCCTCCTGCAAGTTTCTTTCCTTCAAGTATCCATCCAATTTCCTTTTCAAATCATTGATTGTCTCTGCTTCCACCACACTCGTGGGCCAAGACATTACCACCCACAACATAAAAAATTCCACCTCATCAAGGATGGGAAATACTTACATCTTCTATATTTGCTTATTCTCTATTTCTATGAGAATAGACTGGTAGTCAACATGAAAGGAAACCCAAAAATGTTCGAGCAGCATGTAAATGATAAGTGGGTAGTAAGAGGTTGAGTCGGGCCTATTAGGGACAAAAAGGATAATATAAGCTTAGAGGTGCAGGGCAATGTTGATCTACTTAATGAGTACTTTGTATCAGTGATCACTAAGGAAGTGGAATTTGACAAAATATCAGCTGAAATGAAGAAAGTAGAGGCAATGGAGAGAGTACAAATTATGAGAGGGAGGTACTAAAAAGGCTGGCTGTGCTTAGGGAAGATAAATCACCTGGTCCGGATGGCTCACATCCCAGGTTGCGAAAGGAAATGCGGATGCAGATAACGGAAGGGCTTGCTATAATCTTCCAATCTTCCCTGGATACGGGGGAGGTGCCAGAGGATTAAACAGTGGCAAATGCGACACCCTTATTCAAGAAAGGGTGTAAGGACAGTCCGGGTAACTGCAGGCTAGTTAGATTAACAGCAGCGGTGGGTAAGGTTTTAGAAAGAATAATCAGGGTAAAAAATCAACAGTCACTTGGAGAGGTTCGAGTTAATTAAGGAGAGTGAGCATGGATTTATAAAAGGGAGTTCATGCTTGACTAATCTAACTGCATTTTTTGATGAACTAACAGAGCAGGTTGATGAAGGGAATGCAGTGGATGTTGTTTATATGGATTTTAAGGAAGCGTTTGACAAGGTACCACATAAAAGGGCGGTTAACAAAATTGAGGTTCGTGGTATAGGAGGGTCAGTGTCCAATTGGATAGAAAATTGGTTTAAGGACAGAAAACAGCGAGTCTTATTAAATGGTTCTTTGTCAGACTGGAGGATAGTCGACAGTGGTGTTCCCCAAGGGTCAGTGCTAGAACCAATGCTTTTTTTGCTCAAGGTAATTGACTTGGATCTTGGAATACAGAGTAGAATCTCAAAATATCCTGATGACAACAAACTTGGAGGAGCGGCAAACAGTGAGGATGATATGAACTGCCTGCAACAGGACAGTGATAGGCTAGCGGAATGGGCAGACAGGTGGCAGATGGAATTTAATAGTGACAAGTGTGAGGTGATGTAAAGGAATAGGGAGAGGCAATATATACTTAATGGCACAGTTCTAAAGAGTGTACTGGAATAGAGGGACTTGGGGTTCATGTGCATCAATCTTTGAAGGTGGCAAGACATATTGCGAGAGTGGTTCGCAAAGCATATGGGATCTTGGGCTTTATAAATAGAGGCATTGAGTACAAAAGCAGGGAAATTATGCTGAACCATTATAAAACTCTGGTTAGGCCCCAATTGGAGTGTTGCTTCCAGTTCTGCTCAGCAGACTTTAGAAAGAATGTGAGGGTCCTTGAGAGGACGCAGAGGTGATTTACCAGAATGGATCCAGGGATGGGGGATTTTAGTTACAAGGTTAGGTTGGAAAAGCTAGGATTATTCTGCCTATATCAAAGGAGATTGAGTGGAGAATTGATAGAGGTGTATAACACCTCTAGAGAACAGGCCATCCTGGACTGGGTATTGTGTAATGAGAAAGGATTAGTTAACAATCTTGTTGTGTGGGGTCCCTTGGGGAAGTGCGCCCATAATATGATAAAATTCTTCATTAAGATGGAGAGTGAGAGAGTTGATTCCGAGACTCGGGTCCTGAATCTAAACAAAGGAAACTATGAAGGTATGAGGCGGGAGTTGGCTATGATAGATTGGGGAACGTTACTTAAAGGGTTGACAGTGGATAGGCAATGGCTAGCATTTAAAGAGCGCATGGATGAATTACAACAATTGTTCATTCCTGTCTGTGCAAAAGTAAAACAGGAAGGGTGGCTCAACTGTGGCTTACAAAAGAAATTAAGGAAAGTATTAGATCCAAGGAGGAGAAATATAAAATGGCCAGAACAAGCAGCAAACCTGAAGATTGTGAGCAGTTTGGAATTTAGCAGAGGAGGACAAAAGGATTGATTAAGAAGGGGAAAATAGAGTATGAGAGTAAGCTAGCAGAGAACACAAAAACTGACTGTAAAAGCTTCTATAGATATGTGTAGAGAAAAAGATTAGTGAAGACAAATGTGGGCCCCTTGCAGTCAGAAACGGGGGAATTTATAATGGGGAACAAAGAAATGGCAGACCAATTAAATACATACTTTGGATCTGTCTTCACAACGGAGGATACAAATTATCTCCCAGAAATGTTGGGGAACATAGGGTCTAGTGAGAAGGAGGAACTGTATGAAATCAGTATTAGTAGGGAATGTTTGGGAAATTGATGGGATTGAAGGCCGATAAATCCCCAGGGCCTGATAATCTACATCCCAGAGTACTTAAGGAAGTGGCCCTTGAAATAGCAGATGCATTTCTGGTCTTTTTACAAAATTCTATCGACTCTGGAACAGTTCCAATGGATTGGACGGTAGTTAATGTAACTCCATTATTTTAAAAAAAGAGGCAGAAAGAAAACAGCGAATTATATACCGGTTAGCCTGACATCAGTCGTGGGGAAAATGCTGGAGTCCATTATAAAAGATGTAATAGCAGAGTGCAATAATAACTCGTCTCCACTCCTAGTATTTCTGAATCCCACACATTCACTATAATGTGAACAATTATTTCCTGTTGTGTCTCTCTCAGATTTGTAAACTTCACTGCATTGGAGTGAGGTGACATCTACTGGCGGGAAGCAAGAACTGCAATCAAGCAGCAGAAACTCCACAGTCTGTCAGGGTGAAAGAAACATTGCAATGTGAGGATACAGCGATGTGGTTTGATTGGGTAGATGGAGACATGATTCCACTTGTGGTGGTGTCTGAAGCAAAGGCCAGAAATACAAAATTGTCAGTAATAAAAGAAATGAAGAATTCATGAAAAATGTAGTAACGTAGCGAATGGTTAAAATGTGGATTGAATAGAAAGTGAGATTGGATGGACAGAAGCAGTCTGAAAGGATGGCTGAAACAAAAGGTGAGTGCCCTAAAACGTTAACTGTGTTTCTCACAGCACAGATGCTGCCAGAGCTGCTGAGCATTTCCACCACATTCTGTTTTTATTTCAGCATTTGCAGGATGTTGCTTTGATCTGAAAAAAAATGGATGATTGGCTGGGGGGTTCCAGTGAAATTCCACAGCAGCGAATAAAGCCTGACCTGTCAGTGGCTCGTTGGTCTAGGGGTATGATTCTCGCTTAGGGTGTATGGTTAATTAACATGCGAGAGATCCTGGGTTTAAATCCCAGACGAGCCCTGGTCTGCTGGCATTTTTAGATTAAGGTTATCTATTGGTTTCAGCCTTGCAGAAGGTGGAATTGACTTCCATACGGAGCTGGCTTGAGGACCAGACAACTGGATTCAAAGAGCTTGTCGAAAAAATTGTAATTAACTAAATGTACAGATAGCCAAGTGGGAATATAAAGTTGTTGCTGCAATTGTGACCTGACTCCAAATACAACAGGACTGGGTTCTGGACTGGAATGGAATGGAATTCTTCAGTGTTTCTGTTGTTTGGCTTGCATTGACTCATCGATTTTCTTGTTTTTCACTTTGTCGATGCCTTTGAATAATTGTGGATCCTTCTTCAGAGTGTCTTCTTTCACCAGGTCGTTCTGACCTCTGATGATGTTGATCGTAATCAGCTTCAATTCGCTGATAGTTTTGGAAGTGAGCAGATTTCCTTTGCTTGAGTCTACAACATGGAACTCAGTCTGACATGTGGACCCATGGGAGGATTTGAATGCCACTCCTGCGTTGGAGTGGCATCCATCCAATAAGAGAGCGAGTAGAAGTGACAGTTCTGTCAGTCGAACATGAGACTTTTAATGGCAGGGTTGTGAGTTTGAGTGCCATTCTGTTTTTCCCTTTTTTAAGGCTTCTTGAGCAGAGAGTACAGCCAGTGTTTGAAATGAGCAAATCTCGCTTTGATTCAGGACTCTTACCTCTCTGCAGCATCTCGCTATGAAAGATTGAATTTGATCTCATTTCATTCTCAGCTCAGGGTCTGTGCGGCTCATTGGCACTTCTGGCTGTCTCCCGCTTCACAATCCATCAGTCCTGAGAAAGCAATGGGGAATATTACTCACATGTTGTGTTCTTTAATTTTTTGGAAAACTTGAATGTTTGTATTTTCTTCCAAAATAAGGACACCGAACCACTGTTAATGTGGGGCTGAAATAGTTCAGTTGGGAGAGCGTTAGACTGAAAATCTAAAGATCCCTGGTTCAATCCCGGGTTTCAGCAATTCCGCTTCCTTATGCGTCCCTTGCCTTGGTTCTGATTTTCTGGTTGCACAATTTACTTTGAAATTATTTACCAAACACCAGTGGATTGAATTTGAGAAACAACACAGTCATTTGCAGCATAGAAGGTGGTCGTTTGGCCTATCACGTCCATGCTGGCTCTCCCCGGAGCAATCTAGTCAGTTCCACTCACCAGCTCGATCCCTTTCCTCCTGCAAGTTTCTTTCCTTCAAGTATCCATCCAATTTCCTTTTCAAATCATTGATTGTCTCTGCTTCCAGCACACTCGTGGGCCAAGTCATTACTACCCACAAGATAAAAAAGTTCCACCTCATCAAGGATGGGAAATACTTATATCTTCTATATTTAGCTTATTCTCTATTTCTATGAGAATAAAATGGCAGTCAACATGAAAGGAAACCCAAAAATCTTCGAGCAGCATGTAAATGATAAGTGGGTAGTAAGAGGTTGAGTCGGGCCTATTTGGGAGAAAGAGGATAATATAAGCTTAGAGGTGCAGGGCAATTTTAATCTGCTTAATGAGTACTTTGTATCAGTGATCACTAAGGAAGTTGAATTGGACAAAATATCAGTAGAAGTGAAGAGAGTAGAGGCAATGGAGAGAGTACAAATTGAGAGAGGGAGGTACTAAAAAGGCTGGCTGTGCTTCGGGTAGATAAATCACCTGGTCCGGATGGCTTGCAGCCCAGGTTGCGAAAGGAAATGTGGATGCAGATTACGGAAGGGTTCAGTATAATCTTCCAATCTTCCCTGGATACGGGGGAGGTGCCAGAGGATAAACAGTGGCAAATGCGACGCCCTTATTCAAGAAAGGGTGTGAGGACAGTCTGGGTAACTACAGGCTAGTTAGATTAACAGCAGTGGTGGGTAAGGTTTTAGAAAGAATAATCAGGTTAAAAAATCAACAGTCACTTGGAGAGGTTCGAGTTAATTAAGGAGAGTGAGCATGGATTTATAAATGAAAGTTCATGCTTGACTAATCTAACTGCATTTTTTGATGAACTAACAGAGCAGGTTGATGAAGGGAATGCAGTGGATGTTGTTTATATGGATTTTAAGGAAGCGTTTGACAAGGTACCACATAAAAGGGCGGTTAACAAAATTGAGGTTCGTGGTGTAGGAGGGTCAGTGTCCAATTGGATAGAAAATTGGTTTAAGGACAGAAAACAGCGAGTCTTATGAAATGGTTCTTTGTCAGACTGGAGGATAGTCGACAGAGGTGTTCCCCAAGGGTCAGTGCTAGAATCACTGCTTTTTCTGCTCAAGATAAATGACTTGGATCTTGGAATACAGAGTAGAATCTCAAAATATCCCGATGACAACAAACTTGGAGGAGTGGCAAACAGTGAGGATGATATGAACTGCCTGCAACAGGACAATGATAGGCTAGCAGAATGGGCAGACAGGTGGCAGATGGAATTCAACAGTGATAAATGTGAGGTGATGTATTTTGGCAGAAGGAATAGGGAGAGGCAATATATACTTATTGGCACAGTTCTAAAGTGTGTGTTGGAATAGAGGGACTTGGGGTTCATGTGCATCAATCTTTGAAGGTGGCAAGACATATTGCGAGAGTGGTTCGCAAAGCATATGGGATCTTGGGCTTTATAAATAGAGGCATTGAGTACAAAAGCAGGAAAGTTATGCTAAACCATTATAAAACTCTGATTAGGCCCCAATTGGAGTGTTGCTTCCAGTTTTGCTTACCACACTTATGAAAGAATGTGAGGGTCCTTGAGAGGATGCAGAGGAAATTCACCAGAATGGATCCAGGGATGGAGGATTTTAGTTACAAGGTTAGGTTGGAAAAGCTAGGGTTGTTCTGCCTGTATCAAACGAGAGTGAGGGAAGAATTCATAGATGTGTTTTCGGCTATGACAGTTTTAAATAAGTTGGCAAGGAAACATTGTTCCCTTTAACTATTGGTACAAGGACTAGCGGACACAGACTGAAGGTATTGGACAGGAGATACAGGGGGAATGTGCGGAAGAATTTTTTTACACAGTGATTGGTGATGATCTGTAACTCGCTGCCCACGAGGGCGGTGGAAATGGAAATAATCGAGGATTACAAAAGGAATTTGAATGGGCACTTGAAGGAAACAATTTTACAGGGCTATGGGGATCGAGCAGACAAGTAATAACTCGTCTCCACTCCTAGTATTTCTAAATCCCACACATTCACTACAATGTGAACAATTCCTTCCTGTTGTGTCTCTCTCAGATTTGTAAACTTCACTGTATTGGAGTGAAGTGACATCTACTGGCAAGAAACAAGAACTGCCGTGATGAGATCAGCCATGATTGTATTGAATGGCAGAGCAGGCTCGAGGGGCTGAATTACCGACTCCTGCTTCTAGTTCTTATGTTCATAGAATCACACAGCACAGAAGGAGGCCATTTGGCCCCATTGTGCCTCTGCTGACTCTCTAACAAAAAGATGCAATTAGTCCAACCCCCTGCCTATTTCCCCATAATCCTGGAGAATTTCACTTTGAAATATTTGTCCAATTCCTTTATGAAAGTTATAATTGAATCTGTTTCCACCACCCTGTCAGACAATTCATTCCAAATCCGAATCAGTTACTGGGTTAAATGATCTCTCCTCACCTCCCCTTGACATTTTTGGCCAATTATTTTAAATCTATGTCCTCTGGTTACTGACCCCCAGGACATTGGAAACAGTTTCTCCCTCTCTACCGTATGAAAATCCTTCATGATTCTGAACACCTCTATTAAATCTTGCCTTAACCTTCTCTACTCTGAAGAGAACAATCCCAGCTTCACCAGCCTGTCCAGAGAACTGACACCCCTCATCTCTGGGATCATTCTAGTAAATCTCCTCTGAACTGTCTCAGAAGCTTTGATGTCCTTTCTAAAGCCTGGTGCCCAGAACTGGACACATTACTCGAGCTGAGATCGAGCCAGCGACGCCCACATCCCACGAACGAATAAAAAAACGCTCCCTAACCAGTCCCCAATTCTTAAGCATTTATCGACGCTCCCTGCCCAGTCCCCAAATCTTATTAATTTAGAAACGCTCCCTGCCCAGTCTCCAATTCTTATCGATTTACAGACGCTTCCTGACCAGTACCCAATTCTTATCGATTTACAGATGCTTCCTGACCAGTACCCAAATCTTATTCATTTAGAGACGCTCCCTGCCCAGTCCCCAATTCTTATCCATTTACAGACGCTCCCTGATCAGTACCCAACTTTTATTCATTTAGAGACGCTCCCTGCCCAGTCCCTAATTCTTATCCATCTACAGACACTCCCTGACCAGTACGCAAATCTTATTCATTTAGAGACACTCCCTGACCAGTACCCAAATTTTATTCATTTAGAGACGCTCCCTGCCCAGTCCCCAATTCTTATCCATTTACAGACGCTCCCTGACCAGTATCCAAATGTTATTCATTTGGAGACGCTCCCTGTCCAGTTCCCAATTCTTATCCATTTACAGACGCTCCCTGACCAGTACCCAAATTTTATTCATTTAGAGATGCTCCCTGCCCAGTCTCGAATTCTTCTCCATCTCCAGACGCTCCCTGCCCAGACCCCAATTCTTATCCATTTATAGACGCTCCCTGACCAGTACCCAAATTTTATTCATTTAGAGACGCTCCCTGCACAGTCCCCAATTCTTATCCATTTACAGACGCTCCCTGACCAGTACCCAAATTTTATTCATTTAGAGACGCTCCCTGCCCAGTCTCCAATGCTTATCCATCTCCAAACGCTCCCTGCCCAGACCCCAATTCTTATCCATTTATGGACGCGGTTTCGGGAAGCCTCACCGGGAAAAGCTTCACCGTCGCCATCCGCAGGGATACAGATGGGATTGTTCCATGTTATTGTGGCCCGTAGGCCCTGCACCAGCTGTGTGAGCCCGCAAAGGGCGCGGTCTTCTCGCACTTTGTGAATATCCCGCTCCAACTCCGAACCCGCAGCTCCAGCGCCTGACAGAGCTGTCTCTACTGCGCCTGTGCGCCCCGCTCCTGTAACAGATTGGGCGGATTCGAGGCCGCTGAGCATTCTGGGTACCACACCTGTCATTAATGCTATTCTTTCAGCTGATAGGTTTTATTACGTACATTTCATGCCCTGGTATCGTCGTGAGTGTTTTCTTTTGTACCTGTCAGTGCCTGGGAGGATAGAGTCAGCTTCACTTTGTAACCATGAGTTTCTGGTGTGAGAAAGTGGTGTTTAACTCAGTATATTTCAGTTTTTGGTCTGTGACTGTGGGTATTATTCAGTACCTGTTTGTTTCTGCTATTGCTCTGTGAGTTTCACCACATATCTTTCAACAACTTGTATGTGAGCATCAGCTTTTGTCTATATCTATCAGTTTCTGAGAAGTGAGAAAGGGTTTGATTCTATCCCTATCAGTTTCTGTTACATGCATGTGTCTTTAATCTGCACCTCCTCTGAGTGTGTCTTCGTCTCTGTACTTGTAGGTGAGTATGTGTTTTGCTTTGTATCTCTCAGTCTTTGAAGTGTGAGCCTGGGTTTGTCCCTAATTTCCTTTTTACCTTGCAGTTGGGATATGAAAGAAAGATTTTTACACGTTACCTGCCAACTGCTGCTAAGTGACTGTGGGTTTCACACTGTAACTGTCAATTTCTTGTCTGGTAATGCGAAGTTTACAGTGCACCTGTCAGTTTCCAGTCTAGGACTGAGTTGGTTTTACTCTGTCCCTAGCATTCGCTGGTATGTCAGTGTGGGGTTTACATTGCACCTGTCAGTTTCTTGTATGTGAGTGTTGATTTCACTCTGAAAAGAATCATCGATCACAGAATAGTTACAGAACAAAAGGAAGCCATTCAGTTCATTGTGCTTGTGCTGCTTCTCTGCAGGAGCAACTCAGCTTATGCCACAGACTCATGTATTCCATGAAAACATGCACTTTTTTTCACTTCAGATAATTATCTTTTACCATTTTGAAAGTCATGGTTGAATCAGCCTCCATCACACTCTCAAACAGTGCATATCAGATCTTAACCACTCGCTGTGCAAAATAAGTTTTTCCTCATGTTGCCTTTGGTTCTTTTGCCATTCACCTTAAATCGGTGTCCTCTGGTTACAGAGCCTTGAATAATATTCCCCATTGCTTTCTCAGCACTGATGGATTGTGAAGCAGGAGACAGCCAGAAGTCCCACTGAGCCGCACTGATCCCGAGCTGGGAATGAAATGAGATGAAGTTCAATCGTTCACAGCGAGATGCTGCAGAGAGATAAGAGTCCCGAATCAAAGTGAGACTTTCTCATAATTTTGCTGAATTTCATTTCAAACACTCCTTGTACTCTCGGCTCATGAAGCCTTAAAAAAGGGAAAAACAAAATGGCACTCCAACTCACCACCCTGAAATCAAAAGTTTAATGTTCGACTGACTGAACTGTCACTTCTACTCGGTCTCTTATTGGATGGATGCAACTGTATTCTTCAACGCAGGGGTGGCATTCAAATCCTCCCATGGGTCCACATGTCAGACTGAGTTCCATGTTGTAGACTCAAGCAAAGGAAATCTGCTCAGTTCCAAAACTATCAGTGAGTTGAAGCTCGTTTCGATCATCATCATCAGAGGTCAGAACTACCTGGTGAAAGAAAACACCCTGAAGAAGGATCCACAATTATTCAAAGGCATCAACAAAGTGAAAAACAAGAAAATCAATGAGCCAATGCAAGCCAAACAACAGAAATGGGAAAGGTTTCCTTTCCATACCAGAACCCAGTTCTGATGTTTTTTGGAGCCAGGCTTCAGTTAAAGTTACAACTTTATATTCCTATTTGGCTCTCTGTACATTTCATTCATTCCAATTTTGTCGACAAGCTCTTTGAATCCAGCCCTCTGGTCCTCAAGCAGGCTCCATATGGAAATCAATTCCGCCTTCTGTAAGGCTGAAACCAATCGACGACCTTAAACTAAAAACACCAACAAAGAAGGGCTTGTCCAGGATTTGAACCCAGGATCTCTCACACATTAATTAATCACTTACCCTAAGCAAGAATCATACCCCGAGATCAACATGCCACTGATATCAGAACTTCCTTTTAGCTCCTGTGGAATTTCACTGGCAGCCAAAGCCAATCATCCATTTTTTTTCAGATCAAAGCAACATCCTGCAAATTCTGAAATAAAAACAGAAAGTGCTGGAAATGTTCAGAAACTCTGGCAACATCTGTGGAGAGAGAAACAGAGTTAACCTTTCAGGGCGTTTACCTTTTGTTTGAGCCATCCTTTCACACTCCTTCTGTCCACCCAATCTCACTTTCTATTCTATCTAGATTCCACCCACTCACCACCTAAATACATTTGTCATGAATTCCTCATATCTTTTAATTATGACAATTTTATATTTCTGGCCTTTGCTTTGGACTCCACCACAAGTGGTATCATGTCTCCATCAACCCAATCAAACCCATTCACTATTTCCTCACATTGCAATGTTTCTTTCACCCTGACAGACTATGGAGTATCTGCTGCTTGGTTGCAGTTCTTGCTTCCTGCCAGTAGATGTCACCTCACTCCAGTACAGTGAAGTTTACAAATCTGAGAGCCACACAAGAAGAAAAATTCTTCACATTATGGTGAACAAGTCCCTCTATTCCTGCACACTCTTTAGAACTTTGCCATTAAGTATATATTGCCTCTATCTGTTTCTTCTGCCAAAATGCATCACCTCACACTAGTCACTATTAAATTCCATCTGCCACCTGTCTGCCCATTCTGCTAGCCTATCATTGTCTTGTTGCAGGCGGTTCATTTCATCCTCACTGTTTGCCACTTCTCCAAGTTTGGTTTTATCGGCATATTTTGAGATTCTGCTCTATATTCCAAGATCCAAGTCATTTATCTGTAGCAAAAAAAAGCAGTGGTTCCAACAGTGACCCTTGGGGTCGAGTACTGTATTCTGTACAATTTAGGTTTCCTTATTTTATATTTATTTAGAGATACAGCACTGAAACAGGCCCTTCAGCCTACCGAGTCTGTGCTGACCAAAAAACACCCATTTATACTCGCCCTGCAGTAATCCCATATTCCCTACCACCTACCTGCACTGGGAGCAATTTACAACAGCCAATTTACCTATCACCTGCAAGTCTCTGGCTGCGGGAGGAAACCAAAGCTCCCAGCAAAAACCCACATGGTCACAGGGAGAACTTGCAAACTCTGCACAGGCAGTAGCCAGAATCAAACCTCGGTTTTTGGAGCTGTGAGGTTGCGGTGCTAACCACTGTGCCGCCCATGACAATGCCACTACGCCATCACCTCCCCTTATCTAAGGAAGGATAGACTTGTCACAGAGGGAATGCAATGGAGATTCACCAGACTAATCCCCTTATGATGAGAGACTGCAGAAACTGGGCCCAAATTCTCTGGAGTTTCAAAGAATGAGAGGTGATCTCATTGAAACTTCCAAAATTCTTACAGGGTGTGACAGGGTAGATATGGATAGGATGTTTCCTCTGTCTAGTGAGTCTGGAAGAAGGGGACACAGTCTCAGAATAAGGACAGGCCATTTGAGACTGAGATGAGCAGGAATTTCTTTACTCAGAGGGTGGTTAATCTGTGGAATTCTTGATCCCAGAGGGCTGTGGAGGCTCAATTACTGAACATATTCAAGACAGAAATCAATAGATTTCTAAATACTACCGGGATCAAGGGATATGGAGATAGCAGGGAAAAATGGCAAAGAGGGATATGATCAGCCACGATCTGTTTGAATGGCGGAGCAGGCTCGATGGGCTGAATGGCCTAATGCCCCTATTTCCTATGATCCTATGAATCCCAATAATGTACATCAGACGTTAGACCGAGCTATGCATTACATCCCAGTTCAAAAATCCCACAGAGATTAAGACTGAAAGATACAGTATCAATTCCATTACTACAAAGTGAAGGACTTGGAGCTTGCAGACCAGCCCACGTATAAGATTGAAAGTTATGTTTTCATTCACAATCATTTTCACAGAGCTAAATATTGAATACCAATCCACAACTTGCACAGGACTACCAAATAAAACCTACGACTGTAAAATACAGTTAATCCATATTTTAAATTAAACACAAGGCAAATAAATATTGATGCATCAAGAGAGCGGGAAACAGTGAAAGTGGAGTGGACAGGAGTCCAAGCATGCTGGAGTTTGGAACAAAGTGAATAGTGACATCACAGGAAAGCTGCAAGGTGACAGGTTGTGATTAACGGCTGTTCGGGAGTAACTGTAAATAGTTAGTACACCACTATTAGGGTGGGTGTGTAAATGGCTGGGTTATAGCATTTCAACAACAGGCAGAATAAAAAGAGTATAAATTAAGTATTAATGATAAGGGACAAGTGAATCGTTGGTGAGTTTTTTGGAGTAAGGTTTATCTTAACTAGTGAACTGTATTGATTTTTAGTGGGATTTATCAGTACTAGGAAAGTTTTATTTATAATTCTAAGGTGTTGTAGTACTGTTAAGGTTTTTTTAGCAGTAGCAAATGGTCAACTAATGGCAGGGGTGTTTCAACCTTGAGAGTGCACCTCCTGTGATATGTGGGAGCTCCAGGATGCTTCCACTATCTTCGAGAACATTTGTGCCAGGAAGTGCTCTCAATTGTGGCAGCTTGAGCTCTGGGTTTTGGAACTTGAGTGGCAGCTGGTGACACTGCAGTGCATTCGTGAGAAGAGAGCTACATGGATAGCACGTTTATAGATGTGGTCACCCCACAGCTTAAGAGTATGCAGGGAGAGAGGGAATGGGTGATCAACAGGCAGTCAAAAAGAATCGAGTAGGTAGTGCAGGACACCCTGACTGCATGACGCTCTCCAACGGGTATTCAGTTCTGAATATGGAGGACAGTGATGCTTCCCTGGGGAGTGCAGCCAGAGCCAAGTCCATGGCACCATGGGTGACTCAGCTGCAAAGGGAGGTACAAGGAAGACTGGAAAAGCCATAGTGATAGGTGATTCAATAGTCAAGGGAACAATCAGGCATTTCTGTAGCCGCAGACATGAATCCAGGAATGGTATGTTGCCTCCCTGGTGCCAGGATCAAGGATGTCATTGAGCAGTTACAGAGCATCCTGAAAGGGGAGGGTGAACAGCCAGCAGTTGTTGTCCACATCGGAACAAACAACATAGGTAGAAATAAGGATGTTGTCCTGCAGTCAGAATTTGGGGAGTGAGGTAAGAAATTTGCAAATGGGACATCAAAAGTAATAATCTCCGGATTACTCCCAGTGCCAAGCGCAAGTGAGTACAGGAACAGAAGAAGACAGATGAATGTGTTGCTGGAAAGATGGTGCAGGAGGAAAGGCTTTAGATTCTTGGGAGCGGTCAGACGGGTTGCACCTGAACAGAGCTGGGACGGAGTTCCTTGCGGGGCATTTTGCTCGAGCTGTTGGGGAGGGTTTAAATTAGTTTGGCAGGGGGATGGGGACTGGAAGGTAGAGTCAGATGGGACAAAATCAGAAATGAAAATGGAAGGCAGAGAATTAATGGATGAGTCTGGAAGACTGAGGAAACAAAGTTTAGAAAATTAAAAAAGTGTTTGGCAGTGCTCAAGTGTATCTATTTCAATGCAAGGAGTATAGCAAATAAAGCAGATGAGCTGAGGACAGATAGACAGGTGGCAGTATGATATCATAGCTCTGAGAGAAACATGGCTTAAGGAGGGACAGGAATGGCAGCTCAACAGTCTTGGTTACAGGGTTTTCAGACGCGATAGGGAGGGAGATAAGAAAGGAGGGAGAGTGGCAATTTTTGTCAAAGCAACAGTACGGCAGCAATAGAAAGGGATTTTAACCACCCAAACATTAACTGAGATAGTTTTAGTGTAAAAGGAATTGAGGGAGCAGAATTCTTGTGATGCATTCAGGAGAAATATTTTAGCGAATATGTAGCAAGTCCAACAAGAGAGGACGCAGTTTTAGGAAATGAAGATGGGCAGGTGGAAGGAGTGGCAGTGGGAGAGCATTTTGGTGGTAGTGATCATAATTCAGTCAGTTTTAACATAATTATGGAAAGGACAAGGATACAACAAGAGTTAGAGTTCTCAATTGGGGCAAGGCCAACTTTACTAAGCTGAGGAGTGATTTAGCGAAAGTGGACTGGAAACAGGTACTTGAAGGTAAATCAGTGTCAGAGCAATGGGAAGAATTCAAGGGGAGATTCCAGGGGTTCAGAGTCAACATGTTCCCTCAAAGAAAAAGGGTGGGAAGGCCAAATCAAGAGCCCCATGGATGTCAAGGAGCTTATGGGTATGATATGGCAGTAAAGGAAAAATTATGCCCGACACAGAGAACTCAATACTACAGAAAGCTGAGAGGTCTATAGAATGTGGAGGGGGGAAATCAACATTGAAATTAGGAAAACTAAGAGAGGCATGAAAGAATATTGGCAATCAAAATCAAGGTAAACACAAAGATGTTTTATCAATACATTAAGAGTAAAAGGATAACTAAGGAAAGAGGAGGGCACAGAAAAGACCATAAAGGTAACCTATATGTAGGGCAGAAGATGTTGGCATTGTTCTTAATAAATACTTTGCATCTGTCTGCACAAAAGAGGGGGACGATGCAGATATTGTAGATAAGGAAGAGGGGTGTGAAGTATTGGATATGATCAACAGAGGGAGAGAGGACATACTAATGGAATTAGCTTATTTGTAAGTTGATAAATCACTAGGGATGGATGAAATGTACCCCAGGCTGTAAAAAGAAGCAAGAGAGGAAATAGCGGAAGGTCTGACCATCGTTTTCCAGACCTCACTGGATACAGGTGTTGTGCTGGAGGATTGGAGGACTGCTAACATTGTACCTCTGTTTAAAAAGGGAGTGAGGGCTAGACCGAATAATTACAGGCCAGTCGGTCTAACCTCAATAGTGGGAAAATTATTGGAATCTATTCAGAGAGACAGGATAAAATGTCACTTAGAAAGGCACAGATTAATCAAGGATAGTCAGCATGGATTTGTTAAGGGAAGATCTTGTCTGAACAACTTGATCGAAATTTTGAAGAATTAACAAGGAAAATAGATGAGGGTAGTGCAGTTTATGATGTGGTCTACATGGATGTAAATGTAGGGGGCATGATCAAGAAGTTTGCAAATGACACAAAGATTGGCCATGTGGTAAATAGCAAGGAGGATAACTGTAGGCTGCAGGAAGATCTTGATGGTCTGGTCAGATGGGCAGAAAAATGGCAAATTGAATTCAATCCAGAGAAGTGTGAGGTGATGCATTTGGGGAGGTCAAACAAGGCAAAGGAATACACGATTAATAGGAAAATGCTGAGAGGTGTAGAGGAAGTGAGGGACCTTGGAGTAAATGTCCACAGATCCTTGAAGGGAGCAGGACATATCGATAAGGTGGTAAAAAAGCATATGGAATCCTTTTTTTTCGACGAGGTATAGAATATAAGAGCAGGGAGGTTGTACTGTAACTGTATAAATCATTAGTCAGGCCACAACTTGAGTACTGTGTGCAGTTCTGATCACCTCATTACAGAAAGGATGTAATTGCCCTGGAGAGGGTACAGAGGAGATTTACGAGGATGTTGCCGGGACTGGAAAAATGCAGCTATGGGGAAAGATTGGATAGGATGGAGCTGTTCTCCTTGGAACAGAGGAGGCTGAGGGGTGATCAGACTGAAATGTACAACATTTTGCGGGGCCTGTATAGAGTTGAAGTGAAGGGCCTGTTCACCTTAGCAGAGAGGTCAGTGACTAGGGGAATAGATTTAAAGTTATTTAAAGATTACAGAGGAGATGAGGAAAAGTTTTTTTTCAGCCAGAGGGTGGAGGGGGTCTGGAACTCACTGCCTGATAGGGGAGTTGAGACAGAAACCCTCAACTCATTCAAAATGAGTCTGGATATACACCTCAAATGACGTAATCTGCAGGGTTATGCACCAAATGCTGAAAGGTGGGATTAGAATGGGTGGACAGTTTTCATCTGGCACAGACACAATGGGCCAATTGGCCTCTTCCTGTGCCATAAACTTACTTTGATTCTATAAATTACCCAGCTGCTGCAGTGGAATTTGAACTCATGTCTCTGGTCCATTAGTGGAGACTTTTGGATTACTCGTCCTGTAAAGTAACCACAAAATCACCATACCCCTGGATGAGAGTTTTTACAGGTTTGTAATTTTATTTTCAGATACGGCACTGAAACAGGCCCTTCAACCCACCGAGTCTGTGCCAACCAACAACCACCCATATACACTAATCCTACATCAATCCCATATTCCCTCCCACATCTTCACACGAGGGGCAATTTACCTAACAACCTGCAATTCTTGGGCTGTAAGAGGAAACTGGAGCACACAGCAGAAATCCACGCGGTCACAGGGAGAACTTGCAAACTCTGCAGAACTGAACCCAGGTCAGTGGAGCTTTGAATCTGCAATGCTAACCACTGTGCCACTGTGCCGCCATAATGTGGAGTTCAGTCTACACAAATGGAATTGATAATCTATTTCACTCTGATCATGTATGAGATGTTTTTGGCTGGAAAATAATGCGTATCATAGACAACTGTATTTTTTATTTCCGCAGTCTGGGTGAGTTCTGTCCAGGCATCTAATTTACATCACAGTTTACACTTCATATCAGCATTGCTCAATCTGATACTGTATGTGATTTTTGGACTGGCAATGATTAGATCAATCTACACTAATGGAATTGATACTGTATGAGTTTTTGGAATAGTATGTAATGTTTAGGTCAATGTGCACTAATAGAATTGATACTGTATATCAATTTGATATTGTATGAGTTTTTAGAATGGTATATAATGTTTAGATCAATCTACACTAATGGAATTAATACTGTATTTCAGTTTGATATTGTATGAGGTTTTAGAATGGTATATAATGTTTAGATCAATCTACACGAATGGAATTAATACTGTATTACAGTTTGATATTGTATGAGGTTTTAGAATGGTATATAATGTTTAGATCAATCTACACTAATGGAATTAATACTGTATTTCAGTTTGATATTGTATGAGTTTTTAGAATGGTATATAATGATTAGATCAATCTACACTAATCGAATTGATTATGTATCTTTCAATTTCACAGCGTGGGTGAGTTCTGAACTGGTATCTAATTTGTGTCTCAGCTTACAATGTCTTTCAGCACCTTTGAAACTTTCACTGTAATGAATGTTGAACTTGTATGTAACTTGTATCTCAGGGTACACTATGGGGATGTTTAAACATCCTTTATAATGAATGGGTATGAGCTTTGGGTATGATATTTAATTTAAATCTCAGGGTACATCATTAGCTTAGATTCTGTGCCATTCAATCAATACCGTGTGCCAATTCAATCTGATATTTAATTGCTCGCTGAGTCTGCATTATATTTAGATTGACACATTGTATTTCAATCTGCTGGTGGGTGTGAGTTTGACCTGGGATTGATGCATCTGACTGTCAGTGGGACTGAATTGGGGCGAAATGGAAATAACTTCTTTTTCTCCTGCTTTGTTTGATTGAAAATGTGTCTCTGGAACTTGGAATCAATGTGGGCCTGACTACTTCTGCAGTCTGAGACTAGGGAACTGATGAACTGTCTATCCCTCTGTACTCTGAGTGATAATGTACCTACTGTGTGTGAGAGGAGTTGGCTGCACTGTTCCTTGTGCCTTGAGTGCAGCAACCATCACATTCATCACGATACCTTCAAGTATTTGCCTCTCTGAAGAAAAAACATATCTTATAACTCAAGAACAGGTGAGGGGCAAAATATCAAAGAGGTGAATTTAATTTCTCAATTAATAATCATTAAGAACACCCACTAATGAAAACCAGTGTCATTATCAGCCTCCACTGAAGTACTGAAGCTCCCAGCTCCTGCATCACAAGTGTTCTGGGCAGATCCATACAGACAAAACACTGCATTGGGATCATCCCAACTGCTCTATGCTCCACACATATTTCCAGCCATCCTGCTTCATATGCACAAATTTTAAAAAATGAAGCCCGATATGTATATCCCTCAATTCATTTCTCCCCATACACTTGTTCATTTGTTCCACCTCCCCTTAAGTGCATCAATACTATTCACCCCAAACTCTCCCTGTGATAGCAAATTCCAGATTCTATCCATTCACTGCATAAATACATTTTTCATGACTTCCTCATTGGTTTTATGAATGTTGATTTTATATTTTTGTCTCTTATTTCAGAAATCACCACAAGTGGAAACATGTCTCTGTGTATTCTGTAAAAGCCCTTCACTATTTCCTCACTTTTTTTCATTTGTTCCTGGGACATAGGCATCGCTGGCTATGCCAGCATTTATTGCCCATTACAAATTGCCCTTGACAAAGTGGTGGTGAGCTGCCTTCTTGAGCCGCTGCAGTCCTTGAGATGCAGGAATACCAACAGTGCTGTTTGGAAGGGAGTTCCAGGATTTTTACCCAACGACAATGAAGGAATGGCGATACAGTTCCAAGTCAGGATGGTGTGTGGCTTGGAGAGGGACTTGCTGGTGGTAGTGCTCCCTTGCATCTGCTGCCCTTGTCCTTCTCGGTAGTAGAGGTTCAGAGTTTGGAAGGTACTGTTGAAAGAGCCTTAGTGTGTTGCTGTAGTGCATCATGTAGATTGTACACACTGCTGCCACTGTGCATTAGTGGTGAATGGAGTGAATGTTGAAGCTGCTGGATGGGGGCAATCAAACAGGCTACTTGAGTGTTGTTGGAGCTGCACTGATCCAGGCAAGTGGAGAGTATTCCATCAAACTCCTGACTGGTGCCTCGTAAATGGTGGAAAGATGTAAAGATGTGGGGAGACAGGAGGTAAGTTGCTCACTGCAGAATTCCTAGCCTCTGACCTGCTTTTGTAGCAAATGCATTTATGTGGCTGGTCCAGTTCAGTTTATGGTCAATGGTAACTCCCCCAATGTTGATGGTGGGGGTTTCAGTGATGGTAATGCCATTGAACATCAAGGGGAAATGATTAGATTCTCTCTTGTTTGAGATGGTCATTGCCTGGCATTTATGTGACGCAAATGTTATTAACCACTTATCAGCCCAAGCCTGGATGTTGTCCAGGTCTTGCTACATCTGGACACGGGCTGCTTCAGTATTTGAGGAGTCATGAATGGTGCTGAACATTGTGCAATCATCAGTGAACATCCCCACTTTCGGCCTTGTGATCCCACTTCTGATAAGTTGTCTTTTGACTTAACTAGAGGCATTTGGGAGCAGCGATGAAGAGCAAACAGAGAGCACGAAAGAATATTGACAAGCAAAATCAAAATGGATCCAAAGATGTTTCATCAATACATTGGAGTAAGAGGCAACTGAGGAAAGAGTAGGGCCCATCAGGGTGGAAGATGTGGGTATGTTTGTTAATGAATACTTTACTGTCTTCACAAATGAGGGGGTGATGCATATATTGTAATTAAGGAGAAGGAGTGTGAAGTATTGGACATGATAAACTGAGGGAGAGAAGAAGTTCAATGGGATTAACATCCGTGAAAGTGGATAAATCATCAGGGCCGGATGAAATGTACCCCAGGAGGTTAACAGAAGCCAGGAAGGAAATAGTGGAAGGTCTGACCATCAGTTTCCAATCCCTCACTGGATACAGGTGTGATGCCAGAAGATGGGAGGTCTCGTAACGTTGCAATAAAAGCAAAATTCTGCAGATGCTGGAAATCTGAAATAAAAACTATTAGCGCTGGAAATACACAGCAGGTCTGGCAGCATCTGTGGAGAGAGAAGCAAAGTTAATGTTTCTGTTCTGATGAAAGGTCACTGACCTGAAATGTTAACTTTGTTTCTCTCTCCACAGATGCTGCCAGACCTGCTGTGTATGTCCAGCACTTTTTGTTTTTATTGCTAACATTGCACCATTGTTGAAAAAGGAAGCGAGGGAACAATTAAAGGCCAGTCAGACTAACCTCAATAGTGGGTGAATTATTGGAATTAATTCTGAGAGACAGGATAAACTGTCACTTAGAAAGGCACAGATTAATCAGTATCATCAGCATGGATTTGTTCAGGGAAGCTCCTGTCTGACGAACTTGATTGAATTTTTTGAAGAAGTAACAATGAGGATTGTGAGGATAGTGCAGTTGATGTGGTCTACATGGATTTTAGCAAGGCTTTTGACAAGGTCCCACATGGCAAACTGGTTAAAAAAACATAAAAGCGCATGTGATCCAGGGGAATGTAGCAAGCTGGATACAAAATTGGTTCAGTGGCAGGAAACAAGAAGGAATTGGTTACAGGTGTTTTTGCAACTGGAGGACTGTTTCCAGTGGTGTTCCACAGGGCTCAGAACTAGGTCCCCTGCTTTTTGTGGTATATATTAATGATATGGACATAAATGTAGAGGGCACAATCAAGATGTTTGCAGATGACACAGAAATTGTCCGTGTTGTTGATAGGGAGGAGGATAGCTGTACACTGCAGGAAGATATCAATAGACTGGTCAGGTGGGCAGAAAAGTGGTAAATGGAATTCAAATTGGACAAGTGTGAGGTGATGCATTTAGGAGGTCAAAAAAGGCAAAGGAATACACAATTAATGGGAGAACACTGAACGGTGCAGAGGAAGTGAGGGACGTTGGAGTGAATGTCCACAGATCCCTGAAGTAGCAGTACAGGTCAATAAGGTGGTTCAGCAGGTATATGGAATCCTTTCCTTTATTAACTGAGGTATAAAGTATAAGGATGACCTGGTATCCATGTCAATAAGTCACTGACAGCTAACATGCAGGTGCAGCAAGCAATTAGAAAGGCTAATAGTATGTTAGCCTTTATCACAAGAGGATTTGAGTACAGGATTAGTGAATTCTTGCTTCAATTGTATAGAACCTTGGTTAGACCGTACTTGGAGTATTGTGTGCAGTTTTGGTCTCCTTACCTCAGGAAGGATATTATTGCCATGGAGGGAGTTCAACGAAGGTTCATCAGACTTGTTCCTGGGATGGTGGGACTGTTCTATGAAGAGAGATTGGGGAACTGGATTCTCTAGAGTTTCGAAGAATGAGAGGTGATCTCATTGAAACCTACAAAATACTTAAAGGACAGTCAGGGTAGATGCAGCTAAGATGTTTCCCCTGGTTGGGGAGTCGAGAACCAGGGGACGCATTTTCAAAATAAGGGGGAAGCCACTTAGGACAGAGATGAGGAGAAATGTTGTTCCTCAGAGGGTTGTAAATCTTTGGAATTCTGTACCCCAGAGGGCTGTGGAAGCTCCGTCATTGAGTATGTTTAAAGCAGAGATTGACAGATTTCTAAATACAAATGACATAAGGGAATATGACGAAAGTGTGGGGAAAAGGACATTGAAGTGGATGATCAGCCATGATCATATTGAATGGCGGGGCAGACTCGATAGGCTGAATGGCCGACTCCTGTTCCTATGTTCCGAACCCCACATGATCAGCGAGGCACAGCCTCAGACCGACTTGTCGGGTGGTGTAAACAGATATCACTGCTTCTGATCTTCACCAGAACAGAGAGTGAGATGCAACATTGATCATCAAACAGACTGTGAGAGAATGCAACAGAATAAAACACATGGAGAGACACTGTGGAATAACAAATAGATTAGATTGGAATGTTGAATTCTGATTGGAATGGATAAAACACCAGAAACAACAGATTAAATTGGGAAAAACGCAAAATACTGCGGATGCTGGAAATCTGAAACAAAAACAAGAAATGCTGGATTCACTCAGCAGGTCTGGCAGCATCTGTGGAAAGAGAACCAGAGTTAACTTTTCGGGTCAGTGACCCTTCTTCGGAACTGACAAATATTAGAAAAGTCACAGAAAAGTGAGGTGGGGGTTGGGCAAGAGATAACAAAGGAGAAGGTGCAGATTGGACCAGGCCACATAGCTGACCAAAAGGTCACAGAGCAAAGGCAAACAATATGTTAATGGTGTTTTGAAAGACAAAGCATTAGTACAGATTAGGTGTGAATATACTGAATATAGAACATCAGCAAGTGCAAACCTGAAGAAAAACAACCTGAAAAAAACAGTGGGTAAGCAAACTGAACAAACTAAGATGAAATGAAATAAATGCAAAAAATGTAAAAAGGAATGCAAAAAAAAGGAAGAAAAAATAACTAAAAATGACTAAAAATGAAAGTAAAGTGGGGGGCTGTCATGCTCTGAAATTATTGAACTCAATGTTCAGTCCGGCAGGCTGTAGTGTGCCTAATCGGTAGATGAGATGCTGTTCCTCGAGCTTGCGTTGATGTTCACTGGAACACTGCAGCAATCCCAGGACAGAGATGTGAGCATGAGAGCAGGGGGGAGTGTTGAAATGGCAAGCAACCGGAAGCTCAGGGTCCTGCTTGCGGACTGAGCGGAGAAGTTCCGCAAAGCGGTCACCCAGTCTGCGCTTGGTCTCCCCAATGTAGAGGAGACCACACTGTGAGCAGCGAATACAGTATACTACATTGAAAGAAGTACAAGTAAATCGCTGCTTCACCTGAAAGGAGTGTTTGGGGCCTGGGATAGTGAGGAGAGAGGAGGTAAATGGGCAGGCATTACACCTCCTGCGATTGCAAGGGAAGGTGCCCTGGGACGGGGACGAGGTGGTGGGGGTAATGGAGGAGTGGACCAGGGTGTCGCGGAGGGAACGATCCCTTCGGAATGCTGACAGGGGAAGGGAGGGGAAGATGCGACTGGTAGTGGCATCACGCTGGAGGTGGCGAAAATGGCGGAGGATGATCCTTTGGATATGGAGGCTGGTGGGATGAAAAGTGAGGACAAGGGGAACCCTGTCACGGTTCTGGGAGGGAGGGGAAGGGGTGAGGGTAGGGGTGCGGGGAATGGGTCGGACACGGTTGAGGGCCCTGTCAACCACAGTGGGGGGAAATCCTCGGTTGAGGAAAAAGGAGGTCATATCAGAAGCACCGTCATGGAAGGTAGCATCATCAGAGCAGATGCGTCGGAGACGGAGAAACTGGGAGAATGGAATGGAGTCCTTACAGGAGGTAGGGTGTGAAGAAGTGTAGTCGAGGTAGCTGTGGGAGTCAGTGGGCTTATAATGGATATTGGTAGACAACCTATCCCCAGAGATGGAGACAGAGAAGTCGAGGAAGGGAAGGGAAGTGTCAGAGATCGACCATGTAAAGGTGAGAGAAGGGTGGAAATTGG
This sequence comes from Heterodontus francisci, assembly GCF_036365525.1. Taxonomy (NCBI): domain Eukaryota; kingdom Metazoa; phylum Chordata; class Chondrichthyes; order Heterodontiformes; family Heterodontidae; genus Heterodontus; species Heterodontus francisci. The sequence goes on along the minus strand of NW_027141369.1, from coordinate 2,267,931 downwards.
AAGCAAAGTTGATAAAGTTTTCGAGTTCGGGGCGGGAGCAGGAAACGGCACAGATACAGTCATCAATGTACCGGAAAAAGAGTTGGGGGAGGGGGCCTGAGTAGGACTGGAACAAAGAATGCTCGACATATCCCACAAAAAGACAGGCATAACTAGGACCCATGCGGGTACCCATAGCGACACCTTTTACTTGAAGAAAGTGCGTGGAGTTGAAGGAGAAGTTGTTCAATGTGAGAACAAGTTCAGCCAGGCGGAGGAGGGTGGTGGTGGATGGGGACTGGTTGGGCCTCTGTTCCAGGAAGAAGCGGAGAGCCCTCAAACCATCCTGGTGGGGGATGGAGGTGGAGAGCGATTGGACGTCCATAGTGAAGAGGAGGCGGTTGGGACCAGGAAACTGGAAATTGTCAAAATGACGTAGGGCATCAGAAGAGTCACGGATGTAGGTGGGAAGAGACTGCACCAACGGAGAAAAGATAGAGTCTAGATAGGAACAAATAAGTTCAGTTGGGCAGGAGCAGGCTGACACAATGGGTCTGCCGGGACAGTCCCGTTGGGATTAAATTGGGATTCTCATCACTATATTGATCTGAGACAGAAAAGCGAAACTGATGGAAAGAAGGGAAGAAGGAAGAAAAGAAAGAATGGAACTGTTCAATTTTTTTCAGTTTTTTCACTCGCCCATCAAAGCTGGATTAAAAAAAGTTGCAAATAACAGAGAATTTCACCAAAAAGGGAGATTAAACGCTGCAGAAAGCTTGGATCGAAGGATGTCCCAACAGATCACCTGTTTCACTGTCTCCTCACTGGGGGATTTCAATCAGTCAGCAATATTATTCGCTACCTTTTTTTTGTTAATGAACCCAGAACTGTCACTTGGTGTTAATATCTGTGTTCCGACTCCTGAATAATAAAATTGTGAGTTTCTCGATATTTTCTGGACACATTTCCTGCTGAAAGAACTAAGAACTCTTTTCTAATTTACACAATACTATATACACACTCATCAAGCCTCCTCAGCGAGCATCCTTGGTGCTGCTCTCTCTTCTCCCAAACCTCATCACATGTGACTGTTACATCATCACTCTGACAGTGGGAGGGGTTGATCCCACTGTCTTCAGCATTAACCCTTTACATCCTTATACTGCACTGTCTGTCCAAAAAAATCAGTGGAGGGAACTTGATTTATCGAAACACCAACAGCTGCCAGTTGAAAATCAACTCAACCCATCAGAGAGAGAGAGAGAGAGAGACTGTCAGAGAACTTCCTGCATCCAGTCCTGACTCTGTCACACTCAGCAGATGCCCACCCAGACTCCACTCTCATCAAAACTGAACATTTTTACTGAGACACTTCAAATACTGTTTATAAAAGGCAGGAAAGGTCAAAGTTCACACAGTTGCATTGAACAGAACAAAGTTTAATATATTCTGAACTTTTCTCGGTAACCACGAGACATAGGTTTTCTTATTTGGTTACTTTGATTTTTCTTGTTCCTGACTGACAAATATTCCAAACCTCAGATAAACCCAGTTGTGGGCGGCACAGTGGCTCAGTGGTTCGCACCGCAGCTTCACAGCTTCAGGGACCCGGGTTCGATTCTGGGTACTGCCTGTGTGGAGTTTGCAAGTTCTCCCTTTGTCTGCGTGGGTTTTCGCTGGGTGCTCCGGTTTCCTCCCACAAGCCAAAAGACTTGCAGGTTGGTAGGTAAATTGGCCATTATAAATTGCCACTAGTATAGGTCGGTGGTCGGGAAATATAGGGACAGGTGGGGATGTTTGGTGGGAATGTCGGATTAGTCTAAATGGGTGGTTGATGTTCGGCACAGACTCGGTGGGCCGAAGGGCCTGTTTCAGTGCTGTATCTAAAATCTAATCTCCCACTTGCGTCATGTCCCAGTCTCGGTTAAAAGCAACACATTATGACACAAACAAACTGCAACACAGAACACGGTCCTTCAGTGAGATTAATGTCAAGCTGTTTTCCAGGTTGAATGGAACGGTGAACAAATTTCTATCAAAGAAGTTACCTTTGAAATATCAGGACTGAATTTCTGGACAAGGAGGAACAGCCATTCCAAACTCACATCCTTCACAAAGGTTGTTTTCTCCTGTGACTGAAATTCATCATGTAACTTGAATTATGAGTTCAAGCTCACAAGACACAGATGTGAACTTCTAAAGCATGTTGTTAATAATGACATAAGGCTCTGCTGGGAGTTGAACCCAGGATCTCCTATTTAATAGGCAGGTGTTTTCGCCAACTAAGCTCCAGACCCAAATAACAAATGTTTCTACAGTTGAAATCAGAAGAGGGCACTATATTCTCATCCCATTTCTCCACTGGTCACAACATATTTTAAACATTTCCCACTTACTGAGACAGTCAATCATATACTCTATTTTGCTCTGTACTGAGAATGAATGTTTTGGAAGAAAATACATACATTCAATTGTTTCTGAAAGGTTACAGAACACAACATATGAGTAATATTCCCCATTGCTTTCTCAGCACTGATGGATTGTGAAGCGGGAGACAACCAGAAGTCCCACTGAGCCACACTGACCCTGAGCTGAGAAAAAAATGTGATAAAGTTCAATCTCTCACAGCGAGATGCTGCAGAGAGAGGAGCCCCGAACCAAAGTGAGACTTTCTCATACTGTTGTTGAATTTCATGTCACACACTCCTTGTACTCTCTGCTAATGAAGCCCCCAAAAAAGGGAAAAACAGAATGGCACTCAAACTCACAACCCTGAGATTAAAAGTCTCATGTTCGACTGACTGAACTGTCACTTCTACTCAGTCTCTTATTGGATGGATGCAACTGTATGCTCCAATGCAGGGGCAGCTTTCAAATCCTCCCATGGATCCACATGTCAGTCTGAGTTACATGTTGTAGACTTAAGCAAAGGAAATCTGCTCAGTTCCAAAACTATCCGTGAGTTGAAGCTGATTACGATCAACATCATCAGAGGTCAGAACTACCTGGTGAAAGAAAACACCCTGAAGAAGGATCCACGATTCTTCAAACGCATCAAAAAAGTGAAAAACCAATAAATCCATGAGTTAATCCAAACCAAACAACAGAAACACAGAAGAATTCCATTCCATACCAGATACTAGTAGTGTTGTTCCTGTATCCAGCTCTCAGTTACTGCTCCACCTTCATACACCCCCTTGGTGATCTGTACATTTTGTTCATTTCAATTTTGTCGACAGGCTCTTTGAATCCAGTTCTCTGGTCCTCAAACAGGCTCCGCATGAAAGTCAATTCCGCCTGCTGTCAGGCTGCAACCGATCGATGACCTTCAACTAAAAACACAAAAGAGAATGGGCTCGTCCGGGAGTTGAACCCAGGACCTCTCGCATATTAACCAATTGTCTACCCAAAGCAGGAATCATACCTCTAGACCAACAAGCCACTTACAATGCATGTATGTTTAGCTTCTGTGGAAAAGCTGTTCATCCATTTTTTTTCAGATCAAAGCAACATCCTGTAAATGCTGAAATCATAACAGAAAGTGTTGCAAATGTTCAACAGCTCTGGCAGCATCTGTGGAGAGAGAAACACAGTTAACGTTCCAGGGTGTTCACCTTTTGTCTCAGCCATCCTTTCAGACTGCTTCTGTCCATCCAATCTCACTTTCTATTCTATCCACATTCTAACCATTCACTACGCAATTACATTTTTCATGAATTCCTCATTTCTTTCATGAATGACAATTTCATATTTCCGGCCCTTGCTTCGGACACCACCACAAGTGGAATCATGTCTCCATCTACCCAATCAAACCACTTCGCTATTTCCTCACATTGCAATGTTTCTTTAACCCTGATAGACTATGGAGTTTCTGCCGCTTGATTGCAGTTCTTGTTTCCTGCCAGTAGATGTCACCTCACTCCAATACAGTGAAGTTTACAAATCTGAGAGAGACACAACAGGAAATAATTGTTCACATGATAGTGAATGTGTGGGATTTCGAAACACGAGGAGTGGAGACGAGTTATTATTGCATTTTGGCAAAACAAACATAACTTATAATGTTGTGTTAAATCCATCACTCTGTTTTCTTGACTCTGCGAGTGACCTGGAGTCATTGAGTCACTGAGTCATTTGTGGGATCAAAGGAGGCCATTCGCCCCATCGAATCCATGGCGGCTCTCCAGGGAACGATCCAGTCAGTCCCACTCGAATGCTCGATCCCCGTAGCCCTGTAAATTTATTTCCTTCAAGGGCCCATCCAAATTCCTTTTGTAATCATCGATTGTTTCCACTTCCATCACCCTCATGGGCAGCGAGTTGCAGATCATTACCAATCACTGTGTAAAAAAGGTTCTTCCGCACATTCCCCCTGCATCTCTTGCCCAAAACATTCAATCTGTGTCCCTAGTCCTTGTACCAATAGTTAATGGGAACAATTTTACCTTGCCAACTTATCTAAAACTGTCATAGCCTTATACACCTCTATCAATTCTCCCCTCAATCTCCTTTGATACAGGCAGAACAACCCTAGCTTTTCCAGCCTAACCTTGAAACTATAACCCTCCATACCTGGAACCATTCTGGTAAATCTCCTCTGCATCCTCTCAAGGGTCCGCACATTCTTTCTAAAGTGTGGTGAGCAGAACTGGACGCAACACTCCAATTGGGGCCAAACCAGAGCTTTATAATGGTTCAGCATAATTCCCCTGCTTTTGTACTCAATGCCTCTATTTATAAAGCCCAAGATCCCATCTACTTTGCTAACCACTCTCGCAATATGTCTTGCCAACTTCAAAGATTGATGGACATGCACCCAAGTCCCTCTACTCCTGCACATTCTTCACAACTGTAGCATTGAGTATATATTGTCTCTCCCTATTCCTTCTGCTAAAATACATCACCTCACATCAGTCACTATTAAATTCCAGCTGCCACCTGTCTGCCCATTCTGCTAGCCTATCACTGTCCTGTTGCAAACAATTCATATCATCCTCACTGTTTGCCACTCATCCAGGTTTGGTGTTATCGGCATATTTTGAGATTCTACTCTATATTTCAAGATCCAAGTCATTTATCTGTAGCAAAAAAAGCAGTGATTCTAGCACTTACCCCTGGGGAGCACCACTGTCGACTATCCTCCAGTCTGACAAAGAACCATTTAATATGACTCACTGTTTTCTGTCCTTAAGCCACTTTTCTATCAAATTGGACACTGATCCTCCTATTCCATGAACCTCAATTTTGTTAAACACCCTTTTATGTGGTACCTTATCAAATACTTTCATAAAATCCATATAAACAACATCCACTGCATTCCCTTCATCAACCTGCTCTGTTAGTTCATCAAAAAATGCTGTTCAGATTAGTCAAGCATGAGCTCCCATTTATAAATCCCTGCTCGCTATCCTTAATTAACTCAAACCTCTCCAGTGACTGTTGATTTTTTACCCTGATTATTCTTTCTAAAACCTTACCCACCACTGCTGTTAATCTAACTGGCCTGTAGTTACCCAGACTGTCCTTACAACCTTTCTTGAATAAGGGTGTCACATTTGCCTCTGTTCAATCCTCTGGCACCTCCCCCGTATCCAGGGAAGATTGGAAGATTATAACAAGCCCTTCTGTTATCTGCATACGCATTTCCTTTTGCAACCTGGGATGTAAGCCATCCGTACCAGGTGATTTATCTACCCGAAGCACAGCCTGCCTTTTTAGTAGCTCCCTCTCTCAATTTGTACCCGATCCATTGCCTCTACTCTCTCCGCTTCTACTGATATTTTGTCAGATTCCAATTCCTTAGTGATCACTGATACAAAGTACTCATTAAATATATTAACATTGCCCAGCACCTCTCAGCATGTACTATCCTCTTTGTCTTTAATAAGGCCCACTCCACCTCTTACTGCCCACTGATTACTGAAATACTGCTCAAAGATCTTTGGGTTCCCTTTCATGTTGACTGCCATTCTCTTCTCATAGAAATAAACAATAAGCTAAATATAGAAGATATAAATATTTCCCATCCTTGATGAGGTGGAACTTTTTATGTTGTGGGTGGTAATGACCTGACCCACGAGTGAGGTGGAAGCAGAGACAATCAATGATTTGAAAAGGAAATTGGATGGATACTTGAAGGAAAGAAACTTGCAGGAGGAAAGGGATCGAGCTGGTGAGTGGAACTGACTCGATTGCTCCGGGGAGAGCCAGCATGGACACGATAGGCCAAATGACCACCTTCTATGCTGCAAATGACTCTGTGTTGTTTCTCAAATTCAATCCAATGGTGCTTGGTAAATAATTTCAAAGTAAATTGTGCAACTGGAAAATCAGAACAAAAGCATGGGACGCATAAAGAATTGAAATTGCCTTTAGATCTTCAATCTAACACTCCCCCAACTGAGCTATTTCAGCCCCACGTTGTTAATGTCTTTGTGTCCTTGTTTTGGAAGAAAATACATACATTCAATTTTTCCGAAAGGTTACAGAACACAACATGTGAGTAATATTCCCCATTGCTTTCTCAGTGCTGATGGATTGTGAAGCGGGAGACAGCCAGAAGTCCCACCGAGCCGCACTGACCACGAGCTGAGAAAGAAATGAGATAAAGTTCAATCTTTTGCAGTGAGATGCTGCAGAGAGAAGAGTCCTGAATCAAAGTGAGACTTTCTCATACTGTTGTTGAAATTCGTTTCAAACACTCCTTGTACTCTCTGCTAATGAAGCCTCAAAAAAGGGAAAAACAGAATGGCACTCAAACTCACAACCCTGAGATGAAAAGTCTCATATTCGACTGACTGAACTGTCACTTCTACTCACTCTCTTATTGGATGGATACAACTGTATGCTCCAATGCAGGGGCAGCTTTCAAATCCTCCCTTGGATCCACATGTCAGACTGAGTTACATCTTGCAGACTCAAGCAAAGGAAATTTGCTCAGTTCCAAAACTATCAGAAGCTTATTATGATCAACATCATCAGAGGTCAGAACTTCCTGGTGAACGGAAACACCCTGAAGAAGGATCCACAATTATTCAAACGCATCAAAAAAGAGAAAAACAAGAAAATCGATGAGTTATTATTATTAGAGATACAGCACTGAAACAGGCCCTTCGGCCCACCAAGTCTGTGGCGACCAACAACCACCCATTTATACTAACCCTCCAGGAATCCCATATTCCCTACAACCTACCTACACTACGGGCAATTTATCTATCACCTGCAAGTCTTTGGAGGGGGGAGGAAACCAGAGCACCCAGCAAAAACCCACACAGACACAGGAAGAACTTGCAAACTCCACACAGGCAGTACTCAGAATTGAGCCCAGGGCCCTGAAACTGTGAGTTTGTGGGTCTAACCACTGCGCCACTGTGCCACCCTAATCGAAACCGAACAACAGAAACACAGAAGAATTCCATTCCATATTAGCTACTAGTCGTGTTGTTTTTGTATCCAGCTCTCAGTTACTGCTCCACCTTCAGACACCCACTTGGTGACCTGTACATTTTGTTCATTTCAATTTTGTCGACAGGCTCTTTGAATCCAGTTCTCTGGTCCTCAAACAGGATCTGTATGAACGTCAATTTCGCTTTCTGTAAGGCTGCAACCAATTGATGACCTTCAACTAAAAACACAAATGAAGAAGGGCTAGTCTGTTAACCTCTCGCATATTAACCAATCAGACACCCAAAGTGGGAATCATACCCCTAGACCAACAAGCCACTTACAAGGTGCATTATTTTTAGTTCTATTTAGAACTCTGCTATTAAGTATATATTGTCTCTCCCAATTCCTTCTGCTATAATGCATCACCTTACACTAGTCACTATTAAATTCTATCTGCCACCTGTCTGCCCATTCTGCTAGCCTATCACTGTCCAGTTGCAGGCAGGTCATATCATCCTCACTGTTTACCACTCCTCCAGGTTTGGTGTTATCGGTATATTTTGAGATTCTACTCGATATTCCAAGATCCGAGTCATTTACATATAGCAGAAAAAGCAGTGGTTCTCACAGTGACCACTGGAGAACACCCACTGTCGACTATCCTCCAGCCTGACAAAGAACCGTTTACTATGATTCGCTATTTTCTGTCCTTAAAGCAATTTTCTATCGAATTGGACAGTGACTCTCCTATTCCATGAACCTCAATTTTGTTAACCACCCTTTTATGTGCTACCTTATCATTCATTCTGAATCCATCCATCCATCCTTCTTAAAATCCATATCAACAACATTCGCTGCATCATCTTCCTATTAGTTCATCAAAAAATGCAGTTAGTCAAGCATGAACTCCCATTTATAAATCCATGCTCACTCTCCTCAATTAACTCAAATCTCTCCAAGTGACTGTTGATTTTTTGCCTAATATTGTTTCTAAAACCTTACTCACCACTGCTGTTAATCACACTGGCCTGTAGTTACCCCTTACACCCTTTGTTGAAATAGGAAGTCACATTTGCCACTGTTCAGTCCTCTGGCACCTCCACAGTGCTTTTTGGGAGGGTGTTCCTGGTTTTTGACCCTGCAACAGTAAAGGAATGGCGGTATAGTGCCAAGTCAGGAGGGTGTGTGACTTGGAGGGGAACTTGAAGGTGGTGATGTTCCCATGCGTCTGCTACCTTTGTCCTTCTAGGTGGTTGAGTTTGTGGGTTGGAAGGTGCTGTTGAAGGAGGCTTGGCAAGTTGCTGCAGTACATATTGTAAATGTTACACACTGCTGCCACTCTGCACTGGTGCTAGAGGGAATGAATGTTTAAGGTGGTGGATGGGGTGCCAATCAAGTGGGCTGCTTTGACCTGATGGTGTCAATCTCTTGAGTGTTGTTGGAGCTGCACTCATCCAGGCATGAGTATTCCATCACATTCTTGACTTGTGCCTTGTAGATGGTGGGCAGGCTTTGGCGAGTCAAGAGGTGAGTTAGTCGCCGCAGAGTTCCCAGCCTCTGACCCGCTCTTGCAGTTGTAGCTGTCGCTGTAATAGTAATAGGCAACTGTCCGTCTCGGACTGCGATGGGCTACACCTGGCGTGTAGGTCACTTCTGTATTAAACATCGTTTGTTGTGGCTGCAGAGGATGACTCGTGAGTGACAATCCCTTTCGCAGCTGATACAGATGAATATCATTGGCCCGAGGTCGACTGATAATTTTTCCTTCCTCTGAGCTCTCTTTCCCCCCAACTGGTCATTTCTTTTGTCCTCTGCTTTTCCCATCGTCTTCCTGAATGCCTTTCTCCAGGAATTCCAGTCAGCAGGAAGGACTTCCCATGCATTGACTACACTCCCAGTCTGCTGGAGATCTCGTTTGCAGATGTCCTTGTATCACAGACGTGGGTGACCTGTGGGTCTCGTGCTGATAGCAAGCTCACCATAGAGCATGTCTTTGGCAATGCGACCGTCATCCATTCAGCACACATGACCCAGTCAGCAGAGTCACCGCTGACGCAAGAGGACAAACTTGCTGCGGATCACTGCACGCTGGTGTACTTCCGCATTCGGCACTCTGTCCTGCCAGGAGATGCCCAATATCCATCTGAGGCAGTGGAGGTGGAAGCTGTTCAGCTGCTTTTCTTGGCTTGTATAAGTTGTTGATGCTTCTCAACTATAAAGGAGGGTGCTGAGAACACAAGCCTGGTACATGTGGAGCTTTGTATTTTTGGTCAGTTTGCTGTTGGTTCACATTGGTCTTCTCAACTTTGACATGACAGCTGCAGCATTGACAATCCTGGTGCTGATTTCAGTATCAAGGGACAGATTGCTGGTGATTGTTGATCCTCCAAAGTGAGGTTGTGGATGTTGATGGAAGGTGGAGTCTCTACGTCCTGGCCCAAAACTTTGATCTTCTTGATGCTGATCGTCAGTCCAAACTCCTTGCAGGCCAGGGAGAACCGATATACAAACTGCTGCAAGTGAATTTCATTATGGGATGTCAGCACAGTGTCATCAGCAAACAGCATCTCACAGACTAGGAACTGACTCATTTTAGTCTTGGCGCGCAGTCTTGCCAAGATGAACAGCTTGTCATCAGCTCTGGTATGCAGGTGGACACCCCCATCTGAGTCACTGAAAGTGTACAATTGCAGCATGGAGAAGAGTATGCTAATTGTAAAGGATGTGAGCTGTGAGGAGGTTACAAGGAGGCTTCCAGGGAACTTGGATAGGATAAGTGAATGAAATGACAGATGGAACATAATATAAATAAGTGTGAAGTTATCCACTTTGGTAGAATAAACAGAAAGACAGAGTATTTCTTAAATGGTGAGAGCTGAATAAGTGTTAATGTCCAAAGGGACCTGGGTGTCCTTGTTCATGAGACACTAAAAGCTCTTGTGCAGGTGCAGCAATCAATTAGGAAGGCAAATGGTATGTTGGCCTTCACACAAAGGGTCTTGAGTACAGGAGTAAAGATGTCTTGCTGCAATTGTATAGAGCCTTAGTGAGACTGCGCTGGAGTATTGTGTACAGTTTTGGTTTCCTTATCTAAGGAAGGATATACTTGCCACAGAGGGAGGGCAACGGAGGGTCACCAGACTAATCCCTGGGATGAGGAAACTGGGCTTGTATTCCTTAAAGTTTCATTTAAAAGGCCATTTAAAACTGAGATAGGGTGGAGTTTCTTCATTCAGAGGGTGGTGAATCTTTGGAATTCTCCACCCCAGGCGTCTGTGGAAGTGCAATCATTGAGCGTGTTCAAGACAGAAATTGATAGAAACCTTGATACTCATGACATCAAGGGATATGGGGATAGCACGGGCAAGTGGTGTTGAGGTAGATGATCATCCATGATCTAATTGAATGGCAGAACAGTCTCGACGGGCTAAATGGCCTCCTCCTATGTTCCTCTGTTTCTAAGAGAGTTGTTACCAGGACACAGCCCTGCTTGACCCCACTGCTGATCTTGAAAGCATCTGATGTTGCTCCATTGTAACTGACGGAACAGTGCATGTTCTCGTGGAAAGAAGAGATGATGCCCAAGAGTTCAGGAGGGCAGCCTATGTTCCATCGCAGTTTGAAGAGTCCGTCTCTGCTGACAAGATCAAAGGCCTTGGTGATGTCTATAAAGACAATGTAGAGTGGTCTGTACTGTTCACAGTACTTCTCCTGTAACTGCTGAAGTGAGAAAATCATGTCGACTGTCGATCTACCAGCACTGATGCTGCACTGAGACTCAGGATAGATGTGCGATGCCAGGGTCTGCAATCTGGTCAGAGCAATGTGAGCAAAGACCTTCCCCACAATACTTAGCAAGGAGATGCCTCGGTAATTGCTGCAGTCACTGTGATCCCCTATATTTTTGTACAAGGTGACAATGTTTGCATCAGGCATGTTTAGAGGCGCAGATCTCTCCTTCCAACAGAGCCACAGAAGTTCATAGAGATGCTACAGCTGTGCCGCTTTTCCACTTTTGATGATTCCAGGTGGAAAACCATCATTTCCCAGGGCTTTATCACTGGCAAGACGGTCAATGGCGTTGTTGAGCTCTATGATAGTGGGGTCACTGTCCAACTCCTCCATGACAGGGAAGTCTGGATTGGCGCTGAGAGCTACTTCAATGACAATGTTCTCCGTTATGTAGAGTTCAAGGTAATGCTCCACTCACCTTTCCATCTGCTTGTTAGCTTCAGTGATGATCGTCCCTGTCTTTGTCTTCAAAGGTGCTGATTTAGTTACTGCTGGGCCCGTTGCTTTCATAATTTTTTTTTATTCATTCATGTGATGTGGTCATCACTGGCTAAGCCAGCATTTATTGCCCATCCCTCATTTCCCATGAGAAGGTGGTGGTGAGCTGCCTTCTTGAACCGCTGCAGTCTGTGTGAGGTAGGTACACCCACAGTGCTGTTAGGAAGAGAGTTCCAGGATTTTGACCCAGCGACAGTGAAGGAAAGGCGATATAGTTCCAAGTCACGATAGTGTGTGGCTTGGAGGGGAACTTGCAGGTGGTGATGTTCCCATGAATTTGCTGCCCTTGTCCTTCTAGTTGGCAGAGGTTGCGGGTATGGAAGGTGCTGTCTAAGGAACCTTGGTGTGTTGAATTCCTTCATATGTCCCTCTAGCATCCCCCAGATTCAACGGTAGATTGAATACTGTTGCAGTGTTTTAACCAGTGTTGATTGGTGCAGTACCGAGCAGTCTGCAGAGACTTGTTTCTGGTAGTTCTGAGAGCGTCTAGAGTTTGTTTACTGGGGCTGGTTTGTAGTTCATGAGGGCTCTCTTCTTAGTTACAGTAACTGACTCCATTTCAGTCCAATAAGCCTCAAACCAGTCAGCATTCCTCCCAGCTCTTTTCCCGTGCAGAGTTATAGATGGTGGCGTGCAGATGATTCCACTTTGACACCGCACTGAGGCCGTGGGTGTTTTCTGAAAGAGCCTGATCAAGGATGTTGAGGAACTCCTGGGTCCTTTCTGGATCAGTGGTTCGGCAAGTGTTGATCCGTGAAGGACCTTTCTTCTTGGATGGGTGAAGCTTCCTTAGCTGAAGCCTGACCTTGCTACGCACTAGGGAGTGGTCAGTGTCACAGTCAGCGCTGTGATAGCTGTGAGTGATGAGGACACTTCTGAGGGTGGTACGTCTGGTGATGTTAAGTTCTAGCTGGTGCCAGTGGCGTGATCTTGGATGGCTCCAGGACACCTTGTGGCACAGCTTGAACTGGAAGTAGCTGTTTGTCACACAGAGTCCATGGTGACAGCATAGATCCAGCAACCTCTGTCCATTTTTGATCATCTTGCCAATCCCCTGGTGCCCTATGATCGTTGGCCAAGATATAGTCAGTCCCCACACTTGCGTTGAAGTCTCCTAGAAGGTACAGTCCCTCAGTGCTGAGAATTCTACTGATGGCAGCGTCAAGTGTCTCATAGAATTGATCCTTGACATCTGGGGTGGAGGTGAGTGTCGGGACATAGATGCACATGAGATTAACTGGGCCCGCGCTTGTTGACAAGTGAAGAGTATGAAGTCTCTCTGAGCCTACTGTGGGTGGTTCACTCATTGCAAGTAGCGTGTTTTTTACTGTGAAACCCACGAGTTGCCTCTTGGGCTTTCCCCTGCCAGAAGAAGGTGTAGTGTTTCTCTTTGAGGGATCCACTTTGAACGAGTCTAGTTTCTTGCAGCACAGCAATGTCCACATTGAGCCTTGTGAGTTCTTTGTAGATCACAGCTGTCTTGTGTGTGTCATCAACCTGCAGAAGGTTGTCAGTAAGGCCAGGACACATGGTCCTCACATTCCAGCTTGCGATGCGAAGGACTGGTGTCTTCTTTGTTAAGTTTGTCTTGCCTGGTGCATTGATTATCGAACCGCCTGTTGAGAGATGACTCTCTAAGCTCCAAGCACCCATTGAAGCAAGTAGGTCGTGGCAGGACAGCAGTTAACTGAGTGGGTGGTAGCTATCCAATGAGACATGATGATCTCTCCCTCTGTCAGAAGTAACCCCTGGGGCTCATACTCTACACCAATTGAGTGAGAGCTTACAATCAGTAACTGATTCTTCCCGTGTTGTGCTAATGTTTAACCACAAAGCTGGAGTGTCCTCTCCAGGGCACAGGCCTGGGCAAATAGTATGGAGACCCTGAGCATCAGGACCCCCTCTCAGCATTGCTAGTATTGTCCAAAGGAAAGGAAAAAAACAGTACTGTTTGGTATTGCTCTGCTGTAGGAGTTGCTGGAAAACTACCTGATAAGTAACAGGAAACCGCCTATGGGACTCCACTCCGGATTTACTGTCCAGGTTTACTCCCTAAGCCTTCTTCCCTCTCAAGCCATCCACAGGGAAGTGAGACTTTTTGCCCATAGATGGGGCTCTGTTTCTTGGCATCAGGATGGAACCACACGCCAGTGGGCCTGCATGACATGCACAAGGATATCACACACTGCCCCATCCCTGTGACAGCTCAGGGAGATACCCTGATGATAATACACCCCACAGGAACATCACAAACAGCCCCCTCCCTCGGACAGCTCACGGTCAGACACTGCACATACTGCAACAACAGTGACATTCCTGGATTAGTCCCTCCATTCTGAAAAACAAGCATTCACCCTACTTTATGCTTTCTGTCCCTCAGCCAATTTTGTATCTATGCTGCCACTGCCCCCTCTAATCCCATCTGCTCGAATTTTGTTCACAAGTCTATTTTATGGTACTTTTTCAAACACAATTTTGAAGTCCAGACACACACCATCAACCCCACTACCCTGGTCAACTCTCTCTGAAACTTCATCAAAGAAATTAATTAATTAATTCAGACACAATCTTCTGTTTACCAATCTGTACTGGCTGTCATTTATTAGGCCATGTTCTACCAATTGACAGTTATTTTTCTCCTGGATATTTGTCTCTAAAAGTTTCCCCATCACTGACATTAGACTAACTGGTCTGTAGTTCCTGGGTTTATCTCTCTTTTTAAACAGGGCTGTAAAATTAGCAATCCTTGCAGATGTATCTTTTAATTCTGGAAAGTCTATTGTGGACAATCTCTTTGGGCATGACTTTAACCAATTAAAGTAGGATACTTGATTAGTAAGTCCAGAACTTTTATTGAGAGTAAAATAGTACTCAATAATTGAAAGCAAAATTATCTTTAACAAACTTGGACAATATAACTTTACTGCTCGAGCAGGTGTGTGGACTGGTCGAGCTTGGTCTCAGAGTGTCACGGTCCTCTTTGTCCAGCCTAAATCCCTCATCAGGTGGAGAACTTGGTTGATGATCTGAGCCTTTACCCCTGAGATCTTCTTGTGTTCCTGCACACTGAAACCTTCCAAAATCCCTACTTTTAACCCCTGGATGGCCATCACACCGCCTTGTAAAATAATATTTGGTCCGAGCTGTTGCTAGGTACATTTAATAAGTTCTTAATGATGTCTTCCACTAACAGTCACCTGTCCTCAGAATCTCAGACATGAGTACAATGGAGTGGTTTCACACTGTCTCCCAATCTGATCTGAAACAAGTTTCCTATTCATTAAATCGAGACTCTTAAAGGTCACGACGTACCAGACCATGGGTTTTATCAGGTGTCCTAGAAAGGTCCATTGATTGAATAAATTTCACTGAAACTGCCCTTTCCCACACAGACACAGAAACTCACAGTAATTAGATTGAACTAACTTTAAATGAAAACCCATTCTCTCTAAAATGATTATTGATTCATTATTTCTAACTCAATCAAGGTGCATTACCTTTACAATCATCTGTTTCATGATGGGTAGCTACTCATTAATTATACAGGATATAAACGTTAGTACTGAACACAAAATGGCTCCTTTGGTCATGTGTTAATTGTAAAATGGCTTCCTTGACCTTATTAGTTATTACAACAGATACATTATAAAAATGGTCAAGTTAAACTGAGATCGAACTACCCAAGCTTACCTGCATCCTCCAGTCCTCTGGCATCATTCCCATAGAAAGGGGGATTGAAAGATTGTGGCTCAAGTCTCCACTATTTCCACCCTTACTTCCATCAGCAACCCAGGATGCAGCCCATCCAGACCGAGTGACTTTTCTACTGTGAGCACTGCCAACCTTGTAATTATCTCCTCTTTATCTATTTTCATCCCCTCCAATTTCTCCACATCCTCCTCCTTTACTGTGTGACATTTGCACAATCTGCTTGTTTTGTGACAGATGCAATGTACTTAATTAGTGCCTCAGGCACACCCTCTGCCTCCACAGGATCTCCTAATTGACCCACCCTTTCATTGACTGTCCATATGTTGGTAAAGGACTTCAGTGTTCCCAGTTATGTGACCCACTAATCTTTTCTCAAACACTCTCTTGCTGATCTCATTTCCCTTTTCAGCTGTCCTTTGTACTTTCTGTATTTTGCTTGTTTCTCCTGCAAATGAATCCTCACATGATTTCTATATTAATGGTTTTCGAACTATTTTGTTGAAGGATTGAGTTTTGTAAATTTCTCCCTAGCTCCCCTCATGGTCAGGCAGAAAGTTTAACTGCTGTGTTTTCAAACAGCAACAGCTTTATTTGAAAAGCCATTATGACAGGATTCCGGGTTTTAATCCAGTCACAAATCTGGTTCTGATGTCTTGTGGCTCCAGCTGTCACATGACCTGTCAGAGGATGACCTCATAATTGACCCAGTCATGGAGCTGTGGGTTGATGTTTAAATTGTTTCAAAATAATTTTCCAGCAGGACAATTAAAATGAATCGATATATAAAAGGTAGATTTTGTGAATTTGTGCTCCCAGTGGAAATTCCTGCAGAGTCTGCTGGTTTTCATATCCCCAATTTCACACAGGAAGCTCTGTGCTCAGAGTCTGTATTCATTACATCAACATTATACAGAATCATTTCTTGGGAGACCCCAGTGTGAATTGTAGACAGGTGGGTCAGTTTTAACTTTCAAAGTAACACAGGAGCAAAATACTGCAGATACTGGAAATCTGAAATAAAAACAGAAAATGCTGGAAATACTCAGCAGGTCTGGCAGCATCTGTGGAGAGTTAACGTTTCAGATCTGTGATCTTTCATCAGAACTGGGCTGAAATTGTCTGAGGGACTGAGATTGTGGAATCAATTTCAGGGTCAAAAACATTGTACTCTGTAAGGATAGGAAGATGGTGATTATTAAGTACAGTGCAAGAATATAGATGCTTTTACATTATTTGAATCAACATTGATTTAAACTTTGTGCTCACGAATTCTATATTTTGATCAAAATGACACTGATAACAATGGAAAAAGCAACACATGCATTTCACAGGACCTTGTAAAGCCTTTTCCAGCCAATGAAGGACTTTCCAAGTGTTGTCACTGTGCAGTACAATACAATACCCTACAATAAGGATATTTCACATTCGAGTCACACAAGTGCCAGGCAATGACCATCTCAAACAAGAGAGAACCTAACCATCTCCCCTTGACGTTCAACAGCATTACGTTTGCTGAATCTCCCACTATCAACATCCTGGGGGTTACCATTGACCAGAAAATGAACTGCAGTAGCCACATAAATATCATGGCTACAAGAGCAGGTCAGAGACTAGGAATCCTGCGGCGAGTAACTCACCTCCTGACTCCCCAAAGCCCGTCCACTATCGACAAGGCACAAGTCAGGAGTGTGATGGAATACTCTCCACTTGCCTGGATAGGTGCAGCTCCAACAACACTTCAGAAGCTCAACGCCATCCAGGACAAAGCAGCCCACTTGATTGGCACCTCATTCACAATATTCACTCTCTCCATCACCGATGCACTGTGGCAGCAGTGTGCACCATCCACAAGATGCACTGCAGCAAGGCAGCAAGCCTCCTTAGACAGCACCTTCCAAACCCGTGACTTCTACTCCCTCGAAGGACAAGGGCAGCAGATGCATGGGAACACCACCACCTGCAAGTTCCCCTCGAAGCCATACAACATCCTGAATTGGAACTGTATCACTGTTCCCTTACTGTTGATGGGTCAAAATCCTGGAACTCCCTTCCGAACAGCATCACATCGACTGCAGTGGTTGAAGAAGGCAGCTCACCACCACTTTCTCCATGGAATTAGGGATGGGCAATAAATGCAATAAATAAAAATAAAATCAATAAAAAATGACAATAATCACCAAAAGTAGAAAATACATATGAAAATGAAAATATAATAAAGCACAGTCAGCATGGATTTCACAAAGAAAGTATTGATTAACCTTTTCTTTGAAGAATCAACAGCAAGAGTAATACAGCAGATGTAGAAGAGTTTAAGTTAATAAAGCCTCATCCTTTTATGTGCTGAAACCAACAAATTGTGGGTGAACAAACAAACACACTAACTGACAGAGCTGGGTGTTGTTCTTTCTAAATTACCCGAAAGCAGGGTGTTAATGAGTTAAATCTCCAGGTTTCTGCAACCAGAATAGCCATTGTCCACGATCAGTTTCACTGTTATAAATAAAGATGGAACGTTTATTGTGAATCTATAGAAACAGTCTGGTCCTGTACACTGCAGACACATCCACGTCATCACCAACCAGCTCTCCTATAATTGGTGCAGTTATTTGACTTTTTCCCATTAGCTCCATGGAATTAATTTTAAACGATTTAAATTCTAATAAGTTTTATTAATATTCAGCCCTTGAGAAGAAACTATTCCCTGGCCACAGTGGAGAAAGCATTGAATATAAAACTGTAGACTACCAGGTAGCACAGTGAAAGCTTATCAGCTAATCTATAATAGCTTAGTTTTCTTACTTTTGCTCTTGCTATTTGGTTTTTGATCCTTTTCAGTTCCTGACTCCGGATATTATTGTGATTAAATGTGAAAAGATGCACTGTGTCTCAGCCCCGGTATATTGGCTCTTTCTCTGTACAGTGCTGTATACACTCAGATACTGACAGTGTCTCTCCCTCCCTCAACTTTCCAGCCCTGACGGTGCAGAAAGTGCTGCTCAAAGTTACACATTCTGACTGTTTGCAGTTGTGTAGTGAGAGATTATTAACGTATCCTGCTGCAGCGCTGCCTCGGTTAATAGCAGCAGATCGAAGTCACATTTCAGATACAGAAACAGACGCATCAATTATTCACTCTTTCCCAGAGTGAGTGAGGCCGGGACAAGCAGCAACATTCCGGCCCCACAATTACCCAGCACCAGCAGAAAGCAGTGAATACAGATTCAATCAGTGGGTTAATGTCCATTACAGGGATGCAAGATTCCACAGCCCAGGACAAACATCCCCATACACCGAGAACAAGCTCAGGAAAACCCGGGGGAGTTAATATCCCAATCACTGAGCATTCCAGGAACATTGAATAAGTTCCAGAACTGAGTGAACCTTTCAAAGTACGGAAGTGATGACGAGGTCAAAAAGGACTGAACAGTTGAGGTGACTGAGCGGTTTCAGCTTCTCTGTTCAGGTTGCAGCTTTCACTGGAGGCATGTGCTCAAATCCCACTTCTGACAACTTGATTTTCAGTTACTTTGCAGAGCTTCCTTGAAGGTTTGAGGTAGAGTAAATACTGAGGAACTGTTTCTAACTGCTGAACAGTCCATAACGTAAGTTACAGATTTAAGGTGACTCACAAAACCAGAAGGAACATGAGGAAAAATTCCATTCTGCAACGTGTGGTTAGGATTTCAGTTATGTGGATAGATTGGAGAAGCTGGGGTTGTTCTCCTTAGAGAGGAGATTTGATAGAGGTGTTCACAATCATGAGGGGTCGTGACAGACCTGATAGAGAGAAACTGTTGGTAGAAGGATTGAGACTCAGGTAAAAGCTGTAGCTCAGTCGGTCACACTCAGCTCGAAATCACAAGCTTCTGGGTTCAGATTTCACAGCTGACACTCCAGTACAGCACTGAGGGTGTTGAAGGTGCTGCCTTTCAGGTGTGATGTTGAGCCAAGAGCTGGTCTGCATGTTTGGGTGAATGTAAAAGATCCCATGTTGCAATTTCAAACAAGTGAAGAGCAATTCTCCCTGGTGTTGTGATCAATATTTGCCCCTCAATCAGATCAGTTGGTCATTATCACATTGCTGTTTTTGGGTATTAACTGCTGCATTTCTGACATTACAACAGTGATTACACTTCAAAAGTATTTCATTGTTTACAAAGTGCTTTGATATATCCAGTGGTCTTGAAAGGTGCTATATAAATGCAAGTCTTTTCTTTCTTTATCACAACACATTACTGTGGAAAAAATGGTTCTTCATGTCACCTCTGGTTCTTCTGCCAATCACCTGATATCTGTGTCCTCTGCTTACTGACCCTTTTACCACTGGAAACAGTTTCTCCTTATTTAAAATGATTTTGAACAAATGTGTCAAATCTCTTCTGAGCTTTCTCTGCTGCAAGGAGAACAACCCCAGCTTCTCCAATCTCTCCACATAACTGAAATCCCTCACCCTGCTCCCATTGTGGCAAATCTCGTTTTTATTCTTTCATGGGATGTGGGCATTGCTGGCAAAGCCAGCATTTATTGCCCATCCCTAATTGCCTTTGGGAAGGTGGTGGTGAGCTGCCTTTTTGAGCCATCGCAATACCTGCTGTTAGGAAGGGAGTTCCAGGATGTTGATCCAGTGACAGTGAGGGAATCATGATATTGTTCCAAGACAGGATGGTGTGTAGCTTGGAGGGGAACTTGCAGATGGTGGTGTTGCCATTCATCCAATGTCCTTCTAGGTGGTCGAGGTCGTGGTGGATGGAGTGCTGATCAAGTGAGCTGCTTTGTCCTGGATGGTGTTGAGCTTCTTTGGTGTTGTTGGAGCTGCACTCATCCAGGCAAGTGAGGAGCCTTTCATCACACTCCTGACTTGTGTCTTGGAGATGGTGGACAGGAGGTGAGTGATTCACAGTAGAATTCCCAGCCTCTGACCTGCTCTTGAAGCTATGGTATTTATATGGCTGTTCCAATTCAGTTTCTGTTCATTGGCAACCCCCAGGATGTTGATAGTGAGGGATTCAGCAATGATAATGC
The DNA here is from genome assembly GCF_036365525.1 of Heterodontus francisci. Lineage (NCBI taxonomy): Eukaryota > Metazoa > Chordata > Chondrichthyes > Heterodontiformes > Heterodontidae > Heterodontus > Heterodontus francisci. Next base: position 2,247,543 of record NW_027141369.1, on the reverse strand, counting down.
CATTGAATGTCAAGGGGAGATAGTTAGATTCTCTCTTGTTGGAGATGATAATTTTGGGAATTGATAGGAAGCTGCTTCATGGTTGGTGGAACAAACGCCCGCCCTTGGGGTGGTGCCAACAGCTGCATCCGTCCAATAACAGACAGAGTGGAAGTACTGTATCAGGCCTTGTTAGTTCAGTTGGTAGAGAATGAGACTTTTAATCCCAGGGTCTTCGATTTGAGACCCTTGTTGTGTGGTTGTTCTTCCCTTTTTCAGACTTCGTCAGCAGAGAGTTCAAGGAGTGTGTCTGGTCCATTTCCCACACATCTGCCCTCCCCTCTTCCCATCCCTCCCAGAAACGCCACGGGTTTCCCCTTGTCCTTACCTTCCACCCCACCTGCCTCCACATCCAAAGGATTATCCTCCGCCATTTCCACCACCTCCAGCGTGATGCCACCACCAAATGCATCTTCCCCTCCCCTGTCAGCATTCCGAAAGGATCATTCCCTCCGCAACACTCTGGTCCACTCCTCCATTATCCCCAATACCTCGTCCCCTTCCCACGGCACCTTCCCATTCAATCGCAGGAAGTGTAATAGCTTCCCTTTTACCTCCTTTCTCCTCACTATCCAAGGCCCCAAACACCCCTTTCAGGTGAAGCAGCGATTTACTTGTACTTCTTTCAATTTAGTGTACTGTATTTTCTGTTCCCAATGCGGTCTTCTCTAAATTGGGGAGACCAAACGCAGATTAGCTGACCGCTTTGTGGAACACCTCCACTCAGTCCGAAAGCATGACCCTGAGCTTCTGGTTGCTTGCCATTTCAACACTTCCCCCTGCTCTCATGTCAACATTTCTGTCTTTGGCCTGCTCCAGTGTTCCAGTGAACATCAACGCAAGCTCGAGGAACAGCACCTGATCTTTCGATTCGTCACTCTACAGCCTTGTGGACTGAACCTTGAGTTCAATAACTTCAGAACATGACTGGTGTCAGGCAAACCGCCCCACCCCACCTGCCAAGACTGAGGCACACATGAGTTTTGCCACATGAACATTAAAACTTAAAATTGCAAGCGCCTGACTGGAAAGAAATTTGCATAGTAACAAACAGTATTGAAACAAAGGGACGCAGTCTTTTGCTTCCCCAATACACAGCAGAAGTGGTCAGACCAGTTTTAGTCACATGACTAGTTGGCTGTTGGTTTTTTGAACTTGCCACAGATCTGAACTCAGAACACCATGTGCTCCCAGATGGGGCAGACCCTCTCCAGTCCTGCCTGCCTCCATCTCTTTCCCACAGAACTGAACCTTGTGAAAACATGTGAATCTCAAAGAGAGAAAAGTATCCAACATGTACAAGGTTTAAGTAGAATACTGGGCCCTATGAAATGCAAGAATTACCTACAAAAGTGCTATACCGTGAGCTCGAAGCACAGTAACAAGATATTACCTCAAACTGTTCCACTTTATCTTTTATTTTTTCTGTCCCTAGCTGCATCTGTATATCACGTGTGCATGCTAGCATGGGTGCATCGTATATCTGTAGGCATGAACCGTATTAAAGTTTAAGCAAGTTTAATAAGTTTCACTTTTCTTCTTTAAACCAAAGAAAGCCTGTTTGTGTTCATTTCTTTGCATTATAATTGGAAAGCTGTGAACAAGGATTCACAAAAGGGGGAGCACAAAACACAGTGTGTTTAAAACCATGTGCCTGTTTTTCATGTCGTCAGAGCTGCTCATTATTCTGCTATTAACACTCTCTCTGGACAAATGCTTTGTCTTTGACCACAAGCATTAACGGACTCTTTGCCTTTGTCCCAGGACAACTTTGTTATTTAATCTTTCCTGCCCTCTGCCCTATCAAACACCTTCCCCTTTGTTCTCTCCCCCAGGCCCCTCTCCTTCACTTGTTTAAAACCTAATTCTTTTCTAACCTTTGGTAGTTCTGATGAAAGGTCACAGACTTGAAACTTTAACTCTGTTTCTCTCTCCACAGATGCTGCCAGACCTGCTGAGTATTTCCAGCACCTTTGTTTTTATTTCAGATTTCCAGCATATGCAGTATTTTGCTTTTACTATATCAGAAAGTCTCTCCTTGATTCAGGACTCTTACGTCTCTCCAGCTTCTCGTTGCTAAAGATTGAACTTTATCTCATTTCACTCTCAGCTCTGGGTCAGTGTGGATCAGTGGGACTTCTGGCTGTCTCCCGCTTCACATTCCTTCAGTGCTGAGAAAACAATGGGAAATATTACTCATGTTGTGTTCTGTAAATTTTGACAAACACTTGAATGTAAATATCGTCTTCCAAAGCAATGAGCGAAGGCTGGTTTTGGTGTGTGGCTGAAATAGATCAGCTGGATTTGCATTGCACTAAAAATCACAGTTCTTGGTTCAATCCCAGGTTTTGGCACTTTCAACCTCTCCTGTGTCTTTTTCTTTGGCTCCAATTGTCAAGCTGCATGATTTACTCTGAAATTAGTACCAGAGAATCAAGGCACCAGCGAGCATGAGGAGCTGAAATTAGCACAGATCAAATCCACTTAATATTTCTGACTGAAGATGGTTGCAAAGGCTTCAGTTTTGCCTTTTGCACTGATGTGCTCGGCTCCACCATCATTGAGGATGTGGGTGTTTTTGGAGCCTCCTCATCTTGTTAGTTATTAAATTATCCACCACCATTCACGACTGGATGTGGCAGGACTGTGGAGCTGTGATCTGATCCTGAGGGAGATATCCGTGCGTGGAGTGGCAGGATGTATGGAGAGTGATCCTGAAGAGGGTGTCCGAGCCTGGAGTGGAAGCTTTCTGTGGAGGTGCAGGAGTAGGCCATTCGGCCCCAGTGTTTTATAAAGGTTTAGTATAACTTATTTGCTTTTACTCTATGCCTCTATGAATAAAGCCAAGTGTCCTGTTTGCTTTCAGCAACATTTTCAAACCTTCCAAGATTGGTGCACATTGTCTCATTCTTCCTCCCAAACTTTATCACTTTACACTTCTCTGTGTAAAATTTTATCTGCCATGTGAAAGCCCATTTTGACAGTTTCTTTATCTTCTCCTGAAGTGTGTTACTGTCACTGGCATAAGACGAAATTCCCCAGCATTCTTTGATGCAATCTCCATGGAGAGAGCAATCTTACACGCCAGCTGAAATGTAGGATTTTGCGTGTTTGGTATCTTTTCTCATCCACCAATATAAGCACAAATCTGTCTCGTAATGTACGGTCTAAGAATGTGCCAAAGTTGCAATGTAGTGATAAATTCTTCAGTTCCACAATGTACTCACCAACTATTTCACTACTTTTCTGCTTTCTGGTTCCAAATTTCTAGCTTGCCGTGATCTCTAGTGGCTTAGGGTTAAAATGTTCCTCCAACTTGGTGATGATTGTTTTGAATTCACATCTTTTGCCTTGATGGGAGCAGGAAGATTTGTTAGCATGTCATACACTTCCAGGATAATTTCCATTCGCAAAATTACTTTCTTGCCCTCAAGAATTGCCTTATTCTGAGTCTCGACCTTCAAGTTCCAAAATGTTATTAGCTCTGAAAAACATGTCCATTCTTTCAATATATGAACTGAATGGTTCTCGAGCCCTCTCATAAGTTCCTAGCCTTCTGATGTATCCCTTGGGTGCAGCCATATTGTCCCAAATAATCACTTTGAATCTGATGCACACTAAGACCCTGCGGTAAAGGCCTGCTCGTTTATGAAATTGAAACCCGACCCGGTCCGACCTGACCACATCCAACCTGAACCTGACCCGGGCCCGAGTCCCTTGATTTTTTCCCGCACCCGACCTGAACCGACCCGACTACCATAATAAAGTTAATTATATCAAACATACCTTGTCCAAATGTTGTGATCCTCCATTCCAAAAGCTGGCTATTCCTGCGGAATCATGCAGAAGTTCCCTCCCTGAGCAAGGCAGCACTGTGTCCGCCTCCAGCCCAACCCGTCACGAACCCGAATGCCGGACACGGAAGAGAGACCCGACCCGAACCTGACACATGTCATCCGGTCTGGTCGGAGTCGGGTCGGGTAGCCATGCTTTATCCTAGGGCATCTCATTCAACTGAGGAGACAGTCTGTCGCACAGGCTTCACACAATCCACTTAAAATCTCCACCATCTGAGCAGGTAGGTCACCAGGAGCTAGCTGTTCTTGTTCACTGCAGTCCCTGCTGCTGTTTGCTGCCTATATTTACAGACTTTTATCTCATTCTCATCACCATTTTCTCCAATATATTCAGGGGGCATCAGCAGAGAAAATGGAGACCAAATGCGACAAGTGCAAGGAAATGTTTATTTGCAATATTACATCATAAACATAATATACAAAAACATTACATGTGTGAAACACGTCCCGATCAAGATGTGTCTGAATAAATGGATCCCCTCACAATAAACACTGTCACCTTTCAATGTTTAGCGGATGAATGTGAGGGCCAGATGTGTGTGATTCCCACAGTAATGTGTTTGTTCAAAGTTCAGGAAAAGATGGAGATATGAATAATTTACAGGGAAATCTTTGAAGCATATCTCCATGTCTCTCACTCACAAAGATCTGCAAACTTGTGGATTCAGAAAGAACCCAGAGACAGATAGTCCTGCAATAACCTGTAACTCCAGGAAAGGATGTGTTTGAGATTTTGCCCGATAGCTTAGTTGGTTAAAGCCTCTGTCTAATAAACAGCAGAACCTAACTTCAGACCCCAACAAAGCCTCACTGCAGTGAAGAAACGGAAAGTTATGATTTAAAGATTACTCTGTCAATCATTCACCACTCTGTCTTCCCCTGAACTTTGAGTTCAAATTTGTTTGTGAAGTTGAGTGACACGTTAAGACAGCACAGTCTTTGTCTTTGTGAAAGAAGTGATTTGGGAATGGCTGTTTGAAACTGTCCCTCCTTGCACAGAAATTCAGTGCAAATACTCAAATCACCCACAATTTCCACGAGAGAAATTTGTTCACAATTGCATTTGAAGTGAAACCGCCTCAACATTAATCTCACTGAAGCAGAGTGTGACCATGTTGTATGTTTCAGAGTGTTGGTGCCATTATGTGTCGCTTTTAACCGAGACTGGGACACAACGCAAGGTTGATCCAAGGTTGGAATATATTATCATTCAGGAGCAAGAAAAATCAAAAGGAACCGAATAAGAAAACCCAGTCTCCAGATTTGAGAATCTGTAGATCCGCTTTGGGAAAGTGAATCAGAGCAGAATGAATGGTGAACTGTCCAGAAGAGATGAAGACACAGCTCAGTCAACACGTTCCCCTGGTTTATGATGCTGGAACATTCCTCTCACAGAAATGATTCAACCCAATGACAAACATTCTTACAGCTGATAATTTATGCTAATGATTGAAGGACTTTCTCATGTGGTTACCTAGTGGTAAGAAGATATTAAACTTAGTTTCAATCAATCCAGCTGCGATGAACTTTGAATTTTTCTGCCTTTTATAAACATTATTTGAAGGGTCTCAGTGACAATGTTCAGTGTTGATGAGAGTGGGGTCTGGGTGAGCAACTGCTGAGCGTGACAGGGTCAGGACTGGATGCAGGAAGTTCTCTGACAGTCTCTCTCTCTCTCTCTCTCTGATGGGTTTGAGTTGGTTCACAACTGGCAGCTGTTGGTGTTTCGATAAATGAAGGAAGTTCCCTCTAACCATTTTTTTTATTCACAGTGTAGTATAAGGATGTAAAGGGTTAATGCTGAAGACAGTGGGATCAACCTCTCCCACTGTCAGAGTGATGATGTAACAGTCACATGGGATGAGGTTTGGGAGAAGAGAGAGCAGCACCAAGGATGCTCGCTGAGGAGGCTTGATGAGTGTGTATATAGTATTGTGTAAATTAGAAAAGAGTTCTTAGTTCTTTCAGCAGGAAATGTGTCCAGATAATATCAAGAAACTCACAATTTTATTATTCAGGAGTCGGAACACAGATATTAATTCCAAGTTACAGTTCTGGGTTCATTTAACAGAAAAAATAGAGAATAATATTACTCACTGATTGAAATCCCCCAGTGAGGAGACAGTTAAACAGTTGGGACATCCTTCGATCCAAGGTTTTGGCAGCATTTGCAACTTTTGCAACTTTTGTTTATCCAGCTTTGATTGACGAGTGAAAAAACTGAACAATTCCATTCTTCCTTCTTCCCTTCTTTCCATCAGTTTCTCTTTTCTGTCCCAGATCAATATAATGATGAGAATCCCAATTTAATCTGCTGTTTCTGCTGTTTTATCCATTCCAATCAAAATTCAACATTCCAATCAAATCTATTTGTTATTCCACAGTGTCTCTCCATGTGTTTTATTCTGTTGTATTCTCTCACAGTCTGTTTGATGATCAATGTTACATCTCACTCTCTGTTCTGGTGAAGATCAGAAGCAGTGATTTCTGTTTACACCGCTTGACAAGTCGGCTGAGGCTGTGCCTCGCTGATCACGTGGAGTTGAAGCAATTCTTCCAGTCAGTTGTCATTTCATGATAAATTCGAAGTCGTCATGACTTCGTCAGTGACCTAATGGTTCAGGTGTCTGAGTGATGTTAATCATGCTGTGATCAAATGATTGGATGTTCCAGTCTTTCCGTGGTGGGTTTTCACACTGAGTAGAAACGTGTTGGACATGGTCTGGAAATGTTTCACACCGCTCCATTCCCAACAGGCCATGACCTGATGTGATGGAAATTTAATTTACTTACAGAAGCTACATTTCCATCATTACACAGCTGGCTGCACAGTCAGGATCTGTGTGAAGGTGACGGTTGTGCTTCTATTACTTGCCAGATGCCGTGGTGGCTGAGAGGTTAAGGCGATGGACGACTAAACCATTGTGCTGTGCACGCGTGGGTTTGAATCCCATCCTTGTCGTTAGTTTATCAAATTCCTGTTGCATTCTTGTTTGCAGCTTCAATGTAAAGTCGGCCTGGAAACCTGTTCCTGTCAGTATCTTGACGGTGGTTCCAGAATTGTTTATACTTTATTAAAATTGAGACAGACAATTGGAATTCTTCACCCAAATTGGACTGGAATGAAGATCAAATAGGGATCACGAAACGGAGCAGGATTTTCCCTCCCCTCCTTCCTTCCTTCCATCTTTACTTTCTCTGGATTTACACCAAGTGAACGACTAACTGGGAAAAGCAAATGGCGAGGGAGCAGAAGCAGAACATTATCCTTTGGCAAGAAATTTATTTTCAAATCTTCTTGATAGATTAAGTGAGTGAGCAATGTTTTGGCAGATGGAGTTTAAAATGAGGGGTCATCTAGTACCTACGAAAGATAGATCAGAGTGTTTTTTGTTAAGTGGTGAGATGATAGAAACTGCGGAGGCGCAGAGACCCGAGTACTGAATCACTAAAAGCTAGTGGACTGGCAGAAACATAATGTGAAAAGTGAATGGAACATGAAGATTGGAACTCATGTTGCAGTTATATAAAGCTCTGTGCTCCTGAAGTAAATGTCCAAGCCCAGATTGTGGGGAATCTGTGGAGAGTGATTTGGTTTTTATTCATTAATGGGCGCAAGTATCGCTGATAAGTCTAGCATTTATTACCCATTCCTATTGCCGTTGAAAATGTGGTGGTGAGCTGCCTTTTTGAACTGCTACAGTCCATATGGTGTAGGAACACCCACAGTGCTATTGGGGAGGGAGTTCCAGGATTGTGACCCAACAACAGTGAAGAAATGGCGATATAGTTCCATGTCAGGATGGTGAGTGACTTAGAGGGGAACCTGCAGATGGCGAGTTCCCATGCATCTGCTGCCCTTGTCCTTCGAGGTGGTAGTGGTCACGGTTTTGGAAGGTGCTGTTGAAGGATACTTGGCGAGATACTGCAGTGCATATGGAGATGGTACACACTGCAGCCACTGTGTACTGGTGGTGGAGGAAGTGAATGTTTAAGGTGGCGGGTGAGGTGCCGATCAAGTGGGCTGCTTTCTCCTGGATGGTGTTGAGCTTCTTGAGTGTTGTTGAGTGGGATGTATTCCATCCCACTCCTGACTTGTGCCTTGTACATGGTGGACAGGATTTGAGGTGTCAGGAGGCAAGATACTTGCTGCAGAATTCCTAATCTCTGACCTGCACTTATAGCTGCAGCATAGGTGTGACTGGTCCAGTTTAGTTTCTGGTCAATGGTAACCCCCAAGATGTTGATGGTGGGGGATTCAGTGATGATTATGCTGCTGAATATCAAAAGGTAGATGGTTTGATTCTCTCTCAATCGAGATGTTCACTGCTGAGCACTTGTGTGGCCAGAAGGTTGCTTGTCACTTATCCGCTCAAGCCTGAAGTTTGTACAGGTCTCGCTGCTTGTGGGCACAGACTGCTTCAGTATCTGAGGAGTTGTGAGTCATCAGCGAACATTCCCACTTCTGACTTATGTTGAAGGGAAAGTGATCAATGAAACAGCTGAGGATGTTTGGGCTGAGGACACTACCCAGGGAAACTCCTGAGGCAATGTCTTGGGCTGAGATGATTGGCCTCCACTAACCACAACCATCTTGCTTTGTGCGAGGTATGACTCCACCAAGTGGAGAGTTTTCCCCCTGATTCTCATTGACTTCAATTTTGCTCGGGATCCTTGATGCCACACTCACTCAAGGGTAATCACTCTCACCTCTCCTCTAGAACTCCACTCTTTTGTGTCTGTTTGAACCAAGCTGCAATAAAAAATAAGAACAGAAAAAATATTAGCAGTAGTAGGCCATTTGGCCCCTCGAGCCTGCTCCACCATTCAATAGGATCATGGCTGACCTGATCATGGCCTCAACCCCACTTTGTTGCCTGCCCCCCATAACCCTTGACTTCCTTGTGGATAAAAATCTGTCAAACTCAGTCTTGAAGACATGCAATGACCCAGCCTCCACTACTCTCTGTGGCAGAGAATTCCAAAGATTAATGACTCTCTGAGAGAAGAAATTCCTCCTCATTTCCTTCTGATATGGAAGACCATTATTCTGAAACTGTGTCCCCTAGTTCTAAATTCCACCATGAGGGGAAATATCCTCTCAGCATCCACCCTGTCAAGCCCCCTCAAAATCTTATATGTCTCAATACGATCACCTATCATTTTTCTTAACTCCAATGAGTATAGGTCCAACCTGATCAACTCTCCATATAAGACAACCACTTCATCACAGGCATTAATCCAGTGAATCTTCTCTGAGCTGCCTCCAATGCAAGTATATCCCTCCTTAAATAAGGAGACCAAAACTGTACACAGTACTCCAGGTGTGTATTCACCAACACCCTGTGCATTTGCAGCAAGACTTCTCTACTTTTATACTCCATCCCCCTTGAAATAAAGGGCAACATTCCATTTGCCTTCCTAATTATTTGCTGTACCTGCATGGTAACTTTTTGTGATTCATGTACGAGGACACCCAGATCCTTCTATACCGCAGCATTCTGTAGTCTCTCGCAATTTAAATAATATTTTGCTTTTCCATTCTTCTTACCAAAGTGGATAACCTCACATTTTCCCACATTATACTCTACCTGCCAAGTATTTGCCTGGAGTCGAGGAACCCTGGCAGAACCTAAACTGAGCATTGATGAGCAGATTATTGCTAAGTGTCTGGTGCTTGACAGCACTGTTGATGACATCTTCCATCACTTTGCTGATGATTGATAGGAGACTGATGGGGTGGTAATTGGTCAGATTGGATTTGTCCTGCTTTTTTTTTATGGAGTGGGCACACTTGGGCAATTTTCCACATTGTTGGGTCAATGCCTGTGTTGCAGCTCAACTGGAACAGTGTGGCTGAGAGCGCAGCTCGTTCTGGAGCACAAGTCTTCAGTACTAGAGCCGGGATGTTGTTAGGGCCTATTGTCATTGCTGTATCGAGTGACTTCAGTTGTTTCTTGCTATCATGTGGAGTGAATCAAATTGGCTGAAGACTGGAAACTGTGATGCTGGGGACCTCAGGAGGCCGAGATGAATCATCCACTGAGCAATTTCTGATGGAAGATGGTTGTAAATGATTCAGCTTTGGCTCCACCATCATTGAGGATGGGGATTTTTTGGAGCCTCCTCATCTGGTTAGTTATTTAATTGTCCACCATCATTCATGACTGGATGTGGCAGGACTAAGGACCGATGATCTGATCATGAGGGAGATATCCATGCGTGGAGTGGTGGGATCTATGGAAAGTGATCCTGAAGAGGGTGTCCGAGCCTGGAGTGGCGGGATCTGTGGAGAGTGATCCTGACGAGAGTGTGCAAACCTGGAATGGAAGCTTTCTGTGGAGGTACAGGAGTAGGCCATTCAGACCCAGTATTTTATAAAGGTTTATCATAACTTATTTGCTTTTACTATATGTCTCTGTTAATAAAGCCAAGTGTCCTGTTTGCTCTTTGAAGCCTTTTCAAACCTTCTAAGATTGGTGTACATTGTCTCTCTGTTCCGGCACCCACTTTAGAATTGTAACATTTCATTTATATGGCCTCTCCTTATTCTTCCTCCCAAATTGTATCTCTTCACAATTCTCTGTGTAAATTTTATCTGCCATGTGAAAGCGCATTTTAACAGTTTTTTTTAAGTTCCCCTGAAGTGTGTTACAATCACTGGCACAGGATGAAATTCTCGAGCATTCTTTGATGCAATCTCCATGGAAAGAGCAATCTTACATGCGAGCTCGAATGTGAGATTTTGTGTGTTTAGTATATTTTCTCATCCACCAATATAAGCACAAATCTGTCTCATAATGCACGGTCTAAGAATATGCCAAAGTTGCAATGTAGTGATAAATTCTTCATGCCACAATGTACTCACCAACTGTTTCACTACTTTTCTGATTTCTGCTTCCAAATTTCTAGCTTGCCGTGATCTCTCGTGGCTTCAGGTTGAAATGTTCCTCCAACTTGGTGATGATTGTTTTGAATGGCACATCTTTTGCCTTGATGGGAGCAGGAAGCTTTGTTAGCTGGTCATACACTTCCAGGCTAATTTCCATTGGCAAAATAGCTTTCTTGCCCTCAAGAATTGCCTTGACCTCTGCACTTTCACCTTCAAATTCCAAAATGTTATTAGCTCTGAAAAACATGTCCATTCTTTCAATATATGAACTGAATGGTTCTCAAGCCCTCTCATAAGTTCCTCACCTTCCGATGTATCCCATATGCGTGCAGCCATATTGTCCCAAATAAGCAATTTGAATCAGATGCACAGGAAGACCTTGCGGTATCTCATTCAACTGAAGAGACATTCTGTGGCCCAGGCTTCACACAATCCACCTAAAATCTCAACCATCCGAGCAGGTAGGTCACCAGGAGCTAGCTGATCCTGTTCACCGCAGTCCCTGCTGCTGTTTGCTGCCTATATTTACGGACTTTTATCTCATCCTCATCACCATTTTCTCCAATATATTCAGGGGGCATCAGCAGAGAAAATATACACCAAGCGTGGCAAGTGCAAGGAATTGTTTATTTGCGTCATTATGTCATGCACATAATATACAAATACATTACCTGTGTGAATCATTTCTTGAGCACTTTTATACCAGATGTGTCTGAATAAATGGAACCCCGTCACAATAAACACTGTCACCTTTCAATGTTTAACGGAGAGGTTTGATGGCCTGATGTGTGTGATTCCCACATTAATGTGTTTCTACAAAGTTCGGAGAAAGACGGAGATATGAATAATTTGCAGGGAAATCTTTAAGCATATCTCCATGTTTCTCACTGACAAAGTTCTGAAAACACATGGAATCAGAAAGAACCTGAGTGCAAAATCAACAAAAATAAACACAGCCAGAGAGACTTGCAATAACCTGTAGCTCAGGGAAATTACATGATGTTGTGGAAGTGATTTTGATTTTTTTTTTGTGAAATTTTTTTTGAGGAATTCATCGTCAAACTTAATAAATGTCAGACCAGTTCTTTTTCAAGAGGGTACTGAAAATATTAATTTGGCAACTATGTTTGCTGGTTGTCACATGACTCAAGTTGAATGTCGAACAGAAACCCTGGTAACAGGGGGAAATGTGGACAGAGAAGTCAGTTGCGCCTCTTGATTGAACAAACCCGGCAGCAGCAGCACTCACCGAAGAGGGCAGAACAATCACAAGCTTTTATTTGTAGCAGTCATTGTGTTTTACCTTCTGGAGTGAGCAGCTGATAAAGTTAGCCTGAAGAAGTGTCAAGGAAGGAGAGAAGATCACAACCCACGTTGTTTTGCAGCAAATCTTTAAAAGACCCTGAGAACTTCACTGTGTCAATTCATCTCTTCTCCTGTCTTTGAAGAAAGCCTGCTAAAATTAATTTTCAACACTGCCTCTAAAAAACTGTTGTAAAAGACCCTAGTGACCTGTCTACGCACACTCAGAAGTTAGACTGTATGCCAGTTTTGGAACAACATATCTCATCTGCTGTTTTCTTCAGGAATGAACAAGTAATCAGCCCAAGTGTTGTTTTTGTCTTTAACAGAACTCAGAATTGTAAAAAATAATTCTTTTTTTTTCAGTTAACCGGTGTATGTATGTGTGCATGTGTGGGGCTGTGGGAAGAAAGGGGCTTTCAATGTTGGTTAAGGTAAAAAGGGAACTTTTAAAATTTCTACCTGTGTATTTATGCTTTATTTCATGACTAGTTAAAACTTGTTCTGTAATAAACTGATAATTTTGCAGTTCATTAAAGAAACATGGTCAATGTCTTCTATTCTGGGAAGAATACAGTAAATGATTGACTGTTTCAGGAAGTGGGAAAAGTTAAAATATATGTTGTGACCTGTGGAGAAGTGGGATGAGAATATATAGAAGGGTCTGAAGAAGGGTCATTGACCTGAAACGTTAACTCTGCTTCTCTCTGCACAGATGCTGCCAGACCTGATGAGTATTTCCAGCATTTCTTGTTTTTATTTGAGATTTCCTGCATCTGCTGTATTTTGCTTTGATATTGTTATTATATGAGAATAAATAGTGCACTCCTCTGATTTTAACTTTCACAGCATCTGGCTCTGTAGCTTTGTTGGTTAAAGCACCTGTCTTGTAAACAGGAGATCCTGGGTTCAATTCCCAGTAAAGCCTTGTTTTGCATTTGTGATGTCGAAGTTACCTTATCAATCGCTTCCATCTGTGTCTACTGAACTTTAAGTGAGAATTCAAATTACATGATGAATTTTCGTCACAGCCTTGTGAAGGATGTTAGTTTGGAATGGCTGTTCCTCCTTCGACAGAAATTCAGTCCTGATATTTCAAAGGCAACTTCTTTGATTCAAATTTGTTCACAGTTGCATTCAACCTGGAAAACAGCTCGACATGAATGTCACTGAAGGAAAGTGTGACTGCGATGTCTGTGTTGCTTGTGACTGAGATTGGGACATGACGCAAGTGGGAGGGTTGTTCTGAGGTTTGGAATATTTGTCAGTCAGCAACAAGAAAAATCAAAGGAACCAAATAAGAAAACCTATGTCTCATGTGGTTACCGAGAAACGGTCAGAAGATATTAAACTTTGTTCTGTTCAATAAAGCTGTGTGAACTTTGACCTTTCCAGCCTTTTATAAACAGTATTTGAAGTGTCTCGGTAACAATGTTCAGTGTTGATGAGAGTGGGGACTGGGTGAGCATCTGCTGAGTGTGACAGGGTCAGGACTGGATGCAGGAAGTTCTCTGACAGTCTCTCTCTCTCTCGCTGATGGGTTTGAGTTGATTTTCAACTGGCAGCTGTTAGTGTTTCGATAAGTCAAGTTCCCTCCACCCATTTTTTTGGATAGACAGTGTAGTATAAGGATGTAAAGGGTTAATGCTGAAGACATTGGGATCAATCACTCCCACTGTCAGAGTGATGATGTAACAGTCACAGGAGATGAGGTTTGGGAGGAGAGAGCAGCACCAAGGATGCTAGCTTAGGAGGCTTGATGAATGTGTATATAGTATTGTGTAAATTAGAAAAGAGTTCTTAGTTCTTTCAGGAGGAAATGTGTCCCGAAAATATCGAGAAACTCACAATTTTATTACTCAGGAGTCGGAACACAGATATTAATTCCAAGTGACAGTTCTGGGTTCATTTAACAAAGAAAGGTAGAGAATAATATTACTCACTGATTGAAATCCCCCAGTGAGGAGACAGTTAAATAGGTGATCTGTTGGGGCATCCTTCGATCCAAGGTTTCGGCAGCATTTAATCTCCCTTTTTGGTGAAATTCTCTGTTATTTGCAACTTTTTTTTTTATCCAGCTTTGATGGGCAAGTGAAAAAACTGAAAAAACTGAACAGTTCCATCCTTTCTTTTCTTCCTTCTTCCCTTCTTTCCATCAGTTTCTCTTTTCTGTCCCAGATCAATATAATGATGAGAATCCCAATTTAATCTGCTGTTTCTGGTGTTTTATCCATTCCAGTCAAAGTCAATGTTCCAATCAAATCTATTTGTTATTCCACAGTGTCTCTCCATGTGTTTTATTCTGTTGTATTCTCTCACAGTCTGTTTGATGATCAATGTTACATCTCACTCTCTGTTCTGGTGAAGATCAGAAGCAGTGATATCTGTTTACACCACCTGACAAGTCGGCCTGAGGCTGTGCCTCGCCGATCATGTGGAGTTAGGAACATAGGAACATAGGAGCAGGAGTCGGCCATTCAGCCCATCGAGCCTGCCCCACCATTCAATATGATCATGGCTGATCATCCGCTTCAATGCCCTTTTCCCCACACTTTCCTCATATTCCCTGATGTCATTTGTATTTAGAAATCTGTCAATCTCTGCTTTAAACATACTCAACGACTGAGCTTCCACAGCCCTCTGGGGTACAGAATTCCAAAGATTCACAACCCTCCGTGCAAAGAAATTTCTCCTCATCTCTGTCCTAAGGAGCTTCCCCCTTATTTTGAAATTGAGCCTCTGGTTCTCGACTCCCCATCCAGATGAAACATCTTAGCTGCATCTACCCTGACTGTCCTTTAAATATTTTGTAGGTTTCAATGAGATCACCTCTCATTCTTTGAAACTCTAGAGAATACAGCCCCAATTTCCCAATCTCTCTTCATAGAACAGTCCCACCATCCCAGGAACAAGTCTGATGAACTTTCGTTGAACTCCCTCCATGGCAATAATATCCTTCCTAAGGTAAGGAGACCAAATCTGCACACAGTACTCCAAGTGCGGTCTAACCAAGTTTCTGTACAATTGAAGCAAGAATTCACTACTCCTGTACTCACATCCTCTTGTGATAAAGGCTAACATACTATTAGCCTTCCTAATGGCTTGCTGCACCTGCATGTTAGCTTTCAGTGACTTATTGACATGGATACCCAGATCACCCTGATATTCTGTACCTCAGCTAATAAAGGAAAGGATTCCATATACCTGCTGAACCACCTTATTGACCTGTACTGCTACTTCAGGGATCTGTGGACATTCACTCCAACGTCTCTCACTTCCTCTGCACCGTTCAGTGTTCTCCCATTAATTGTGTATTCCTTTGCCTTTTTTGACCTCCCAAATGCATCACCTCACACTTGTCCAATTTGAATTCCATTTACCACTTCTCTGCCCACCTGACCAGTCTATTGATATCTTCCTGCAGTGTACAGCTATCCTCCTCCCTATCAACAACACGGACAATTTTTGTTTCATCTGCAAACATCTTGATTGTGCCCTCTACATTTATGTCCATATCATTAATATATACCACAAAAAGCAGGGGACCTAGTTGTGAGCCCTGTGGAACACCACTGGAAACAGTCCTCCATTTGCAAAAACACCTGTAACCAATTCCTTTTTGTTTCCTGCCACTGAACCAATTTTGTGTCCAGCTTGCTACACTCCCCTGGATCCCATGTGCTTTTATTTTTTTTAACCAGTTTTCCATGTGGGACCTTGTCAAAAGTCTTGCTAAAATCCATGTGGATCAGATCAACTGCACTATCCTCATCAATCCTCCTTGTTACTTCTTCAAAAACATTCAATCAAGTTCTTCAGACAGGAGCTTCCCTGAACAAATCCATGCTGACGGTACTTGATTAATCTGTGCCTTTCTAAGTGACAGTTTATCCTGTCTCTCAGAATTAATTCCAATAATTCGCCCACTATTGCGGTTAGGCTGACTGGCCTTTAATTGTTGCCTCGCTTCCTTTTTCAACAATGGTGCAATGTTAGCAATAAAAACAAAAAGTGCTGGACATACACAGCAGGTCTGGCAGCATCTGTGGAGAGAGAAACAAAGTTAACATTTCAGGTCAGTGACCTTTCATCAGAACAGAAACGTTAACTTTGCTTCTCTCTCTCCACAGTTGCTGCCAGACCTGCTGTGTATTTCCAATGCAACTAGTTTTTATTTCAGATTTGCAGCATCTGCAGAATTTTGCTTTTATTGCAGTGTTACGAGACCTCCAATCCTCTGACATCACACCCGTGTCCAGTGAGGGATTGGAAACTGATGGTCAGACCTTCCACTATTTCCTTCCTGGCTTCTTTTAACAGCCTGTGGTACATTTCATCCGGCCCTGATGACTTATCCACTTTCAAGGATGTTAATCCCATTTATACTTCTTCTCTCCCTCAGTTTATCATGTCCAATACTTCACACTCCTTCTCCTTAATTACAATATCTGCATCACCCCCTCATTTGTGAAGACAGTAAAATATTCATTAATAAACATACCAACATCTTCCACACTGACACATAGGTTACATTTTTAGGTCTTTGATGGGCCCTACTCTTTCCTCAGTTGCCTCTGACTGCAATGTATTGATGAAACATCTTTGGATTTGTTTTGATTTTGCTTGTCAATATTCTTTCATGATCTCTGTTTGTTCTTCATCGCTACTCCCAAATACCTCTAGTCATGTCAAAACACAACTTATCAGAAGGGGAATTTGAACCCACCCCTGCAGAGAGAATTGTGATCTGAATGAACCGTCTCAGACTGCTCGACCATCCTGACTACCCCATGTGTATGTTTAATGCTGACGAAATTATCCATTCATTGTGAAAGTATTTGTGAGATTGTGGAAATGTCTGGAAGAGGAAAGACCAACGGGAAAGCTCGGTCCAAGGCCAAGTCTCGCTCCTCCCGGGCTGGACTGCAGTTCCCGGTGGGCCGTGTTCACAGGCTCCTGAGAAAGGGTAACTATGCTGAGCGTGTGGGTGCCAGAGCCCAGGTCTATCTGGCTGCTGTGCTCGAGTATCTGACCGCTGAAATCCTCGAGCTGGGCGGTAACGCGGCCCGGGACAACAAGAAGACCTGCATCATCCCCAGCCACCTACAGCTGGCCGTCCTCAATGATGAGGAGCTCAACAAGCTGCTGGGAGGGGTGACCATCATTCAGGGTAGGGTGCTGCCTAATATCCAGGCCGTGTTGCTGCCCAAGAAAACCAGCGCTCCGGGCACCAAAACCAAGTCAATCTGCCAGAATTTTTTCAAATACGCAAAGGCTCTTTTCAGAGCCACCCACAGTATCTGAAAGGGCTGATTACTGTCTGAAGTCTGCTGTACCCACACTTCTGTCTATCCCTCTTCATCTGGAACAACCAATGCTATCTTCCATTCCTTTCACCATTATGTGTTTAACTAGCTTCTCCTTATAGTCAGTCCAATATCAATGTACTAATGAAATGATCTGTGTCAGTGCTGGCAATTTCCATAGCATCATAGAAAAATTAGGGCACAGAAGGAGTCCATTCAGCCCATCGCGTTTGCTCAGGCCGAAAAAACTAGCCACCCAATCTATTCCCACCTTCCAGCACCTGATCCGTAGAATTGCAGGTTACAGCACATCAGGTGCATGTCCAGGTATTTTTAAATGAGTTGAGGGCTTCTGCCTCCACCACCATTCCTGTCAGCGAATTCCAGGCACCCACCACCCTCTGGGTAAAAACGTTTCCCCTCATGTCCCCTCTAATCCTTCTACCAATCACCTTAAATCTGTGCCCCCTGGTAACTGACCTCCCCACCAGGGGAAACAGGTCCTTACTGTCCACTCTGTCTGGGCGCCTCATAATTTTGTACACCTCATTCAAGTCACCCCTCAGACTCCTCTGTTTTAAGGAAAACAACCCGAGCCGCTCCAATATTTGCTCATAGCTGCAACTTTCAAGCCCTGGCAACGTTCTTGTAAATCTCCTCTGTACTCTCTCCAGAGCAATTATGTCCTTTCTGTAATGTGATGACCAGAACTGTACGCAATACTCCAGCTGTGGCCTAACCGCCATTTTATACAGTTCTAGCACTACATCCCTGCTTTTCTATTCTATACCTTGGCCAATAAAGGAAAGCATTCTATATGCCTTCTTCACGACTCTATCTACCTGTCCTGCCACTTTCAGGGACCTGTGGACATGCACTCCAAAGTCTCTCACTTCTTCTACCCCTCTCAATATCTTCCCATTTATTGTGTATTCCCTTGCTTTGTTTGCCCTCCCCAAATGCATTCCCTCACACTTCTCCAGATTGAATTCCATTTGCCATTTTTCCGCCCACTCAACCAATCCATTCATATCATTCTGATGTCTACAGTTATCTTCCTCACTATCAATTACACGGCCAATTTTTGTGTCATCAGCAAATTTCCCAATCATATCTCCCACATTTAATTCCAAATCATTAATATATACCACAAACAGCAAGGGACCCAACACTGAGCCCTGTGGAATGCCACTGGAAACTGCTTTCCATTCGCAAAAACATCCGTCGATAACTATCCTTTGTTTCCTGTCACTGAGTCAATTTTGGATCCAACCTGCCACATTCCTCTGTATTCCATGGGCTTTCATTTTACTGACCAGTCTGCCATGTGGGACCTTACTAAAATCCATGTAGACCACATCCATCACACTATCCTCATCAATGTTTCTTGTTACTTCCTCAAAAAACTCAATCAAGTTAGTGAGACATGACCTTCCCTTAACAAATCCATGCTGACTATCCCTGATTAATCCGTGCCTTTCTAAGTGGCAGTTTATCCTGTCCCTCAGAATTGATTCTAATAATTTACCCACCACCGAGGCCAGACTGACCGGCCTATAATTATTTGGCCTATCCCTCACATCCTTTTTAAATAATAGTACAACGTTTGCAGACCTCCAATCCTCCGGCACCTCCCCCATATCCAGTGAGGATTTGAAGATGATCCTCAGCGCATCCACTATTTCCTCCCTGGCTTCCTGTAACAACCTCAGATGCAAATCATCCGGCCCTGGTGATTTATTCATTTTGAAGGATGTCAGACTCTCTAGTACTTCCACTCTCATTATGCTTATCGTATCTAATATTTCACACTCCTCTTCTTTGTCTGCATCATCCCTCTCCTTTGTGAAGGCAGAGACAAAAACTCATTAAGAACCCCACACACATCTTCTGCATCCACTCATACGTTCCCTTGTACATCTCTGATCGGCCGTACCCTTTCCTTAGTTATCCTCTTGCTCTTAATGTACTGATAGAACATCTTTGGTGTTTCCTTCAAGTAGTTGTATCCAGTCCACATCCACCAAGTCACCTCTCAGTTTTGTAAAATTTGCCTTCCCCCAATTTAAAACTTTTACTTCTGTTGTATCTTTGTCCTTTTACATGATTATGCCAAAACTAATTGGAGCATGGTCACTCGGGGTGGTGGTGGCGTAGTGGTCTTGTCAGTAGACTTGTCAGTGGATTAGTAACCCAGACACCTAGGGTATTGCTCAGGGGACGTGGGTTCAAATCCCACCATTGAAATTTAAATCCAAATAATAAATCTGCAATTAAAAAGCAAGTCTAATGATGGCCATGAAACCATTGTTGATGGTTGTAAAAACCCATCTGGTTTACTAATGCCCTTTAGGGAAGGAAATCTGCTGTTCTTGTCTGGCCTGCATGCGACTGCAGACCCACAGCAATGTGGTTGACTCTTACATGCCCTCTGAAATGGCCGAGCGAGCCACTCAGTTGAAACTAAACACTACGAAGTCATTAAAAAGGAATGAAAGCAGACGGGCCACCCGGCGTCGACCTGGGCACCAGAAATGACAATGGCAAACCCAGCGCTGTCGACCCTGCAAAGTCCTCCTTAGTAACATCTGGTGGCTTGTGTTAAGTTGGGAGAGCAACAGCCTGACATAGTCATACTCACAGATTCATACCTTACAGGCAATGTCGCAGACACTGCCATCACCATCCCTGGGTATGTCCTGTCCCACGGGCAGGACAGACTCACCAGAGGTGTCAGTAGAAAGGGAATTGCCCTGGAAGTCCTCAACATCGACTCTGGACCCCATGAGGTCTCATGGCATCAGATCAAACAATGGACAAGGAAACCTCCTGCTGATTATCACCTACTGCCCTCCCTCAGCTGATGAGTCAGTACTCCTCCATGTTGAACAGCACTTGGAGGAAGCACTGAGGGTGGCAAGAGCACAGAATGTACTCTGGGTGGGGGACTTCAATGTCCATCACCAAGAGTGGCTCGGGAGCATCTCTACTGGCCGAATCCTAAAGGACATATCTGCTAGTGCTGCTTGATGGCAATGTTGGTGACACCTTCCATCACTTTAGGCCCCATCAGTCTACTCTCAATCATCAGTAAAATGATGGAAGGTGCCATCAAGCGGCACTTGCTTAGCAATAACCTGCCTCAGTGACACTCAGTTTGGGTTCTGCCAGGGCCACTCAGCTCCTGACCTCATGACAGCCTTGGTTCAAACATGGACAAAAGAGGTGAGGTGTGAGTGATTGCCTTTGACATCAAGGCAGTATTTGACCGAGTATGGCATCAAGGAGCCCGAGCAAAACTGAGGTCAATGGGAAAACCCTCCACTGGCTGGAGTCATACCTAGCGCAAAGGAAGATGGTTGTGGTTGTTGGAGGTCAATCATCTGAGCTCCAGGACATCACTGCAGGCGCTCCTCAGGGTAATGTCCTCAGCCCAACCATCTTCAGCTGCTTCATCAATGACCTTCCTTCAATCAGAAGGTCAGAAGTGGGGATGTTCGCTGATGATTGCACAATGTTCAGCACCATTCATGACTCCTCAGATACTGAAGCAGTCTGTGTAGAAATGCAGCAAGACATGGGCAATATCCAGGATTGGGCTGATAAGCGGCAAGTAACATTCGGGCCGCACAAGTGCCAGGCATTGACCATCACCAACAAGAGAGAATCGAACTAACTCCCCTTGATATTCAATGGCATTACCATTGCGGAATCCCCCACTATCAACATCCTAGGGGCACCATTGACCAGAAGCTGAACTGGAGTAGCCATATAAATACCGTGGCGACAAGAGCAGGTCAGAGGCTAGGAATCCTGAGGCGAGTAACTCACCTCCTGACTCCCCAAAGCCTGTCCACCATCGACAAGGCACAAGTCAGGAGTGTGTTGGAATAGTCTCCACTTGCCTGGATAGGTGCAGCTCCAACAACACTCAAGAAGCTCAACACCATCCAGGACAAAGCAGCCCACTTGATTGGCACCCCATCTACAAACAGTCACTCCCTCCACCACTGACGCACAGTGGCAGCAGTGTGTACCATCTACAAGATGCACTGCAGCAATGCACCAAGGCTCCTTGAACAGCACCTTCCAAACCTGTGACCTCTACCAACTAGAAGTACAAGGGCAGAAAATGCATGGGAACACCACCACCTGCAAGTTCCCCACCATGACACACACCATCCTGACTTGGAACTATATCGCTGATCCTTCACTGTCACTGGGTCAAAATCCTGGAACTCCATTCTGAATAGCAGTGTGGGTGCACCTATCCCAAATGGACTGCAGCGGTTCAAGAAGGCAGCTCACCACCACCTTCCCAAGGGCAATTAGGGATGGGTAATAAATGCTGACCTGGCCAGCGATGCCCAAAATCCCATGAATTAATAAAAAAAAGCTATCTCCAAAATGGTCACCCACTGCTACTTGCCCAGCTTCATTACTGAAGACTACATCTAGAATTGTGCCTCCTCTCATTGGGCTTGTGATGTGCTGGCTATTAAAGTTCTCTTGAATGCAGTTCAGGAATTTTGTGCTCTCTGTGCCCTTCACACTGTTTGTATCCCAGTTGATATTGGGATAGTTGAAATCCCCAACTATTATTTCCCTATAGTTTTGCACTCAGCAATTTGCCTACATATTTGTTCTTCTATCTCTCTCTCACTATTTGGGGGTCTACAGTACACTCCTAGTAGTGTGGCTGCCCCTTTTTTATTTCTGAGCTCCACCCATATGGCCTCATTTGATGATTCATTTAGCATATAATCCCTCCTCAAAGCTGTATGCCTTCCTTAACTAATAATGCTACACTCCCACCTTTTTTATCCCTATGCCACATGAAAACTCTATACCCAGAGATGTTGAGCTGCCATTCTTGCCCTCTTTAAGTCAAGTTTCCCTTATTGCAATGATATTGTGTTACCATGTGTGGGCACAATGGCGCAGTGGTTAGCACCACAGCTCCAGGAACCCGGGTTCGATTCTGGGTACTGCCTGTGTGGAGTTTGCAAGTTCTCCCTGTGGGTTTTCGCCGGGTGCTCCGGTTTTCTCCCACAGCCAAAGACTTGCAGGTTGATATGAATATACATACAAGTATAAAAATTAGGAGCAGGAGTCGGCCATTCGACCCCTGGACCCTGCTTCCCCATTCAATAAGTTCACGGCTGAACTGATTACTCCACATTCCCGCCGACCCCCGATAACCTTTCACCCCTTTGCTTATCAAGAATCGATGTCCCTCTGCCTTAAAAATATTCAAAGTCTCTGCTTCCACCGCCTATTGAGGAAGAGAGTTCCAAAAACTCACCACCCTCTGAGGGAAAAAAATTCTCCTCATCTCTGTCTTAAATGGGTGACCCCTTATTTTTTAACAGTAACTCCTAATTCCAGATTCTCCCACAAGGGGAAACATCCTTTCCACATCCACCCTCTCAAGACTCCTCAGGATCTGATATGTTTCAATCAAGTTGCCTCTTTAAATAAATAAATATCCTTTAACACTGCCAAATTCCTCTGCTGCACACTTTTTAAACTTTGCTTCTTCTGTCTTTCAGAGTCATTCGCTAATTTTCTGCCTCCCGTTCCCTGCCCTGAAATTGCCATGTCTGAAACTGCCCTCAGGTTCCCATCAAGCTGCCAAATTAGTTTAAACAATCCCCAACAGCACCTGCAAGGATATTCATCCCGGTCCTGTTCAGGTGTAGACCGTTCGACTTATATAGGTCCTACCTTCCCCAGAACTGGTCCCAATGCCCCAGAAATCGGAAGCCCTCCTTCCTGCACCATCTCTCCAGCCATGCATTCATCTGGTGTATTCTCCTATTTCTATACTCACTAGCATGTGGCCTTGGGAGTAATTTGGAGATTACTACCTTTGAGGTCCTGTTTGTTAATCTCTTTCCTAACTCCCTAAACTCAGCCTGAAGGATCTCATCCCTCTTTCTTCCTATATCGTTGGTACCAATGTGGACCACGACCTCTGGCTGTGCATCCTTGCCCTCCAGAATGCTCTGTAGCCACTCAGTGATATCCATGGTCCTTGCACCAAGGAGGAAACCTGGTTTGCGAGCACTGAAATACCTTTCTGTTCCCCGAACTATACAATCCCCTACCAGTATTGCTCGCTTGTATTTTCTCCTCCCTCCCTGCACAGCTGAGCCACCCATGGAGTTCTGGTCATGACTCTCACTGCACTCTCCAGAGGAACCCTCTCTCCCATCAGTACTCAGAACTGAATACCAGTTAGAAAGTGGGATGCCCTCCAGGGACTCCTGCACTACCTGCCTTGACCTTCTTGTCTGTCTGGCAAACTCCCAATCCCTCTCAGCGTGTGCTCTCTTCAACTCCGAGGTGACAACCTGCTGAAAAGTCCTATCCACGTAGTTCTCTGCCTTGCGGATGCACAACACTGACTCCAGTTGCTGCTCGAGTTCTGAAACCTGGAGCTCAAGCTTCTGCAGCTGGTGACACTTCCTGCAGATGTGTTTGTCAAGGACACATGGTGCATCCATGACTTCCCACATACCACAGGAGGCACATTCCACTTGGCCGAGCTGCCCTGCCATAACTTAGCTTTACAAACTCATTATTGCTCGTGTAATAAGTAGATTAATTTACCAGTTACTCACCAATCAGCTTCTTCCCCTGTACCATGGAGGCAGAAAAAGCAGAAAAGAAAAGAGACCAAACAGCACCTCCTTCCCCTAGTCAGTGAAGTCCCTCACACATCAACTCACAGCTTTACACTCTGTCCAAACAGCACTTTCTAATTAGTAATTATTATAAATTACAGTAACTAAAACATTAGTAACCTGACCAATTACAAGGTAGCTATTTGAGGGTTTTTAAACAAAGAGCTTTCTCCCCCATCCTGATTTCAGGCCCCACTCTGGACACTTGCTTTTGATTCCAGGACACTGAGGACAGGGTGCTGCCGAATATCCAGGCCGTGTTGCTGCCCAAGAAAACCAGCGCTCCGGGCACCAAAACCAAGTCAATCTGCCAGGATTTTATCAAATACCCAAAGGCTCTTTTCAGATCCACCCACAGTATCTGAAAGGGCTGATTACTGTCTGAAGTCTGCTGTACCCACACCTCTGTCTATCCCTCTTCATCTAGAACAACCAGCGTCATCTTCCATTCCTTTCACCATCATGTGTTTAACTCGCTTCTCCTTATAGACAGCCAGATATCAATGTAATAATGAAATGATCTGTGTCAGTGCTGGCCATTTCCCTGTCCTGATTTCAGACCCCACTCTGGACACTTGTTTCCCATTCCAGGACCTACTTGTATTAATATTCAGCACCACCTGTCAGTCAGAAACTTGTCTCAATGAACTGATCCTTTCACTGAACTTCCAACTGCTGCTGTCTATTTCTCGAGGGAAAGAGCTGCTCACTGAATAAGGATGTGAGGGGAATGTAACCCGGCTGCTGGTGAGAAGGTCCCGTCTTCTCAATCAAAAGCCTTTTATTTTACTACAGTGATTCCCAGATTCCCAGCTGGTCCGTTGAGGATTTTGTTTTCACAGAAATATCTTGTTAAATACAAATCTGATTCCAACATGTCAGTAACAGGACAGAATCGGAACCTTTTAAAAGGATGAAGCAACTATTTCAGTGGCTTCTCACTGTCCCCCTGAAGCCTGTGTGAAGGGGAATTACCAATAGTCTGTAATTTATTACTTCCACACCGAGTTTGAGTTATTTTGCACGTGAAAGATTGCTGAACGGAGTGTTTTCCTGTCAGTTACGTATAAGAAGTTGACAAAAATTGGCAAAATAAAGCTGTTCATAAAATAGCACCAGCAATTTGAGTCGGTAAAAGCAAAATTGTGTTTTAAAAGCGTTTTTTTAAAGCGTGACGGGAAAATAGATTTTTATGTACCTTCCCAGTCGATCACTTCTTTTCCACAGTGAAATTGGCAGCTTTCACGAATTCAAATATTCTGCCAGGTTGACAGGTTCAGCCAATGAATTTTTGTATTTTGTGCTTCGAGGTTCTCCGATTGGATCATTCATTTTATCTAATGGCCGTGTGGCCTCATGAATAAGGCGTTTGACTTCAGTGTATTTTATGAGGTTATCGGAAGATTGTAGGTTCGAGTTCTGCCACGGTCATTTTGACCCAAAGGGGTTATGCAGGGCTTTGGGGATCGAGTCAGGGACTGAACAGATTGGAAACCCGACATGGACTTTATGGGGCGAATGGCCGCCTCATGTGGAAAGAGATGCAGTGGTTTTTGTCGAGGTTCATCCCAAGCAGCTCTGTAACACAGGAGTCTGTGCTCTCCGGGCTGTTCCCAGGGATGCACACCGAGACAAACATCAACTGCTGCTGGAGGACTATCAATTCGGTGAAAGACGCCCTTTGGTCTGCCCGAAACTTGCTGGTCTTCCAGCGCAAAGAGTTGTCCACCACCGAATGTTGCAGACTGGCACATTCCAAGGTCCAGGACTACGTGCTGAGGGACACACTAAAGCTTGGGGCAGCCGCAGCAAAGGCTCAATGGGGAAAGACCACAGTGTAAGGACCCCCACCAAGCTGAACTGAGGGGCTGGATCCATGGGAAACCCCTCGAACTGTATCGTTGATATTTTCATTTGCTGTAAATGTGAAACTGTAATTGGCATGACAATAGTGAAATGGAAGGGTTGTGAAGAAACTCATGATAGTATAGAAGGAAACTGATCTCCCTTGCAATGTTTGTATTTTTTGGTGCTGTTTGAAACTGTTTGGCAATGTCGTTTTTGCAGATTTTTATTCATAAAGTATATTTTGGAAATAAAGAAAAAGTGCTTTCACTGACTTTATGAGAAAAGGGTGACCAATCAGAAGTGGGCTGGGGTTCCAGCAGGTTCAAACTGCAGGAATTCCAGGTCCCTGAATGACTGAGCTGAAACTGATCAGTTTCACTGCAGGAAACACCGTCTCGGGGGAAATAACATCACAAATAATTCCATTTGAATAATTATTCAATTATAAAACAATGGGCAGATGTGAAGGTGTGATGTTACTTTTCACTGTGAGGGGAGAATCCGCCATCTGGGTAAATCAGCAACTTTATAACATCGTCTGTACGTTTGGAAAAGAAACGATGAAAACTCTCCCCATAACCCTGGTGCGGTGGAAAGGCTCAATTCAGAGATTGGAATATAACGAGAGCACAACATAAATCATTAACTGATATTTCTGGCACAAAACACACCCCAGCTCCCGTTCCCAGGTCACTGCTGTCCCTATGAGGCGGTGGGTGACTCTGAAAAGAGACTTTGTTTTGTGTTTCTGCAGGAAAACCACAAAGATCCTCCCAGGCAGTGAAACTCATCTTCCCAGAATCTCCATACCAGATTGAAACAGAAAACACAAAGACAGTGAGAAAGTTCCAGAGAGTTACTGAGCATTAAAACCAATTAAATAAACCAATTCTCGAGAGATGTTGGTGCAGCTTTTTCAGAGAGATTGTGGGTGGCTCTTAAAAGAGCCGTTGTGTTTCGAGTGTTTTCACTACATGGTGGAGTTTTACTTGGAGTTGATGTACTTGGTCACTCACTTTGTCCCTTCTCACATTCCGAGCGCTTTGTTGGGTGGAAATATTTATTCAGGCAGTTTCAACAGCTCAGAGCCGACATTGAGTCAGAAACCAGAAATGGGAGTACGGGACACAGACAAGGAATTGAGGCTGAACCTTTATAAATCTCACTGGTTATAGGCCTCAGCTAGAGCATTGTGTCTAATTCCATGCTCCACACTTTAGCAGGAATGTCAAGGCCTTAGAGAGGGTGCAGAGGAGATTTACTAGAATGTATCAGAGATGCAGGAATTCAGCTAATGTGGAAAGAATAGGGGTCTGGGGTGTGTGAAGCTGGGGTCCTTCTTCTTGGAGCAGAGGTGTTAATGGGGCAGTTAATAGTTGTGTTCAACATTGTGAAGAGTTTTTATAAGAATAAAGAAGTTTGACTACAATTAGCCAGAGCCTTGGTGAGATCACACCTGGAGCACTGTGTACAGTTTTGGTCCCCTTATCTGAGGAAGGATATACTTGCCTTAAAGGAAGTGTAGCAAAGTGTCACTCGATTGCTTCCTGGGATGAGGGGATTGACCTATGAGAAGAGATTGAGTAGACGAGGCCGATATTCCTCAGAATTTAGAAGAGTGAGAGGTAATCTTACTGGCACCTAAAAATCTTAAGGGATTTAACAGGGTAAATGCTGGGAGGATGTTTCCTCTGGCTGGGGAATCTCGAACTAGGGATCACAGTCTCAGTATAAATGGCTCAATCATTTAGGACTGAGAAGAGGAGAATTTTTTTTCACTCAAAGTATTGTGAATCTTTGGAATTCTCTCCGCACAGTGGTTAGCACCGCAGCCTCACAGCTCCTGTGACCTCGGTTCCGTTCAGGGTATTGCCTGTGCGGAGTTTGCAAGTTCTCTCTGTGACCCCGTGGGTTTCCGCCAGATGCTCCAGTTTCCTCCCACAGCCAAAGACTTACAGATTGATAGGTAAATTGACCATTGCAAATTGCCCCTAGTGTAGATAGGTGGTAGGAGAATGGTGGGAATGTGGTAGGGAATATGGGATGAATGCCGGATGAGTATAAATGGGTGGTTGTTGGTCGGCACAGACTCGGTGGGCCGAAGGGCCTTTTTCAGTGCTGTATCTCTCTGTGACTCTAGAGATGTGGATGCTCAATCATTGGGTATATCAAAGAGAGAGATCGATAGGTTTTTGGATACGAAGGGAATCAAGGGATCTGTGCTATTGTGGTAAGATGGAGTTGATGTAGGAGATCAGCTGTGATCTTATTGAATGGCAGAGCTATTTCGATGGGCCGAATGGGCCACTCCTATTTTTTATGTAAAGTTCCATTCCTCTCAGGGAATATTTTATTTTCAAAAAGAGAAATACTGCACACACTGGAAACCTGAATAATAACAGAAGATTCTGGAAACACTCAGCAGTTCCAGCAGTATCTGTGGAGAGAGGAAGGGAGGAGCAATGTTTCAGGTCTATAGAATGGTCACAGAACTGGACCACTAACCCGAGCTTCTCTTCTCCACAGTTGTTTCTGGACTGGCTGAGTGTTTTCAGTATTTTAGGCTTTTTCTTTCTATATTTCATCCATTTCCCATTTGACTATTTGCTGTGAAACTTTCAGCGTTGTGCTCAGTTCTTTGTGCAGTTAGGTTTTCTTTATTTGAAGTAATGTAAATAGTAACCTGAAATGAATTTGCCAAATGGTTGGGCAAATTGTTACAACCAGCTTTTGAGCAAGTTCTCCACATACACAGTGAAGGATTCCTTCACATTTGTGAAGACCATACAGGACTTGCAAATCGATAGCAATGTCGTGTCCATGTGTTCATTTGACATTGCTAGCCTATTCACCAATGTACCACTTCAGGAAGCCATAGATATTTGCACTGCAGTGCTATATCATGGCAATCTAGACCCGTCACCATTGTGTGAATCAGTATTCATTGAACTTATGAACTCGGCAACTTGCACAGTTGAGTTCAGTTTTATTGACACCATGTATCGCTGGTGTTGCCATGGGATCCCCTCACGGCCCAGCTCTCACAAACATCTTTGTTGGATTCCATGACAAACCTGTTTTTCAGGGAATGACACCTAACCTCCGACCTCTTGCATATTTCCAATATGTAGATGATACATTTGCTATATTTGAATCCGCAGCTGCGTGAAATAATTTCCTTGCACGTCTTCATGGGCTCCATCCTACACTCAAATTCACCATTGGAATGGAGCAGTCAAATGAGTTCCCTTTCCTTGATGTACTAGTTGAGAAATCTGCTAAGGGGTTTTCTCCCACGGTCTACCGCAAACCTACCTTCACTGGTCAATACACGCGTTGGGATTATTACAGTTCCACGCGCTATAAGATTGGTCTTATCAGCAACCTCATAAATAGGGCTGAGCCATTTGCTCATCATGCAAGCTTGATGCTGAAATAGGGCGAATCAAAGACATCCTGCATTACAATGGCTACACTGATCAGATCATTTCTCACTGTATATCACACAAACTTATAAACGGGCTGAAGGCCGTCATTTTGAGCCCTGGAAAGTGCCCAGTCTCCCTCAAATTACCCTGGAAAGGTAATATATCCCCAGTATTTGAGTAACAGGTGAAGCGAGCTGTTTCCTGCTGGAACGATGCAGGAGCAACAAGTGTGGTGTTCACCACTAACAGGATGCTGCTGTCAAGCAAAAGAGACGTCCTGCCCATCACACAAATAAGTAACGTGATATATGAATTTCAATACCAGTGTGATGCTAGGTTTCTAGACCGTACATCCCAAAAGTGGCGGATTGTATCAAATAACATGTCCCTTCCGCTGTTCGCAATGGGCCCTACCCAACCAACCCGTGCTTGCAAAACCCAAAACACAGTATCCAACATGAGATGTGATTCCACAATAGGACAACATTTGCTAAATAATTCTCAGTGTGCTAAGAATTACACTGACAACCGATTTAAGACTGTCAGTAGGGCTCGCAGTGTGGTGCATTGGTGTGTACTGTAAGCTACATATATTAATACACAGGGCCCTGTTATTTGCAGACAGAAAGAACATGCACACATATTGTGCCAGTTTCAGCTAAACAAAATAAGTGACAGCCATTCACTGGCTCATTCCACAGGGCAATGCCTTGACCAATCAGAGTTCACTTGCCAACCAATCAGCACTCTCTTCTCATACAGAAGAAAGTTGGTGTTTTCCCTTAAATTGGTACTCTTGTGGATTGCCCTGCTGAGTGCAAGACGAAAACAACTGGCTACCAAAGTTTGGACAACATGTCACTATTTTCAAGAAATGATTACCTTTATTTTCAATATAAAAATATAAAGCAATATGAGTGTAACATTTACAGACAAATTCTATTACCTCACATTGCCTGATTCTTTCACACTGACAGACTATGTGAACTACTGTCCCGATTTTGCAGTTCTCACTTCCAGTTAGCAAATGTCAGCAATCTGTGATCCAGTGCTGTTTACAGACCAGACCGTCAATCACAACATGCAATAATTGTTCAGCTTATGTTGGACTGGTGGGATTTAGAAATACTAGGAATTGAGATGAGCTGTTATTGCATTTAAATATTTGTTTCATGTGATGTGGACGTCGCCAGCCAGGCCAGCATTTATTGTCCATCCCTAATTGCCCATGAGAAGGTGGTGGTGAGCTTCCTTCTTGAACCACTGCAGTCCATGTGGGGGAGGTACACCCACAGTGCTATTAGGAAGGGAGTTCCAGGATTTTTACCCAGCGACAGTGAAGGAATAGCGATATAGTTCCAAGTCAGGATGATGTGTAGCTTGGAGGAGAACTTTCAGGTGGTGGTATTCCCATGCATCTGCTGCCCTTGTCCTTCTAGGCAGTAGAGGATGCAGGTTTGGAAGGTGCTGCCTGAGTAGCCTTGGTGCATTGTTGCAGTGCATCTTGCAGATGGTACACACTGCTGCCATTGTACGTCAGTGGTGAAGGGAGTGAATGTTGTGGACGGGGTGCCAATCAAGCGTGTTGCTTTGTCCTGGATGGTGTCGAGCTTCTTGAATGTTGTTGGAGCTGCACCCATCCAGGCAAGTGGATAGTATTCCATCACACTCCAGACTTGTGCCTTGTAAATGGTGGACAGGCTTGGGGAGTCAGGGGGTGAGTTACTCACCGCATGATTCCTACCCTCTGACCAGCTCATGTAGTCACACTATTTATAAGGCTACTCCAGTTCAGTTTCTGGTCAATGGGAACCGCCAGGAAGTTGATAGTGGGGGACTCAGCGATCGTAATGCTGTTGATTGTCAATGGGAGATCGTTAGATTCTCTCTTGTTCGAGATGGTCATTGCCTGGCACTTCTGTGGCGCGAATGTTACTTGCCACTTATCAGCCCAAGCCTGGATATTGTCCAGGTCTTGCTGCATTTCTACATGGACTGCTTCAGTATCTGAGGAGTCGCAAATGGTGCTAAATTTTGCAATCATCAGTGAACATCCCCATTTCTGACCTTATGATTGAAGGAAGGTCACTGATGAAGTAGTGAAGAAGGTTGGGCCAAGGATACTAGCCTAAGGAACTCCAGCAGTAATGTCCTGGAGATGAGATGATTGACCTCCAACAATCACAACCATTTTCCTTTGTGCTAGGTACGATTCCAACCAGTGGAGAGTTTTCCTCTTGATTCCCATTGACTCCAGTTTTCCTCTGGCTCCTTGATGCCATACTCAGTCAAATGCTACTTTGATGTCAAGGGCAGACACTCTCACCTCACCACTTGAGTTCAGCTCTTTTGTCCTTGTTTGAACCAAGGCTGTAATGAGGTCAGGAGCTGAATGGCCCTGGCGGAACCCAACCGAGCGTCACTGAACAGGTTATTGCAAAGCAAGTGCCCCGTCGATGACACCTTCCATCACTATACTGATGATTGAGAGTAGACTGATGCGGCAGTAATTGGCTGGGTTGGATTTGTCCTGCTATTTGTGTACAGGACATACCTGGGCAATTTTCCACATTGCCGAGTAGATGCCAGTGTTGTAGCTGCACTGGAACAGCTTGGCTAGGGGCGCGACAAGTTCTGGAGCACAGGTCTTCAGTACTATTGCCGGAATATTGTCAGGGCCCGTAGCCTTTGCTGTATCCAGTGCCTTCAGTCGTTTCTTGATATCATGTTGAGTGAATCGAATTGGCTGAAGACTGGCATCTGTGATGCTGGGGACTTCAGAAGGAGGCCGAGATGGATCATCAACCCGACACTTCTGGCTGAAGATTGTTTCAAATTCTTCATCCTTGTCTTTTGCACTGATGTGCTGGGCTCCCCCATCATTGAGGATGGGGATATTTGTGGAGCCACCTCCTCCTGTTGGTTGTTTAATTGTCCACCACCATTCATCATTGGATGTGGCAGGGTGTAGATCTGATCCGTTGGTTATGGGATCACTTAGCCCTGTCTATTACATGCTGCTTCTGCTGTTTGGCATGAAAGTAGTCCTGGGCTGTAGCTTCATCAGGCTGATGCCTCATTTCAAGGTATGCCTGGTGCTGCTCCTGGCATGCCCTCCTGCACTCTTCATTGAATTAGGGTTGATCCCCCAGCTTGTTGGTAATGTTAGAGTGGGGGAATATGCCGGGCCATGAGGTTATAGAATGTGGTTGACTACAATTCTGCTGCTGCTAATGGTCCACAGCACCTCATGGATGCCCAGTTATACATTGCTAGATCTGTTCAAAATCTATCCCATTTAGCACAGTGGTAGTGGCACACAACACGATAGAGGGTATCCTCAATGTGAAGACAGGACTTCATCTCCACAAGGACTGTGCAGTGGTCACTCCTACCAATACTGTCATGGACTGATGCATCTGCGGCAGGCAGATTGGTGGGGATGAGGTCAAGTATGTTTTTCCCTCTTGTTAGTTCCCTCATCACCTACTGCAGACCCAATCGAGCAGCTATGTCCGTTAGGACTCGGCCAGCATGGTCAGTAGTGGTGCTACCGAGCCACTCACAGTGATGGACATTGAAATCCCCCAGGCAGACTACATTCTGTGCCCTTGCCACCCTCAGTGCTCCCTCCAAGTGGTGTTCATCAGTCTCTCGCTGTCTCTTGCTGGTTTGCTCAGTACCTTTCTCTGTACCTTTCAAAACGTCAAAGGGTCACTGACCCGAAACGTTAACTCTGCTTCTCTTTCTACAGATGCTGCCAGACCTGCTGAGTGAATCCAGCATTTCTTGTTTTTGTTTCAGATTTCCAGCATCCGCAGTATTTTGCTTTTATAAATCATTAACTGTTATTTCCGGCATAAAACACACCCCAGCTCCCGTTCCCAGGTCACTGCTGTCCCTATGAGGCGGTGGGTGACTCTGAAAAGAGACTTTGTTTTGTGTTTGAGAGAAACGGTCGAGTTTTTCGACTGCCGAATCCACAGGGAATGCAGCCCTCCAGTTTCAGAGCGGACACCACATGGTTACATCTTGCGCTTGACCTGCTCAGTGCAAGTGACCGCTTCACTGATGCTGCATTCTGCAGGAAAACCACAAAGATCCTCCCAGGCAGTGAAACTCATCTTCCCAGAATCTCCATACCAGATTGAAACAGAAAACATAGACACAGTTCAAGAGAGTTACTTAGCATTAAAACCAATGAAATAAACCAGTTCTGGAGAGATGTTGGTGCAGCTTTTTCAGAGAGATTGTGGGTGGCTCTTAAAAGAGCCCTTGTGTTTCGAGTGTTTTCACTACATGGTGGAGTTTTACTTGGAGTTGATGTACTTGGTCACTCAATTTGTCCCTTCTCACATTCCGAGCGCTTTGTTGGGTGGAAATGTTTCTTCAGGCAGTTTCAACAGCTTTGAGCCGACTTTGAGTCAGAAACCAGAAATGGGAGTACGGGACACAGACAAGGAATTGAGGCTGAACCTTTATAAATCTCACTGGTTATAGGCCTCAGCTCGAGCATTGTGTCTAATTCCATGTTCCACACTTTAGCAGGAATGTCAAGGCCTCAGAGAGGGCACAGAGGAGATTTACTAGAATGGTATCAGAGATGCAGGAATTCAGCTAATGTGGAAAGAATAGGGGTCTGGGGTGTGTGAAGCTGGGGTCCTTCTTCTTCGAGCAGAGATGTTAATGAGGTAGTTAATAGTTGTGTTCAACATTGTGAAGAGTTTTTATAAGAATAAAGAAGTTTGACTACAATTAGACAGAGCCTTGGTGAGATCACACCTGGAGCACTGTGCACAGTTTTGGTACCCCTTACCTAACGAAGGACATACTTGCCTTAAAGGAAGTTCAACAAAGTGTCACTCGATTGCTTCCTGGGATGAGGGAATTGTCCTTTGAGAAGAGATTGAGTCGACAAGGCCGATATTCCTCGTACTCGGCCCTGTGGGACTGGGTCGTAGCGGACCTGCTGGAAGTATACGAGAGTATGCTCCTGGCCGGCAGCATGTCAGAATCCATGAGGAAAGGCATCATCACTCTCATTTACAAGCGGAAGGGGGAGAGGGCAGAAATCAGAAATTGGCGGCCCATCTCACTGCTTAATGTTGACTACAAGATTCTGTCCAAAGTCATAGCCAGTCGAGTCAAGTCTGCTCTGGAGTTGGTGATTCACCCCGATCAGACCTGTACTGTACCCGGCAGGAAGATCTCTGATAGTCTCGCACTACTCAGGGATACGATCGCCTACGTACGGGACAGAAGGGTGGACACCTGCCTCATCAGCCCGGACCAGGAGAAGGCTTTTGACAGGATATCGCACACCGACATGATGGACGTGCTTTCCAAAATGGGGTTTGGGGAGGGAATGTGCAATTGGATCCAACTGCTCTACACAAACATCAGTAGCGCAGTCTCAATCAACGGGTGGGAATCGGAAAGTTTCCCGATCAAATCTGGAGTCAGACAGGGCTGTCCTCTATCCCCGGTCTTGTTTGTTTGCTGTATTGAACCCTTTGCTGAGTCTATTAGGAAGGATGCGAGCATAAGAGGGTTGACAATCCCAGGCAGCGGAGGCACTCAGGTGAAAACCTCCCTGTACATGGATGATGTTGCCGTCTTCTGCTCGGATCCGCTGTCCGTGCGCAGAATGATGAGCATCTGCGACCAGTTCGAACTGGCCTCGGGAGCCAAAGTTAACCACGGCAAGAGCGAGGCCATGTTCTTTGGGAACTGGGCTGACCAATCCTTTGTCCCCTTCACCGTCAGGTCAGATTACCTGAAGGTGCTGGGGATATGGTTCGGAAGGGCCGGGGCGTGCACCAAAACATGGGAGGAGCGAGTAGCCAAGGTACTACAAAAGTTGGGTATGTGGGGGCAGCGATCTCTCTCCATTGTGGGTAAGAACCTGGTCATCAGGTGCGAGGCGCTCACGTTGTTGCTCTACCTGGCGCAGGTCTGGCCCATACCCCACTCCTGCGCTGTGGCAGTCACCCGAGCCATTTTCTGCTTCATCTGGGGATCTAAAATGGACCGGGTCCGGAGGGACACGATGTTCAAATCTCTGGACAAGGGCGGGAAAAATGTACCCAACGTGGCCCTGATCCTGATGACCACCTTTGTGTGCGGCTGCATCAAGCTGTGTGTAGATCCCCAGGACGCAAACTCCAAGTGTCACTACGTGCTGAGGTTCTATCTGTCCCTGGTGTTGTGAAGGATGGGCTTGGCCACATTGCCGCGGAACGCTCCATGCAGTTGGACCGTGCCGTACCACATATCCTTCGTGGAGCAGTTTCTGCGGGAAAACACCTTTGACCACCGGTCCATCAGGCAGTGGTCTGCACGGAATGTCCTCAAGGCCCTACGGGAAAAGGAGACGGTGGATCCTGTCGCATGGTTCCCTGAGCAGACTGTCAAAGTCATTTGGCGGAATGCCTCATCACCAGAACTTTCAAACAAGCACCAAGACGTAGCTTGGCTGGTGGTGAGAAGGGCCCTCCGCCCTCCCCATCAGATCCTTCATGCACACCCGACGTCTCGCCCCCTCCGCACAGTGCCGCCGCGGTGGCTGTGTTGGGGAAGAGACGGTCGCCCACCTCCTCCTGGAATGTGTTTTCGCAAAGCAGGTGTGGAAAGAGATGCAGTGGTTTTTGTCGAGGTTCATCCCATGCAGCTCTGTAACACAGGAGTCTGTGCTCTCCGGGCTGTTCCCAGGGACGCACACCGAGACAAACATCAACTGCTGCTGAAGGACTATCAATTCGGTGAAAGACGCCCTTTGGTCTGCCCGAAACTTGCTGGTCTTCCAGCGCAAAGAGTTGTCCACCACCGAATGTTGCGGACTGGCACATTCCAAGGTCCAGGACTACGTGCTGAGGGACGCACTAAAGATTGGGGCAGCCGCAGCAAAGGCTCAATGGGCAAAGACCACAATGTAAGGTCCCCCCCACCAAGCTGAACTGAGGGGCTGGATCCATGGGAAACCCCTCGAACTGTATCGTTAATATTTTAATTTGCTGTAAATGTAAAACTGTAATTGGCATGACAATTGTGAAACGGAAGGGTTGTGAAGAAACACATGACAGTATTGAAGGAAACTGATCTCCCTTGCAATGTTTGTATTTTTTGGTGCTGTTTGGAAACTGTTTGCAATGTAATTTTTACAGATTTTTATGAATAAAGTATATTTTGGAAATAAAAAAAAAAATATTCCTCAGAATTTCGAAGAGTGAGAGGTAATCTTACTGGCACCTAAAAATCTTAAGGGATTTAACAGGGTAAATGCTGGGAGGATGTTTCCTCTGGCTGGGGAATCTTGAACTAGGGATCACAGTCTCGGTATAAATGGCTCAATCATTTAGGACTGAGAAGAGGAGAATTTTTTTACACTCAAAGCATTGTGAATCTTTGGAATTCTCTACGCACGGTGGTTAGCACCGCGGCCTCACAGCTCCAGTGACCTCGGTTCCGTTCAGGGTATTGCCTGTGCAGAGTTTGTAAGTTCTCTCTGTGACCGCGTGGGTTTCCGCCGGGTGCTCCAGTTTCCTCCCACAGCCAAAGACTTGCAGGTTGATAGGTAAATTGGCCATTGTAAATTGCCCCTAGTGTAGATAGGTGGTAGGAGAATGGTGGGAATGTGGGAGGGAATATGGGATGAATGTAGTATTAGTATAAATGGGTGATTGTTGGTCGGCACAGACTCGGTGGGCTGAAGGGCCTGTTTCAGTGCTGTATCTCTCTATGAATCTAGAGCTGTGGATGCTCAATCATTGGGTATATCCAAGAGAGAGATTGATAGGTTTTTGGATACTAAGGGAATCAAGGGATCTGTGCTAGTGTGGTAAGATGGAGTTGATGTAGGAGATCAGCTGTGATCTTATTGAATGGCAGAGCTATTTCGATGGGCCGAATGGCTTACTCCTATTTTTTATGTAAAGTTCCATTCCTCTCAGGGAATATTTTATTTTCAAAAAGAGAAATACTGCACACTGGAAATCTGAATAATAACAGAAGATTCTGGAAACACTCAGCAGTTACAGTAGTATCTGTGGAGAGAGGAAGGTAGGAGCAATGTTTCAGGTCTATAGAAGGGTCACAGAACTGGACCATTAACCCGAGCTTCTCTTCTCCACAGTTGTTTCTGGACTGGCTGAGTGTTTTCAGTATTTTAGGCTTTTTCTTTCTGTATTTCATCCTTTTCCCATTTGACTATTTGCTGTGAAACTTTCAGCGTTGTGCTCAATTCTTTGTGTCGTTGTGTTTTCTTTATTTGAAGCAAGGTAAATAGTATCCTGAAATGAATTTGCCAAATGGTTGGGCAAATTGTTACAACCAGTTTTTGAGCAAGTTCTCCACATACACAGTGAAGGATTCCTTCACATTTGTGAAGACCATACAGGACTTGCATATCGATAGCAATGCCGTGTCCATGTGTTCATTTGACATTGCTAGCCGATTCACCAATGTACCACTTAAGGAAGCCATAGATATTTGCACTGCAGTGCTATATCATGACAATCTCGACCCGTCACCATTGTGTGAATCAGTATTCATTGAACTTATGAACTCGGCAACTTGCACAGTTGAGTTCAGTTTTATTGACACCATGTATCGCTGGTGTTGCCATGGGATCCCCTCGAGGCCCAGCTCTCACAAACATCTTTGTTGGATTCCATGACAAACCTGTTTTTAAGGGAATGACACCTAACCTCCGACCTCTTGCATATTTCCAATATGGAGATGATACATTTGCTATATTTGAACCCACAGCTGCATGAAATAATTTGCTTGCACGTCTTCATGGGCTCCAGCCTACACTCAAATTCACCTTTGGAATGGAGCAGTCAAATGAGTTCCCTTTCCTTGATGTACTACTTGAGAAATCTGCTAAGGGGTTTTCCACCACGGTCTATCGCAAACCTACCTTCCCAGGTCAATGCACGCGTTGGGATTCTTACAGTTCCATGAGCTATAAGATTGGCCTTTTCGGCAACCAATCACTGACCGACATTGGCTCCTGGTCCAGCAACAACTCAACCTCAAAATCCTCAGACCTGCTGAGTGGTTCCAGCATTTCTTGTTTTTATTTCAAAATACTCATCCTTGTTTCTAAATCCTGATGAGTTCTCACCTGTCCCAACCTCCTTCCTCCCTCCGTAACCACCTCCCTCCCTCCCTCCGTAACCACCTCCCTCCCTCCGTAACCACCTCCCTCCCTCCCTCCATAACCACGGAGTCTTATCGAAAACCTCATAAATAGGGCTGAGCCATTTGCTCACCATGCAAGCTTGATGCTGAAATAGGGCGAATCAAAGAAATCCTGCATTACAATGGCTACACTGATCAGATCATTTCTATCTGTATATCACACAAACTTATAAATGGGCTGAAGGACGTCATTTTGAGCCCTGAAAAGTGCCCAGTCTCCCTCAAATTACCCTGGAAGGGTAATATACCCCCAGTATTTGAGTAACAGGTGAAGCTTGCTGTTTCCTGCTGTTACTATGCAGGAGCAACAAGTGTGGTGTTCGCCACTAACAGGATGCTGCTGTCAAGCAAAAGAGACGTCCTGCCTATCACACAAATAAGTAACGTGATATATGAATTTCAATACCAGTGTGATGCTAGGTTTCTAGACCGTACATCCCAAAACTGGCGGATTGTATCAAATAACATGTCCCTTCCGCTGTTCGCAATGGGCCCTACCCAACCAACCCGTGCTTGCAAAACTCAAAACACAGTATCCAACATGAGATGTGATTCCACAATAGGACAACATTTGCTAAATAATTCTCAGTGTGCTAAGAATTACACTGACAACTGATTTAAGACTGTCAGTAGGGCTCGCAGTGTGGTGCATTGGTGTGTACTGTAAGCTACATATATTAATACACAGGGCCCTGTTATTTGCAGACAGAAAGAACATGCACACATATTGTGCCAGTTTCAGCTAAACAAAATAAGTGACAGCCATTCACTGGCTCATTCCACAGGGCAATGCCTTGACCAATCAGAGTCAAGCTGCCTGGTTTAAATTTCAAACAAAGCTGGGCTGTTATCTGTCAGTTACCATAAACTGGTGTATTCTGAATGGCAGTGCCTCGACCAATCAGAGTTCACTTGCCAACCAATCAGCAATCTCTTCTCATACAGAAGAAAGTTGTTGTTTTCCTTTAAATTGGTATTCTTGTGGATTGCCCGGCTGAGTGCAAGACGAAAACAACTGGCTACCAAAGTTTGGACAACATGTCACTATTTTCACGAAATGATTACTTTTATTTTCAATATAAAAATATAAAGCAATATGAGTGTAACATTTACAGACAAATTCTGTTACTTCACATTGCCTGATTCTTTCACACTGACAGACTATGTGAACTACTGTCCCGATTTTGCAGTTCTCACTTCCAGTTAGCAAATGTCAGCAATCTGTGATACAGTGCAGTTTACAGACCAGACCATCAATCACAACATGCAATAATTGTTCAGCTTATGTTGGACTGGTGGGATTTAGAAATACTAGGAATTGAGATGAGCTGTTATTGTATTTAATTATTTGTTTCATGGGATGTGGACGTCGCCAGCCAGGCCAGCATTTATAGTCCATCCCTAATTGCCCATGAGAAGGTGGTGGTGAGCTTCCTTCTTGAACCACTGCAGTCCATGTGGGGTAGGTACACCCACAGTGCTATTAGGAAGGGAGTTCCAGGATTTTAACCCAGCGACAGTGAAGGAATGGCGATATCGTTCCAAGTCAGGATGATGTGTAGCTTGGAGGAGAACTTTCAGGTGGTGGTGTTCCCATGCATCTGCTGTCCTTCTCCTTCTAGGCAGTAGAGGATGTAGGTTTGGAAGGTGCTGCCTGAGTAGCCTTGGTGCATTGTTGCAGTGCATCTTGTAGATGGTACACACTGCTGCCACTGTTCGTCAGTGGTGAAGGGAGTGAATGTTGTGGACGTGGTGCCAATCAAGCGTGTTGCTTTGTCCTGGATGGTGTCGAGCTTCTTGAATGTTGTTGGAGCTGCACCCATCCACGCAAGTGGATAGTATTCCATCACACTCCAGACTTGTGCCGTGTAAATGGTGGACAGGCTTGGGGAGTCAGGAGGTGAGTTACTCACCGCATGCTTCCTATCCTCTGACCAGCTCATGTCGTCACACTATTTATAAGGCTACTCCAGTTCAGTTTCTGGTCAATGGCAACCCCCAGGAAGTTGATAGTGGGGGATTCAGCGATCGTAATGCCGTTGAATGTCAATGGGAGATCGTTAGATTCTCTCTTGTTCGAGATGGTCATTGCCTGGCACTTGTGTGGCGCGAATGTTACTTGCCACTTATCAGCCCAAGCCTGGATATTGTCCAGGTCTTGCTGCATTCCTACATGGACCTCTTCAGTATCTGAGGAGTCGCGAATGGTGCTAAATTTTGCAATCATCAGTGAACATCCCCACTTCTGACCTTATGATTGCAGGAAGGTCACTGATGAAGTAGTGAAGAAGGTTGGGCCGAGGATACTACCCTGAGGAACTCCAGCAGTAATGTCCTGGAGCTGAGCTGATTGACCTCCAACAATCACAACCATTTTCCTTTGTGCTAGGTACGATTCCAACCAGTGCAGAGTTTTCCTCTTGATTCCCATTGACTCCAGTTTTGCTCTGGCTCCTTGATGCCATACTCAGTCAAATGCTACCTTGATGTCAAGGGCAGACACTCTCACCGCACCTCTTGAGTTCAGCTCTTTTGTCCTTGTTTGAACCAAGGCTGTAATGAGGTCAGGAGCTGAATGGCCCTGGCGGAAACCAACTGAGCGTCACTGAACAGGTTATTGCAAAGCAAGTGCCCCGTCGATGACATCTTCCATCACTATACTGATGATTGAGAGTAGACTGATGAGGCAGTAATTGGCTGGGTTGGATTTGTCCTGCTATTTGTGTACAGGACATACCTGGGCAATTTTCCACATTGCCGGGTAGATGCCAGTATTGTAGCTGTACTGGAACAGCTTGGCTAGGGGCGCGGCAAGTTCTGGAGCACAGGTCTTCAGTACTATTGCCGGAATATTGTCAGGGCCTGTAGCCTTTGCTGTATCCAGTGCCTTCAGTCGTTTCTTGATATCACGTTGAGTGAATCGAATTTGCTGAAGACTGGCATCTGTGATGCTGGGGACTTCAGAAGGAGGCCGAGATCGATCATCAACCCAGCACTTCTGGCTGCAGATTGTTTCAAATTCTTCATCCTTATCTTTTGCACTGATGTGCTGGGCTCCCCCATCATTGAGGTTGGGGATTTTTGTGGAGCCACCTCCTCCTGTTGGTTGTTTAATTGTCCACCACCGTTCATCATTGGATGTGGCAGGGTGTAGATCTGATCCGTTGGTTGTGGGATCACTTAGCCCTGTCTATTACATGCTGCTTCTGCTGTTTGGCATGAAAGTAGTCCTGGGCTGTAGCTTCATCAGGCTGACGCCTCATTTCAAGGTATGCCTGGTGCTGCTCCTGGCATGCCCTCCTGCACTCTTCATTGAATTAGGGTTGATCCCCCAGCTTGTTGGTAATGTTAGAGTGGGGGAATATGCCGTGCCATGAGGTTATAGAATGTGGTTGACTACAATTCTGCTGCTGCTAATGGTCCACAGCACCTCATGGATGCCCAGTTATACATTGCTAGATCTGTTCAAAATCTATCCCATTTAGCACAGTGGTAGTGGCACACAACACGATAGAGGGTATCCTCAATGTGAAGACAGGGCTTCATCTCCACAAGGACTGTGCAGTGGTCACTCCTACCAATACTGTCATGGACAGATGCATCTGCGGCAGGCAGATTGGTGAGGATGAGGTCAAGTATGTTTTTCCCTCTTGTTAGTTCCCTCACCACCTACTGCAGACCCAATCGAGCAGCTATCTCCGTTAGGACTCGGCCAGCATGGTCAGTAGTGGTGCTACCGAGCCACTCATGGTGATAGACATTGAAATCCCCCAGCCAGACTACATTCTGTGCCCTTGCCACCCTCAGTGCTCCCCACAAGTGGTGTTCATCAGTCTCTCGCTGTCTCTTGCTGGTTTGCTCAGTACCTTTCTCTGTCTGTTCATTTCTGAGTCCTGATAATCTCTTCCTGGTTTTCTGTGTGTCTTTCTCTGCCTGCATCATTGTCGGTGCTGTTACTCAGTGTCCTTGTGTCATTGTGCAGTGAGGGTGAGTCCGTCAGCACGTGTGTTGCTGAGTCCAGGATTCTTGAGCATTCAGACGACAATCCTATTTTTATAAAAACATTGGGGAAATGAACATATTTCACTAACGGGCAGCTAAAATTTAAACCAACAGTTAGCAGAGTGGCGCAGCGGAAGCGTGCTGGGCCTATAATCCAGAGGTCGATGGATCGAAACCATTCTTTGCTATTTATGTTCGGTAATAATACAAACAGTTCACTTTCAAAACATCATGTGTTTCCCCATAATTACAAGATGCGCTCGATTGCGATCAGCTGGTTTGCTCAGTACCTTTCTCTGTCTGTTCCTTTCTGAGTCCTGAGAATCTCTTCCTGGTTTTCTGTGTGTCTTTCTCTGCCTGCCTCATTGTTGGTGCTGTTACTCCGTGTCCTTGTGTGATTGCGCAGTGTGGGTGAGTCCGTCAGCGCGTGTGTTGCTGAGTCCGGGATTCTTGAGAAATCCGACTGCAATCCTATTTTTATAAAAACATTGGGGAAATAACACAAACAGTTCACTTTCAAAACATCAAGTATTTACCCATAATAACAAGATGCTTCCAAAGGCACTCGATTGCAATCAGCTTCTTCCTTCTGGTGAACACATCAATCAGCAACAAATCACTTTTGCTCACACGAACACAAGCTGCAAACACGGACCAGCCGAGTCTCTCCCACTTTGTCAACCCCCTTCCTGCAGAGCCTCCTCTCCACCACCAGATGGTGATGTTGGCCACAATAAAACCAGGACAAATGGTCATCGTGAGGAGACGGTCAGCAACAGAAAATAAAACAATAACAGGGAAAACCTTTACACAACAACAGGGTACATCTTTACACAACAGAAAACATATTTACACACCACGAAATACCTTCAGACAACAGGGAGAATACAATCATACAAATGCCTTGTTTCTCCATCTCAGTCTCGTTGTCTCTCTGTCCCTCACTTTTGCTTCCTCGCAGTCTATAGGTTTTCTGTGTGTTTTTCTCTCTGTCCCGTTGTCGATGGTGTTACTCAGCGTCCTTGTAACATTGTGTAGCCAGGCTGAGCCTCCCAACACCTGTGTTGCTGTAATAAAAACAGAAAATGCTGGAAATGCTCAGTAGGTCTGGCAGCATCTGTGCAGAGAGAAACAGTGAACAGTTCATGTCTGTTTCGTTAGCTCACATTAACTTTGTTCTCTCTCCACAGATGCTGCCAGACCTGCTGACTATTTCAAGCATTTTCTGTTTATGTTTCAGATTTCCAGCATCTGCAGTATTTTGCTTTTGTATGTGT
Source organism: Heterodontus francisci (assembly GCF_036365525.1). Lineage (NCBI taxonomy): Eukaryota > Metazoa > Chordata > Chondrichthyes > Heterodontiformes > Heterodontidae > Heterodontus > Heterodontus francisci. Next base: position 2,203,699 of record NW_027141369.1, on the reverse strand, counting down.
GTTGCTATGTCTGGGACTGTTTGAGTGCAATGCTTTTGCTTTATAAACAGCGTTGAAACAAACATTTATCCCGCTAACACACAGCACTAATACATAGCTGGATATAAACAGCAGCCTGCAGCAGAGGGCGCAGTGGAAGTTTATTAACACAAATAATTCACCAACACGAAATTTACTGCTATCCCCAATCACACCACGCTTCATCTTAACACATTTTACTCTTTATTTACATCAACTTCTTCCTTCCAGTAAACACTTCAATTTGGAACACAGCTTCCAAATCACCTTTATTCACAAACCCGAACACACACCAGCCCAGACTTTCCCCTTTCTGTCAACCCATTCCTGCATCACTGCCTCTCCACCAACAGTTGTCGCTAGAATTATACAATCATAGAATGGCTAAAGCACAGAAGGAGGCCATTCGGCCTGACGAACCCATGTTGGCTCTCTGCTAAAGCAACTCACCTCGTCTCACTCCCCAGTCATTTCAATTTCGGTGGTGGGAAAACTTCTCGAAAGAATAATTCGGGACAAAATTAACAGTCCCATGGACAAATGTGGTTAATTCTGGAAAGACAGCATGGATTTCTTCAGGGAAAATCATGTTTAACTGCCCTGCTGGAGTTTTTTGATGAGGTAACAGAGAGGGATGATGAGGGCAATGCTGTTGATGTGGTGGACATGGACTTTCAAAAGGTCTGGCAGCATCTGAATGGTCACTGACCTGAAACATTAACTCTGTTTCTCTCTCCACAGATGCTGCCAGACCTGCTGAGTATTTCCAGCACTTTTTGTTTATATTTCAGATTTCTAGCATCTGCAGTATTTTGCTTTTATTGACTTTCAAAAGGAGTTTGATACAATGCAACACAACAGACTTGTGAGAAAAGTTATAACTCATGGAATAAAAGGGACAGTAGTAACATGGATATGGAATTGGCTGATTGACAGGCAACAAAGAGTAGTGATCAATGGATGTTCTTCGGGCTAGAGGAATGTTTGTAGTGGAGTTCCCCAGGAGTCAGTGTTGGGACCCTTGCCTTTCCTGATATTTATTAATGACCGAGACCTTGGTGTACAGGGCAGAATTTCAAAGCTTATGGAAGGCACGAAAATTGGAAGCATTGTGAAGTGCAAGGATGATAGTGTAGAACTTCAAAAGGGCATAGACAAGTTGGTGGAATGGGAGGACAGATGACAGGTGAAGTTCAATGCAGAGAAATGTGAATTGATTCATTTTGGTAGGAAGAACATGGAGTGACAATATAGAATAAAGGGTACAATTCTAAAGGGGGTGCAGGAGCAGTGGGACTGGGGTTATATGTCATTGGTTGAGGGAGTGGTTAATAAAGCATACAGTATCCTCGGCTTTAGTGATAGAGGCATAGAGTACAAGAACAAGGAGGTCATGTTGAACTTGTATAAGACTCTAGCCTTAGCTGAAGTACTGCGTCCAGTTCTGGGTACCACACTTTAGGAAAGATGTGAAGGCATTGCAGAGATTATGGAAAAGATTCATGGGAATGGTTCCAGGGATGAGGAACTTCAGTTATGAAGATAGATTGGAGAAGTTAGGACTGTTTACCTTGGAGAAAAGAAGGCTAAGAGGAGATGTCATAGTGGTATTCAAAATGATGAGGGGTGTGGACAGAGTGGATAGGGAGAAACTATTCCCACTTGTGAAAGGATCGAGAATGAGAGGGCACAGATTTAAAGTCATTGGTAAAATAAGCAAATGCGACATGAGGAAAAACTTTTTCACACAGCGAGTGGTTAAAGTATGAACTGCCTGAAAATGTGATGGAGGCAGGTTCAATTGAAGCATTCAAAGGGGAATTAGACTGTTATCTGAAAAGGAAGAATGTGCAGGATTATGGGGAGAAGTCGGGGAAGTGACATGAGGTGAATTGCTCATTTGGAGAGTCAGTGCAGACACGATGGGCCAAATGGCCTCTTTCTGGGCAGTAACAATTCTGTGATTCTGTGATTCCAATATTCATGTCATTTCTATATATGGTGGTCCTGACACTGACCCTTGTGGACATCACTGTTCACCATCTTCCATTCTGAAAAACAACCAAATACCACAACTCGCTTTTCTTGATATTTCATCCATTTTTTAACCCAAGCAGATACTGACCCTCCTATTCCTGGAACCTCAGTTTTGTGACCCAGCCTTTTCTGTGGTAGTCTGTCAAAGGCTTTCTTAAAATCCATATAGACAACATCCATTGCTTTCCCTTCATCAACCTTTTCTGTTACTTCATCAAAAAATCAGTTATATTAGTGAAGAAGTGGAAAGGTGCTGAACCTCTCAGTTTTCGGTCTACCCAAACCAAGTTCAAGGCCTGAATAATGAACCGATTGCCTCATTAGTTCTGTGAATAATACAATAATTTAATAGACAAAGTTTTGAAACATTCCTGCCCATAAATCTTGATAACAGAGAGTGTGTGGATCTCCTGACTCAGAATGTTTAATGGATACAGTCCTCAGATCCGACAAGGAACCCCTGAACATCCACAGTAAAGACAGTGTGGATAAGGAAATGTAAGAGCCGGGAGCTGAAACTCAGGGACGGCCGAGCTCTCCTGTCATTGAGCTTGTGTGTCTGCTCTGCTCGCCGCACTTCCGGCTCTACTTTGTTTCCAATGAAAAGATGAAAAGGGCCGTTCGGTTTTCCTCTCACTGACAGCGTGTTTCACTCGGGTTAATATAACCCGGGACTTTTGCTGCTGAAATGAATTCTGCAAGGCCCCAGCAAACACACCGGCTCCCTCCTTTCTCCCCTCTTTCTATCGGATTGTTTTACCAGGAGGGGCTCAATAATAACAAACCCCCTGCAGGGAATGACCACAAATTGAGCATCTAAATGGGGCAAGTGGGCAGCTTTCTGGGTTCTAGGTTCCCTCTACCCCGCCCCTCCCTCCCTCCAGTCCAAGCCCCTCTTCACTTTCTTTGGGATTTTGATGAGGGTGAAATGGGGCAAGTTCCCATTGATGTTTGAATGCTGAATTGCTGCAGGGATCTGCGCACGCGCGATGCAGCCCCGCCCCCAGTGAGACGACACAATGTGGAGTGGAGCGCATGCGCAGCCTTTCCCCAACCCAGTCTGTGAGGCCATTCACTCAATCAGGGGAAGATGCTTTAAATCAGCTGCTAATGGAGACTTCCCGGGCCCGGGGGAAGGGAACAAACAGCATCTGCTTCCAGCAGCCACTGCTTTGGGAGCGTGTCCGCAGATGTGCTCAGAGATTAGCATTGAGTGGTGGGAAGTTGAGGGGGAGTCGGGGAGTGTTTGTAACAGACACTGTGGAGCAGGAGCTGCTCCCAGAACATGGAGTGAGCCGGGAACACGGGGAAGGGAGAGTTCATTCTCGGACAGTGTCTGTACAGGCTCAGGGAGACACAATGGGAAGAAATCACTATTGAAAATCACTGACAATTTCACCACCCAAAGGAGAGGGAATGTTCCTGCTTTAGTTCCAGTCTCTCACTGTTTGTTGGATTGTGAACAGTGGGGGAAAAATAGCCGCAAAATAACGATGTGGACAGTTAGACAAAGAGCATTCATTGCAGACACCAGGTGAGAAGTGTGAAAGGCACATTTTAAATAGTGGCTGCTTGTTTTCCGTTGAAATAGAAATGTGACTGTGTCAAGGTCACTGCTCTATCGGACAGTCCCTGTCATTGAGCAGTGCAGGGCTTGTGTTGTTTCTGAATGTCACAAACTTGTTGTAAAACCACTGCAAACACCTGGTAAACAGAAGCTGAATGCTGCAGTACTGCAGTGGAGTCAGACACTGACACCGTTTGTGTTCTTGGTTTTCATTTTGTGATTGTTCATAATGATTATTATTGGGACGATTACATTGATCGCTTTTGTATCTTCTACCTCACCAGTTCTTTCATTCCTGCAGGAAAATACATGACGGAACCTGAATAGATGTGGTGATTCTTGGACACAAGGAAAAGTGCAGTGATCTCGTTCCAACACACAGTCGGTACAGGATCACTCCCAAAGCACAGAGATACTGCCAGCTCATCAGTTCCACTGGAACAAACAAAAGAAGTAGTCAGACCGACACTGATCCCAAAGTCGAGAGACACATTTTCAATCCAACAGTCAAACAACAGCAGGAGAGACAGAAGTTGTTTCTATTTCACTCCAATTCAGTACAGCTGACAGGTTGATACATCAATCACAGTCCAAAAACAAACTCACTATCAGATCTCAATAAACTCTGTCACCATGGTCACATTTTAAGTATAAAATCTGAAATAGAACAGACAAAATTTACAGAATTGAAAGGTACAGAATGAATGCAAGGAGGCTTCAAGGGGATTTGGACAGGTTAAATGAATGGGCAAGAACATGGCAGATGGAATATAATGTGAATAAGTGTGAAGTTCTCCACTTTGGTCGAATAAACAGAAAGACAGAGTATTTCTTAAATGGTGAGAGGCTGGGAAGTGTCGATGTCCAAAGGCACCTGGGTGTCCTTGTTCATGAGACACAAAAAGCTAGTCTGCAGGTGCAGCAAGCAATTAGGAAGGCAAATGGTATGTTGGCTTCATTGAAAGCGTATTTGAGTACATGAGTAAAGGTGTATGAAGTCTAGATGAGACCGCACCTGGAGTATTCTGCACAATTTTGGTTTCCTTATCGAAGGAAGGATAGACTTGTCACAGAGGGAGTGCAACAGAGATTCACCGGTCTCATCCCCTGGGATGGTGGGATTGTCTTATGATGAGAGACTGCAGAAACTGGGCCTAAATTCTCTAGAGTTTTGAAGAATGAGAGGTGATCTCATTGAAACAGACAAAGTTCTTACAGGGTGTAACAGGGTAGATATGGGTAGGATGTTTCCTCTGTCTAGTGAGTGTAGAACAAGGGGACTCAGTCTCAGAATAAGGGCAGACTGAGATGAGCAGGAATTTCTTTACTCAGAGGGTGAGAAATCTGTGGAATTCTTTATCCCAGAGGGCTGTGGAGGCTCAATCATTGAACATATTCAAGACAGAAATCGATAGCTTTCTAAATACTAACAAGATCAAGGCATATGGAGATGGCAGGGAAAAATGGCGGAGAGGTAGATGATCAGTCACGATCTGTTTGAATGTTGGAGCAGGCTCGATGGGCTGAATGGCCTAATGCCCCTATTTCCTATGATCCTATGAATCCCAATAATGTACATCAGAACGTTAGACCAAGTTATGCATTACATACCAGTTCAAAAATCCCACAGAGATTAAGACTGAAAGATACAATATCAAGCCATTACTACAAAATGAAGGACTTGGAGCTTGCAGACCAGCCCATGTATAAGATTGAAAGTTATATTTTCATTCACAATCATTTTCACAGAGCTTAATATTGAATACCAATCCACAACTTGCACAGGATTACCAAATAAAACCTACAACTGTAAAATACAGTTAATCCATATTTTAAATTAAACACAAGACAAACAAATATTGATACATTAAGAGAGCGGGAAACAGTGAGAGCAGAGTGGAGCATAAAGAGCCCAGGAGAGAGAGGGAGCAAGAGTTCACTCGGAGAGCAGGGAACAGCGAGAGCAGGCGTCAAAAAAGGCAAAGGAATACACAATTAATGGGAGAACACTGAACGGTGTAGAGGAAGTGAGGGACGTTGGAGTGAATGTCCACAGATCCCTGAAGTAGCAGTGCAGGTCAATAAGCTGGTTCAGCAGGTAAATGGAATCCTTTCCTTTATTAACTGAGGTATAGAGTATTAGGGTGACCTGGTATCCATGGCAATAAGTCACTGACAGCTAACATTCAGGTGCAGCAAGCAATTAGGAAGGCTAATAGTATGTTAGCCTTTATCACAAGAGGATTTGAGTACAGGAGTAGTGAATTCTTGCTTCAATTGTATAGAACCTTGGTGAGACTGCACTTGGAGTACTGTGTGCAGTTTTGGTCCCCTTGCCTTAGGAAGGATATTATTGCCATAGATAGAGTGCAAAGAAGGTTCATCAGACTTGTTCCTGGGATGGTGGGACTGGCCTATGAAGAGAGATTGGGGAAACTGGGGCTGTATTCTCTGGAGTTTTGAAGAATGAGAGGTGATCTCATTGAAACCTACAAAATATTTAAAGGACAGTCAGGGTAGATGCAGCGAAGATGTTTCCCCTGGTTGGGGAGTCGAGAACCAGGGGACGCAATTTCAAAATAAGGGGCATGCCACTTCGGACAGTTTTGAGGAGAAATGTTGTTACTCAGAGGGTTGTGAATCTTTGGAATTCTGTACCCCAGAGGGCTGTGGAAGCTCAGTCATTGAGTATGTTTAAAGCAGAGATTGACAGATTTCTAAATACAAGTGACATAAGGGAATATGAGGAAAGTGTGGGGAAAAGGGCATTGAAGTGGATGATCAGCCATGATCATATTGAATGGTGGGGCAGGCTCGATGTGCTGAATGGCCGACTCCTGCTCCTATGTTCCTATGTTCCTAACTCCACATTATCGATGAGACACAGCCTCAGGCCGACTTGTCGGGTGTTGCAAACAGATAACACTGCTTCTGATCTTCACCAGAACAGAGAGTGAGATGTAAAATTGATCATCAAACAGACTGTGAGAGAATACAACAGAATAAAACACATGGAGAGACACTGTGGAATAACAAATAGATTAGATTGGAATGTTGAATTATGATTGGAATGGATAAAACAGCAGATTAAATTGGGACAGAAAAGAGAAACTGATGGGAAGAAGGAAGAAAAGAAAGGATGGATCTGTTCACTTTTTTCAGTTTTTTCACTGGTCCATAAAAGCTGGATTAAAAAAAGATGCAAAAAACAGAGAATTTCACCAAAAAGGGAGATTAAATGCTGCCGAAACCTTGGATCGAAGGATGCCCCAACAGATCACCTGTTTAACTGTCTCCTCACTGGGGGATTTCAATCAATGAGCAATATTATTCTCTCCTTTTCTTTTGTTAAATGAAACCACTACTGTCACTTGGAATTAATATCCCTGTGTTCCAACTCCTGAATAATGAAATTGTGAGTTTCGTGATATTTTCTGGAACATTTCCTGCTGAAAGAACTAAGAGCTCTTTTCAAATTTACACAATACTATATACACACTCATCAAGCCTCCGAAACTAGCATCCTTGGTGCTGCTCTCTCCTCCCAAACCTCATCTCATGTGACTGTTACATCATCACTCTGATTGTGGGAGGGGTTAATCCCACTGTTTTCAGCATTAACCCTTAACATCCTCATACTGCACTGTCTGTCCAAAAAAATCGGTGGAGGGAACTTGAATTATCAAAACAGCAACAGCTGCCAGTTGAAAATCAACTCAACCCATCAGAAAGAGACTGTCAGAGAACTTCCTGCATCCAGTCCTGACCCTGTCACATGAAGCAGCTGCTCACCCAGACCCCACTCTCATCAACACTGAACATTTTTACTGAGACCCTTCAAATACTGTTTATAAAAGGCCGCAAAGATCAAAGTTCACACAGTTGTATTAAATACAACAAAGTTTAATATCTTCTCACCGTTTCTCGGTAACCACATGAGGCTTAGGTTTTCATATTTGGTTCCTTTGATTTTTCTTGTTCCTGACTGACAAATATTCCAAACCTCAGATAAACCCTCCCACTTGCCTCATGTCCCAGTCTCGGTTAAAAGCAACACATAATGACACAAACACTCTCCTTCAGTGAGATTAATATCAAGCTGTTTTCCAGGTTGAATGTTACTGTGAACAAATTGATGTCAAAGAAGTTAACTTTGATGTATTAGCACTGAAATTCTGTGCAAGGAGAAACAGCCATTCCAAACTCATATCCTTCACAAAGGCTGTTTTTTTATGTGATTGAAATTCATCAAGTATTTTGAATTAAAGTTCACAAGACACAGATGTCAGTGTTGATCATGAAACTTTTCAAGCATGTTGCAACAGTGAAATAAGGCTCTGCTGGGAGTTGAACTCAGGATCTCCTGTTTACTAGACAGGTGCTTTAACCAACTAAGCTACAGAGCCAGATCACGAATGTGCGTGCAATTGAAATCAGAGGAAGGCCTTGTAGATAGTGGGCAGGCTTTGGCGAGTCAAGAGCTGAGTTCGTCACGGCAGTGTTCCCAGCCTCTGACTCACTCTTGCAGTTGTTGCTGCAGTTGTAATTGTAATAGGCAACCGTCTGTCTCGGACGACGATGGGCTACACCCGGAGTGTACGTCACTTCTGTGTGAAACATCGTTTGTTGTGGCTGTGGAGGATGACTCGTGAGTGACGATCCCTTCCGCAGCTGGTACAGATGAATATCATTGGCCCGAGGTCGACTGATAATTTTTCCTTCCTCTGAGCTCTCTTTCCCACCATCTGGTCATTTCTTTTGTCCTCTGCTTTTCCCATGGTCTTCCTGAATGCCTTTCTCCAGGAATTCCAGTCAGCAGGAAGGACTTCCCATGCATTGACTCCAATCCCAGTCAGCTTGAGATCTCGCTTTGCAGATGTCCTTGTATCACAGATGTGGGTGACCTGTGGGTCTCGTGCTGATAGCAAGCTCACCATAGAGCGTGTCTTTGGCAAAGCGACCGTCATCCATTCAGCACACATGACTCAGTCAACAGAGTCACCGCTGACTCAAGAGGGCAAACATGCTGCGGGTCCCTGCACGCTGGTGTACTTCTGCATTCGGCACTCTGTCCTGCCAGGAGATGCCCAATTTCCATCTGAGACAGTGGAGGTGGAAGCTGTTCAGCTGCTTTTCTTGGCTTGCATAAGTTGTTGATGCTTCTCGACTATAAATGAGGGTGCTGAGAACACAAGCCTGTTACACGCGGAGTTTTGTATTTTCGATCAGTTTGCTGTCGGTTCACACTCGTCTTCTCAACTTTGACATGACAGCTGCAGCATTGACAATCCTGGTGCTGATTTCAGTATCAAGGGACAGATTGCTGGTGATTGTTGATCCAAGGTATGTGAAGCTGTTGACAACCTCCAAAGTGAGCCTGTCGATGTTGATGGAAGGTGGAGTCTCTAGTCCTGGCCCATAACTTTGATCTTCCTGATGCTGATCGTCAGTCCAAACTCCTTGCAGGCCATGGAGAACCGATATACAAGCTGCTGTTAATGAACTTCATTATGGGATGTCAGCACAGCGTCATCAGCAAAGAGCAACTCACAGACCAAGAACTGACTCATTTTGGTCTTGGTGCGCAGTCTTGCCAAGATGAACAGCTTGTCATCAGCTCTGGTATGCAGGTGGACACCCCCATCTGAGTCACTGAAAGTTTAAAATAGCAGCATGGAGAAGAATATGCCAATTGTAAAGGATGTGAGCTGTGAGGAGGTTACAAGGAGGCTTCCAGGGGACTTGGACAGGATAAGTGAATGAAATGACAGATGGAATATAATGTGAATAATTGTGAAGTTATCCACTTTGGTAGAATAAACAGAAAGACAGAATATTTCTTAAATGGTGAGAGGTTGGGAAGTGTTGATGTCCAAAGGGACCTGGGTGTCCTTGTTCATGAGACACTAAAAGCTCGCATGCAGGTGCAGCAATCAATTAGGAAGGCAAATGGTATGTTGGCTTTAACACGAGGGGTCATGAGTACAGGAATAAAGATGTCTTGCTGCAATTGTATAGAGCCTTGGTGAGATTGTGCTGGAGTATTGTGCACAGTTTTGGTTTCTTTATCGAAGGAAGGATATACTTGCCACAGAGGGAGTGCAACGGAGGGTCACCAGACTAATCCCTGGGATGGTGGGATTGTCTTATGAGGAAACTGGGCTTGTATTCCTTAAAGTTTCATTTAAAAGGCCATTTAAAACTGAGATAGGGTGGAATTTCTTCACTCAGAGGGTGGTGAATCTTTGGAATTCTCGACCTCAGGGGTTTGTGAAAGTTCAATCATTGAGCATGTTCAGGACAGAAATTGATAGAAATCTTGATACTCATGACATCAAGGGATATGGGGAGAGCGCGGGAAAGTGGTGTTGAGGTAGATGATCAGCAAGGATGTAATTGAATGACAGATCAGGCTCGACAGGTGAAACTGCCTCCTCCTACGTTCTGAAGAGAGTTTGCACCAAGACACAGCCCTGTTTTACCCCACTGCTCATCGTGAAAGTGTCTGATGTTGCTCCATTGTAACTGACGGAACTGTGCATGTTCTCGTGGAAAGAAGAGATGACGCCCAAGAGTTCAGAAGGGCAGCCTAGTTTCCACAGCAGTTTGAAGAGTCTGTCTCTGCTAACAAGATCGAAGGCCTTGGTGATGTCTATAAAGACAATGTAGACTGGTCTGTACTGTTCACAGTACTTCTCCTGTAACTGCCGAAGTGAGAAAATCATGTCGACTGTCGATCTACCAGCTCTGAAGCTGCACTGAGACTCAGGATAGATGTGTGATGTCAGGGTCTGCAATCTGGTCAGAGCAATGCGAGCAAAGACCTTCCCCACAATACTTAGCAAGCAGATGCCTCGGTAATTGCTGCAGTCACTGCGATTCCCCCTTATTTTTGTACAAGGTGACAATGTTTGCATCACGCATGTTTAGAGGCGCAGATCTTCCCTTCCAACAGAGACACAGAAGTTCATGGAGATGCTGCAGCAGAGCTGCTTTTCCACTTTTGATGATTCCAGGTGGAGTACCATCATTTCCCAGGGCTTTACCACTGGCAAGACGGTCAATGGCCTTGTTGAGCTCTACTATGGTGGGGTCACTGTCCAACTCCTCCATGACAGGGAAGTCTGGAATGGTGCTGAGAGCTACTTCAATGACAATGTTCTCCGTTATGTAGAGTTCAAGGTAATGCTCCACTCACCTTTCCATCTGCTTGTTAGGTTCAGTGATGATCGTCCCTGTCTTTGTCTTCAAAGGTGTTGATTTCGTTACTGCTGGGCCCGTTGCTTTCATAATTTTTTTTTATTCATTCATGTGATGTGGTCATCACTGGCTAAGCCAGCATTTATTGCCCATCCCTCATTTCCCTTGAGAATGTGATGGTGAGCTGCCTTCTTGAACCGCTGCAGTCTGTGAGAGGTAGGTACACCCACAGTGCTGTTAGGAAGGGAGTTCCAGGATTTTGACCCAGCAACAGTGAAGGAAAGGCGATATAGTTCCAAGTCACGATAGTGTGTGGCTTGGAGGGGAACTTGCAGGTGGTGGTGTTCCCATGAATTTGCTGCCCTTGTCCTTATAGTTGGTAGAGGTTGCGGTCACTCAGAAAGACAAAGAGTGTAGTGAGGTATTGGGGAAGGTAGCACTGTCACAGAGGACAGATGGGCACGGAGAAGGGTTAAAGTGCGTATACTTCAACGCAAGAAGCATCAGGAATAAGGTGAGTGAATTGAAGGCGTGGATGGGCACTTGGGACTACGATGTTGTGGCCATCACTGAAACGTGGATAGGTGAGGGGGAGGAATGGTTTTTTGGAGGTACCTGGTTATAGATGTTTTCATAAGATTAGGAATGGTGGTAAAAGAGGTGGGGGGGTGGCATTGTTAGTTAGAAATAGTGTAACAACTGCTGAAAGAATTTTCGAGGAGGATCTGCCGACTGAGGCACTGTGGGTTGAGGTCAGGAACAGGAAAGGAGCAGTCACCTTGATGGGAGTTTTCTATAGGCCCCCCAATAGCAGCAGGGAGGTGGAAGAGCAGATTGGGAAACAGATTTTGGAAAGGAGCAGAAGTCACAGGGTAGTAATTATGGGGGATTTCAACTTCCCAAATATTGATTGGCAACTCTTTAGATCGAATAGTTTGGATGGGGTATTGTTTGTGCAGTATGTCCAGGAAGCTTTTCTGACTCAGTATGTAGACTGCCCGACCAGAGGGGAGGCAATATTGGATTTGGTACTAGGTAATGAACCAGGGCAAGTGATAGAGCTGTTGGTGGGCGAGCACTTTGGAGATAGTGATCACAATTCTGTAGCATTCACTGTGGTAATGGAGAAGGATAGGTATGTGCAACAGGGCAAGGTTTACAATTGGGGGAAGGGTAGATATGATGCTGTCAGGCAGGAACTGAGGAGCATAAGTTGGGAGCATATGCTGGCAGGGAAGGGCACGGTCGAAATGTGGAACTTTTTCAAGGAGCAGATAGTAGGGGCCATTGATAAGCATGTCCCTGTCAGACAGGGAAGGGATGGTCATGTGAGGGAACCGTGGTTGACAAGAGAGGTTGAGAGTCTTGTTAGGAAGAAGAAGGATGCGTATATAAAGTTGAGGAAAAAGGGCACAGGCATAGCTCTGGAGGGATACAAGATGGCCAGGAAGGATCTGAAGAAAGGGATTAGGAGAGCTAAGAGAGGGCATGAAAAATGCTTGGCGGGTAGGATAAAAGAAAACCCCAAGGCCTTTTACGCGTATGTCAGAAATATGAGGATGACTAGGGGGACCATAGGTCCGGTCAAGGACAATAGCGGGAGACTGTGTGTTGAGCCGGAAGAGATAAGTGAGGTTTTGAATGAGTACTTCTCTTCGGTATTTACGAATGAGAAGGGGTGTATTACTGAAGAGGACGGTGTGAAACAGACTGGTAAGCTCGAGGAAGTGCTCGTTAGGAGGGAAGATGTGTTGGGGTTTTTGAATAACTTGAAGATAGACAAGTCTCCCGGGCCTGACGGGGTATATCCAAGGATGTTATGGGAAGCAAGGGATGAAATTGCAGAGCCGCTGGCAATGATCTTTTCATCTTCTCTGCTGACGGGGGTGGTACCAGGTGATTGGAGGGTGGCAAATGTTGTGCCCCTGTTCAAGAAAGGGAATAGGAACAACCCTGGGAATTACAGGCCAGTTAGTCTTACTTCGGTGGTAGGCAAGTTGATGGAAAAGGTGCTGAGGGATAGGATTTATGAGCATCTGGAAAGACACTGCTTGATTCGGGACAGTCAGCACGGTTTTGTGAGGGGTAGGTCTTGCCTCACAAGCCTGATTGAATTCTTTGAGCAGGTGACCAAGCAAGTGGATGAGGGTAAACCAGTGGATGTGGTGTACATGGATTTTAGTAAGGCATTTGATAAGGTCCCCCATGGTAGACTTATGGAGAAAGTCAGGAGGCATGGGATAGTGGGGAATGTGGCCAGTTGGATTAAGAATTGGCTAACTGATAGAAGGCAGAGAGTGGTCTTAGATGGTAAATACTCAGCCTGGAGCCCAGTTACCAGTGGCGTGCCGCAGGGATCAGTTCTGGGTCCTCTCCTGTTTGTGATTTTTATTAACGACTTGGATGAGGAAGTCGAAGGGTGGGTCAGTAAATTTGCAGATGATACAAAGGTTGGTGGAGTTGTGGATACCGAGGAGGGCTATTGTCGTCTGCAAAGGGACTTGGATAGGTTGCAGTGCTGGGCTGAAAAGTGGCAGATGGAGTTTAACCCTGAAAAGTGTGAGGTCGTCCATTTTGGAAGGACAAACATGAATGCAAAATACTGGGTTAACGGTAGGGTTCTTGGGCATGTGGAGGAGCAGAGAGACCTTGGGGTCTATGTGCATAGATCATTGAAAGTTGCAACTCAAGTGGATAGGGCTGTGAAGAAGGCATATGGGGTGTTAGCGTTCATTAGCAGAGGGATTGAATTTAAGAGCCGTGAGGTGATGATGCAGCTGTACAGGACCTTGGTAAGGCCTCATTTGGAGTACTGTGTGCAGTTCTGGTCGCCTCATTTTAGGAAGGATGTGGAAGCCTTGGAGAGGGTGCAGAGGAGATTTACCAGGATGTTGCCTGGAATGGAGAATAAGTCTTACGAGGAAAGGCTGAACATTCTAGGCCTCTTCTCATTAGAAAGGAGAAGGATGAGGGGTGACATGATAGAGGTTTATAAGATGATCAGGGGAATAGATAGGGTAGACAGTCAGAAACTTTTTCCCTGGGTGGAGCAAAGCGTTACAAGGGGTCATAAATTTAAGGTGAAGGGTGGGAGATATAAGGGGGATGTCAGGGGAAGGTTCTTTACCCAGAGAGTGGTCGAGGCATGGAATGCCTTGCCCGGGGAAGTTGTTGAGTCAGAAACTTTAGGGACTTTCAAAAGGCTTTTGGATAGGTATATGGATAAAGGAGAATGATGGGGTATAGATTAAATTGTCCTTGACAGAGGACAAAGGATCGGCACAACATTGTGGGCCGAAGGGCCTGTTCTGTGCTGTATGTTCTATGTTCTATGTTCTATGTATGGAAGGTGCTGTCTAAGGAACCTTGGTGTGTTGAATTCCTTCATATGTCCCTCTAGCATCCCCCAGATTCAGCGGCAGATTGTATGCTGTTGCAGAGTTTTAACCAGTATTGATTGGTGCAGTGCCGAGCAGTCTGCAGAGACTTGTTTCTGGCAGCTCTGAGAGCATCTAGAGTTTGTTTGCTGGGGACTTGTTTGTAGTTCATGAGGGCTCTCTTCTTAGTTGCAGTAACTGACTCCATTTCAGTCCAATAAGCCTCAAACCAGTCAGCATTCCTCCCATCTCTTTTCCCATGCACAGTGAGTGCAGAGTTATAGATGGTGGCGTGCAGATGATTGCACTTTGACACTGCACTGAGGCCTTGGGTGTTTACTGAAAGTGCCTGATCGAGGATGTTGAGGAACTCCTGGGTCCTTTCTGGGTCAGTGGTTCTGCTAGTGTTGATCCGAGAACGACCTTTCTTCTTGGATGGATGAAGCTTCCTTGGCTGAAGCCTGACCTTGTTACACACCAGGGAGTAGTCAGTGTCACAGTCAGCGCTGTGATAGCTGCGTGTGATGAGGATACTGCTGAGGGTGGTACGTCTGGTGATGATAAGGTCTAGCTGGTGCCAGTGGCGTGATCTCGGACGTCTCCAGGACACCTTGTGGCACAGCTTGACCTGGAAGTAGCTGTTCGTCACACAGAGTCCATGGTGACAGCATAGCTCCAGAAACCTCTGTCCATTTTTGTTCATCTTGCTAATCCCCTGGTGCCCTATGCTCATTGGCCAAGCTGTAGTCAGTACCCAAGCTTCCGTTGAAATCCCCGAGAAGATACAGTCCCTCGGTGCTGGGAATTCTACTGATGGCAGCGTCAAGTGTCTCACAGAATTGATCCTTTACATCTGGGGTGGAGGTGAGTGTCGGGACATCGATGCACATGAGATTAACTGGGCCCGCGCTTGTTGACAAGTGAAGGGTAAGAAGTCTCTCTGAGCCAACTGTGGGTGGTTCACTCATTGCAAGTAGCGTGTTTTTTACTGTGAAACCCACTCCATGCTCACGAGTTGCCTCTTGGGCTTTCCCCTGCCTGAAGAAGGTGTAGTGTTTCTCTTTGAGGGATCCACTTTGAATGAGTCTAGTTTCTTGCAGCACAGCAATGTCCACATTGAGCCTTGTGAGTTCCTTGTCAATCACAGCTGTCTTGTGTGTGCTATCAACCTGCAGAAGGTTGTCATTCAGGCCAGGACACATGGTCCTTATATTCCAGCTTGTGATGCGAAGCACTGGTGTCTTCTTTGTTGAGTTTGTCTTGCCTGGTGCATAGATTATCAATCCGCCAGTTGAGAGATATCTCTCTAAGCTGCAAGCACCCATTGAAGCAAGTAGGTCGTGGCAGGACAGCACCTAACTGACTGGGGGCTGCACAGCTTGGAGTAGGTGGTAGTTCTCCAATGAGATGCGATGATCTCTCCCACTGTCAAAAGTAACCCCTGGTGCTCATACTCTACACCAATTGAGTGAGAGCTTATAATCGGTAACTGTTTCTTCCCATGTTTTGCTAATGTTTAACCACGAAGCTGGAGTGTCCTCTCCAGGGCACAGGCCTGGGCAAATAGTATGGAGACACTGAGCATCAGGACCCCCTCTCAGCATTGCTAGTATTGTCCAAAGGAAAGGCAAAAAACAGTACTGTTTGGTACCAGCTCTGCTGTAGGAGTTGCTGGAAAACTACCTGATAAGTAACAGGTAACAGCCTACGGGACTCCACTCCGGATTTACTGTCCAGGTTTACTCCCTAAGCCTTCTTCTCTCTCAAGACACCCACAGGGAAGTGAGACTTTTTGCCCATAGATGGGGCTCTGTTCTTTGGCATCAGGATGGAACCACACGCCAGTGGGCCTGCATGACATGCACAAGGATATCACACACTGCCCCATCCCTGGGACATCTCAGAGAGATACCCTGATGATAATACACCCCACAGGAAAGTCACAAACAGCCCCCTCCCTTGGACAGCTCAGGGTCAGACACTGCACACACTGCAACAACAGTGACATTACTGTATTAGTCCCTCCATTGTGAAAAACAAGCATTCACCCTACTTAATGCTTTCCGTCTCTCAGCCAATTTTGTATCCCCGCTGCCACTGCCTCTTTAATCCCATCTGCTCCAATTTTGTTAACAAGTCTATTTTATGGTACTTTTTCAAACACAATTTTGAAGTGCAGACACACACCATCAACCTTACCACCCTGGTCAACTCTCTCTGAAACTTCATCAAATAAATTAATACATTAATTAATTCATACACAATCTTCTGTTAGCCAATCTGCACTGGCTGTCATTTATTAGCCCATGTTCGATCAAGTGCCAGTTAATTTTCTCCTGGATAATTGTCTCTAAAAGTTTCCCCACCACTGACATTAAACGATCTGGTCTGTAGTTCCTGGGTTTATCTCTCTTTTTAAACAGGGCTGTAAAATTAGCAATCCTTGCAGACTTATCTTTCAGTTCTGGAAAGTCTATTGTGGACAATCTCTTTGGGCATGACTTTAACCAATTAAAGCAACAGGATACTTGATTAATAAGTCCAGAACATTTATTGAGAGTAAAATAGTACTTAATAATTGGAAGTAAAATTATCTTGAACAAACTTGGGGAATATAACTTTACAGCTCTTGCAGGTGTGTGGACTGGTCGAGATTGGTCTCAGAGTGCCACGGTCCTCTTTGTCCAGTCTAGATCCCTCATCAGGTGGAGAACTTGGTCGATGATCTGAGCCTTTACCCCTGAGGTCTTCTCGTGTTCCTGCACACTGAAACCTTACAAAATCCCTACTTTTAACCCCTGGATGGCCATCACACCACCTTGTAAAATAATAATTGGTCTGAGCTGTTGCTAGGTACATTTAATTAATGATGTCTTCCACTAACAGCCAACTGTCCTCAGAATCTCAGACATGAGTACGATGGAGTGGTTTCACACTGTCTCCCAATCTGATCTGAAACAAGTTTCCTATTCATTAAATCGAGACTCTTGAAAATGCTGGAAATACTCAGCAGGTCTGACAGCATCTGTGGAGAGAGAAACAGAGTTAACGTTTCAGATCTGTGATCTTTCATCAGAACTGGGCTGAAATTGTCTGAGGGACTGAGATTGTGGAATCAATTTCAGGGTCAAAAACATTGTACTCTGTAAGGAAAGGAAGATGGTGATTATTAAGTATCGTGCAAGACTATAGATGCTTTTACATTATTTGAATCAACATTGATTTAAACTTTGTGCTCACGAAACCTATCTTTTGATCAAAATGACATTGATAACAATGGAAAAAGAAACACATGCATTTCACGACCACAGGACTTTGTAAAGCCTTTTACAGCCAATGAAGGACTTTCCAAGTGTCGTCACTGTACAGTACAATACAATACCCGACAATAAGGATGTTTCACATTCGAGTCACGCAAGTCCCAGGCAATGACCTTCTGAAACAAGAGAGAATCTAACCCTCTCCCCTTGACATTCAACAGCATTACGATTGCTGAATCCCCCACGATCAACATCCTGGGGGTTACCATTGACCAGAAGCTGAATTGCAGTAGCCATATAAATATCATGGCTACAAGAGCAGGTCAGACACTAGGAATCCTGCGGCAAGTAACTCAACTCCTGACTCCCCAAAGCCTGTCCCCTATCTACAAGGCACAAGTCAGGAGTGTGATGCAATACTCTCCATTGCCTGGATAGGTGCAGCTCCAACAACACTTAAGAAGCTCAACATCATCCAGGACAAAGCAGCCCACTTGATTGGCGCCTCATTCACTATATTCACTCTCTCAATCACCAACACACAGCGTGCACCATCCACAAGATGCACTGCAGCAACGCAGCAAGCCTCCTTAGACAGCACCTTCCAAACCCGTGACTTCTATCACCTAGAAGGACAAGGGCAGCAGATGCATGGGAACACCACCACCTGCAATTTCCCCTCTGAGCCACACACCATCCTGGAATTGGAACTATGTCACCGTTCCTTCACTGTGGCTGGGTCAAAATCCTGGAACTCCCTTCCTAACAGCACCACATCGACTGCAGTGGTTCAAGAAGGCAGCTCACCACTACCTTCTCGAGAGAATTAGGGATGGGCAATAAATGCAATAAATAAAAATAAAATTAATAAAGAAGACAATAATCCCCAAAAGTAGAAAATACATATGAAAATGAAAATATAATAAAGCACAGTCAGCATGGATTTCACAAAGAAAGTCTTGATTTACCTTATCTTTGAAGAATCAACAGCAAGAGTAATACAGCAGATGTAGAAGAGTTTAAGTTAATAAAGCCTCATCCTTTTACGTGCTTGAACCAACAAATTGTGGGTTAACAAACAAGAACACTAACTGACAGAGCTGGGTGTTGTGCTTTCTCGATTCCCCGAAAGCAGGGTGTCAATGAGTTAAATCTTCAGGTTGCTGCAACCAGAATAGCCATTGTCCACGATCAGTTTTACTGTTATAAATAAAGGCTGGAACATTCATTTTGAATCTATTGAAACAGTCTGGTCCTGCACACTGCAGACACATCCACGTCATCACCAACCAGCCCTTCATTAATTGATGCAGTTATTTGACTTTTCCCCATTAGCTCCATGGAATTAATTTTGAAAGATTTTAAATTCCAAGAAGTTTTGTTAATATTCAGCCCTTGAGAAGAAATCATTCCCTGGCCACAGTGGAGAGAGCATTGAATATAAAACAGTAGACTACCAGGTAACACAGAGAAAGCTCATCAGCTAATCTAGAATTACTTAGTTTTCTTATTTTTGCTCTTGCTATTCGGTTTTTCATCATTTTCAGCTCCTGACTGTGGATATTATTGTGATTAAATGTGAAAAGATGCACTGTGTCTCAGCCCCGGTATATTGGCTCTTTCTCTGTACAGTGCTGTATACACTCAGATACTGACAGTGTCTCTCCCTGCCTCAACTTTCCAGCCCTGACGATGCAGAAAGCGCTGCTCAAAGTTACACATTCTGACTGTTTGCAGTTGATTAGTGAGAGATTATTAACGTATCCTTCTGCAGTGCTGCCTCGGTTAATAACAGCAGATCTAAGTCACATTTCAGATACAGAAACAGATGCATCAATTATTCACTCTTTCCCAGAGTGAGTGAGGCCGGGACAAGCAGCAACATTCCAGCCCCACACTCTGCAATTACCCAGCACCAGCGGAAAGCAGTGAATACAGATTCAATCAGTGGGTTAATGTCCATTACAGGGATGCAAGATTCCACGGCCCAGGACAAACATCCCCATACACCGAGAACAAGCTCAGGAAAACCAGGGGGAGTTAATATCGTAATCACTGAGCATTCCAGTCACATTGAACAAGTTTCTGAACTGAGTGAACCTTTCAAAGTACAGAAGTGATGACGAGGTCAAAAAGGTCTGTACATTTGAGGTGACTGAGCGGATTCAGCTTCTCTGTTCAGGTTGCAGCTTTCACTGGAGGCATGTGTTTAAATCCCACTTCTGACAACTTGATTTTCAGTTACTTTACAGAGTTTCCTTGAATGTTTGAGGTGGAGTAAATACTGAGGAACTGTTTCTAACTGCTGAACGGCCAATAACCGAAGGTTACAGATTTAAAGTGACTCACAAAACCAGAAGGAACATGAGGAAAAATTCCTTTCTGCAACGTGTGGTTAGCATTTCAGTTATGTGGATAGATTGGAGAAGCTGGGGTTGTTCTCCTTAGAGAGGAGATTTGATAGAGGTGTTCACAATCATGAGGGGTCGTGACAGACCCGATAGAGAGAAACTGTTGGTCTAAGGATTGAGACTCAGGTAAAAGCTGTGGCTCAGTTGGTCACACTCACCTCGAAATCACAAGCTTCTGGGTTCAGATTTCACAGCTGACACTCCAGTACAGCACTGAGGGTGTTGAAGGTGCTGCCTTTCAGGTGTGATGTTAAACCAAGACCTGGTCTGCATGTTTGGGTGAATGTAAAAGATCCCATGCTGCAATTTCAAACAAGTGAAGAGCAATTCTCCCTGGTGTTGTGATCAATATTTGCCCCTCAATCAGATCAGTTGGTCATTATCACATTGCTGTTTGTGGGTATTAGCTGCTGCATTTCTGACATTACAACAGTGATTACACTTCAAAAGTATTTCATTGTCTCCAAAGTGCTTTGATATGTCCAGTGGTCAGGAAAGGTGCTATATAAATGCAAGTCTTTTCTTTCTTTATCACAACACATTACTGTGTAAAAAATGGTTCTCCATATCACCTCTGGTTCTTTTGCCAATCACCTGATATCTGTGTCCTCTGCTTACTGACCCTTTTACCACTGGAAACAGTTTCTCCTTATTTAAACTATTGAAAACCTCCATGATTTTGAACAAATGTGTCAAATGTTTTCTGAATTTTCTCTGCTGCAAGGAGAACAACCCCAGCTTCTCCAATCTCTCCACATAACTGAAATCCCTCACCCTGCTACCATTGTGGTAAATCTCTTTTTTATTCTTTCCTGGGATGTGGGCACTGCTGACACAATGTGATTCCTGTCAACGGAGCGGCCCGCTGACATCATCGGAGAGCGCCAAGCTGCACATAGGCACAGTTACATCTTGCCAGGGTTAAGTGGCACATGCACAGGATGATGTCATGGCTCAGCACCAACATCATCGCATATCCGCCCATGGTCCATCTTCGCACATTCACGCTACAGCGTCATCGGGTATCCAGCCTCTCACTCAGCTGAAGGAAACGGCTGAATGGGAGACTTTGAGGTTGGAACTCTCCCCCCTCGGCCTTGACGCTTCTTCTCCTCAACTGCTCGCTCTCCACCTCGCTGCTCCCCTGGATGATTGTTCCCCGCTCGCGTCACCCAGCTCTCCTGCCACTCGCTCCCAGCCCCCCAACCCCCACTCCAGCCATTAGCTCTAGGCCGTGCCACTTCCCTCCTCTTGGCCACTCGTTCTTCACTCCTACGTCACACTTTATGAGAGGCATAGATCGTGTAGATAGCCAGACTCTGCTTCCCATGGTCGGGGTGACTAAAACTAGAGGGCATAGATTTAAGCTAAGAGGGAGGAGGTTTAAAGGAGGTCAAAGGGGTAAATTTTTCACAGAAAGAATAGTGGGTATCTGGAATGAGCTGCCTGGTGGAGGCAGGAACAGTAGTCACATTTAAGAGGCATCTGGACAGGTACTTGAATGAGCAAAGCATGGAGGGATATGGAATTAATGCAGGCAGGTCGGATTAGTATAGATAGGCATTATAGTCGGCATGGACGCGGTGGGCCGAAGGGCCTGGTTCTATGCTGTACGACTCTATGACTCTCTGTGACTCCTGTTAATTGTTTAATTATCCACCACCATTCAGGACTGGATGTGGCAGGACTGCAGAGCTTTGATCTGATCTGTTGATTGTGAGATTGCTTAGCTCTGTCTGTTGCATGCTGCTTCCGCTATATGACATGCAAGCAATCCTGTGTTGTAGCTTCACCAGGTTGACACCTCATTTTTAGGTCTGCTTGGTGCTGCTCCTGACATGCCCTCCTGCACACTTCATTGAACCACTATTGCTCCCTTGGCTTGATGGTAATGGTAGAGTGAGGGATATGTCAGGCTATGAGGTAACATATTGTGTTTAAATACAATTCTGCTGCTGCTGATGACCCACAGTGCCTCATGGATGCCCAGTTTTGAGCTGCCAGATCTGTTCATTTCTTCCCTCAGATATAATTGAAAAAAAAATTCTGAAGAAATGCATGAACTAAATATAAAGGAGAGAGAAATAAATACTGACAAAATAGATAGCAGCATTTGGACGGGAAAAAGATTTCCGTTTTATTATTGATGAGTGAGAGGAATTTCTCACACTTTGGGGCTTCTGTAAGTGGATTTACTGTATCAGAGTAGAAGTACTGTATCAGGCCTTGTTAGCTCAGTTGGTAGAGCATGAGACATTTAATCTCAGGGTCTTGGATTTGAGACCCTTGTTGTGTGGTTGTTCTTCCCTTTTACAGTCTTCATTGGCAGAGAGTTCAAGGAGTGTTTGAAATTAAATTCAACAACATCACCAGATTTCAACCCCCCCCCCCTTGCCCCCATCCCAGTGTAGTTGACAGGAACCTCAACCTCTGCCTTCCCCCTTCCCCTCCCTCCCAGAACTGCGACAGGGTTCCCCTTGTCCTCACTTTCCACCCCACCTGCCTCCACATCCAAAGGATCATCCTCCACCATTTCCACCACCTCCAGCATGATGCCACCACCTACCTCATCTTCCCCTCCCCTGTCAGCATTCCGAAGGGATCGTTCCCTCCACGACACCTTGGTCCACTCCTCCATTATCCCTGACACCTCGTCCCCTTCCCAAGGCACCTTCTCATGCAATCGCAGGAGATATAATACCTGCCCTTTTCCCTCCTCTCTGCTCATTATTTAAAGCCCAAACACTCCTTTCAGGTGAAGCAGCGATTTACTTGTACTTCTTTCAATTTAGTGTACTGTATTCGCTGCTCACATTGCAGTCTCCTCCAAATTGGGGAGACCAAACGCAGATTATGTCGAACACCTCTGCTCAGTCCGAAAGCATGACCCCGAGCTTTTGTTTCCTTGCTGGTTCAACACTCCCCCCTGCTCTCATGTCAACATTTCTGTCTTGGGCCTGTTCCAGTGTTCCAGTGAACATCTCCATGGAAAGAACAATCTTACACGCCAGCTCAAATGTTGGATTTTGTATGTTAAGTATCTTTTCTCATCCAAAGATTACACTATCAATCATTCACCACTCTGTCTTCTCCTGAATTTCGAGTTCAAATTTGTTTGTGAAGTTGAGTGACACGTTAAGACAGCACAGTCTTTGTCTTTGTGAAGGAAGTGATTTCAGAATGGCTGTTTGAAACTGTCCCTCCTTGCACAGAAATTCAGTGCAAATACTCAAATCACCCACAATTTCTTTGTGAGAAATTTGTTCACAATTGCATTCGACATGGAAACCGCCTCAACATTAATCTCACTGAAGGAAAGTGTGACTGTGTTGTTTGTTTCAGAGTGTTGGTGCCGTTATGTGTCGCTCTTAACCAAGACTGGGACACAACGCAAGGTTGATCCAAGGTTGGCATATATTATCATTCAGGAGCAAGAAAAATCAAAAGGAACCTAACAAGAAAACCCAGTCTCCAGATGTGAGAATCTGTAGATCCGCTTTGGGAAAATGAATCAGAGCAGAATGAAGGGTGAACTGTCCGACTGCCCAGAAGAGATGAAGACACAGCTCAGTCAGCACGTTCCCCTGGTTTATGATGCTGGAACATTCCTCACACAGAAATTATTCAACCCGATGACAAACGTGCTTACAGCCGATAATTTATTAAGATATTTTTTTTTTGAGCTACAACACAAACAGCTACTCGACAATGTGGAAAATTGCCCAGGTGTGCCCTGTCCATAAAAAAAAAGCAGGACAAATCCAATCTGACCAATTACCGCCCCATCAGCCTACTATCAATCATCAGCAAAGTGATGGAAGATGTCATCAACAGTGATATCAATCACCACGCATTTAGCAATAATCTGCTCATCGATGCTCAGTTTCGATTCCGCCAGGGCCTCTCGGATCCAGGCAAACATTTGGAAGCTGGAGTATAATGTGGGAAAATGTGAGGTTATTCACTTTGGTAGTAAGAACAGATAAATTAAATATTATTTAAATTGCTAGAGACTACAGAATGCTGCGGTATAGAAGGATCTGGGTGTCTTCGTACATGAATCACAAAAAGTTAGCATGCAGGTAGAACAAATAATTAGGAAGGCAAATGGAATGTTACCCTTTATTACAAGGGGAGTGGAGTATAAAAAGAGAGAAGTCTTGCTACAAATGTACAGGGTTTTGGTGAAACCACACCTGGAGTACTGTGTCCAGTTTTGGTCTCCTTATTCAAGGAGGAATCTACTTGCACTGGAGGCAATTCAGAGAAAGAGGTGGGCAACAGTCTCGTCCCCACCACAGCCACCTCGAGGGCATTGTGCGGAGGGGGTGAGACTTCGGGCGTGCAGGAAGGATCTGATGGGGAGGGTTCTTCTCAGCACCAGCCAAGTTTCATCTTGGTGCTTGTGTGAAAGTTCTGGTGATGAGGCATTCCGCAAAATGACTTTGGCAGTTTGCTTGGGGAACCATCCGACTGGATCCACCATCTCCTTTTCCTGTAGGGCCCTGAGGACATTCCATGCAGACCACTACCTGAAGGATTGGTTGTCAAAGATGTTTTTCCACAGAAACTTTCCCACGAAGGATAGGTGGTACGGCACGGTCCAACTGGATGGAGCATTCCGCGGCAATGTGACCAGGCCCATCCTTCACAACGCTGGGGACAGATAGAACCTCAGCACGTAGTAACACTTGGAGATTGTGTACTGGGGATCTGCGCACAGCTTGATGCAGCCGCACACGAAGGTAGTCATCAGGATGAGGGCGACGTTGGGTACATTTTTCCCGCCCTTATCCAGGGGTTTGAACATCGTGTCCCTCCAGACCTGGTCCATTTTGGAACCCCATATGAAGCGGAAAATGGCTCGGGTGATCGCCACAGCGCAGGAGTGGCGTATGGGCCAGACCTGCACCACATACAGCAACGTGAGTGCCTCGCACCTGATGACCAGGTTCTTACCCACAATCGAGAGAGATCGCTGCTCCCACATGCTCAGCTTATGGTGTATCCTGGCTACTCGCTACTTCCAGGTTTTGGTGCATGCCTCGGCCCTTCCGAACCATATCCCCAGCACCTTCAGGTAATCTGACCTGACGGTGAAGGGGACAAAGGATCGGTCAGCCCAGTTCCCAAAGAACATGGACTCGCACTTGCCGTGGTTAACTTTGGCTCCCGAGGTGAGTTCGAACTGGTCGCAGATGCTGATCAGTCTGCGAACGGACAGCGGATCCGAGCAAAAGACGGCGACGTCATCCAGGTACAGGGAAGTTTTAACCTGAGTGACTCCACTGCCTCGGATTGTAACCCCCCCCCCCTTATGCTTGCATCCTTCCTAATCGACTCAGCAAAGGGTTCAATACAGCAAACAAACAAGACAGAGGAGAGAGGACTGCCCTGTCTGTCTTTGCAAAGCAGGTGTAGAAAAAGATGCAGTGGTTTTTATCGCGGTTGATCCCAAGCAGCTGTGTAACACAGGAGTCTGTGCTCCACAGGCTGTTCTCAGGGATGCACACCGAGATAAACATCAACTGCTGCTGGAGTACTATCAATTCGGTGAAAGACGCCCTTTGGTCTGCCCGAAACTTGCTGGTCTTCCAGCGCAAAGAGTTGTCCACGACCTAATGTTGCAGACTGGCACATTCCAAGGTCCAAGACTACGTGCTGACGGACGCACTACAGCTTGGGGCAGCCGCTGCAAAGGCTCACTCGGGAAGACCACTGTGTAAGGCACCCCCACCAAGGTGAAGTGAGGGACTGGATCCATGGAAATCCCCTCGGGCTGTATCCAGAAAATATTTCTCCGCCTCCAGGCTCACTTCTTTGACCAGGAGTCCTCCTCCCGACCAGCAGACCCATTCACCCACCTCCAGCATTCTCCCTCTACCTGGACCCCTCCCCCTGGCCACTTACCCACTCTTGATCTCTTCATTGAAAACTGTCGGCGAGACATTTGTCATCTCAATTTCTCTGCCCCCTCACTCACTCTAACCTGTCCCCCTCTGAACTTGAGGCACTCCGTTCTCTCAGGTCTAAACCCGACATGGTCATCAAACCTGCAGACAAGGGTGGTGCTGTTGTTGTATGGCGTACTGACCTCTACCTTGCAGAGGCTCAGCGCCAACTCACAGACACTTCTTCCTACCTCCCTCTGGACCATGACACCATCGCCGAAAATCAAGCCATCATCCAAAGGACTGTCACTGACCTCATCTCCCCTGGAGATCTTCCCTCTACAGCTTCCAACCTCATAGTCCCGCAACCCCGGACAGCCCGCTTCTACCTCCTTCCCAAAATCCACAAACGGGAATGTCCCGGCAGACCCATTGTGTCAGCCTGCTCCTGCCCCACTGAACTTATTTCTTCCTATCTTGACTCTATCTTTTCTCCGCTGGTCCAGTCTCTTCCCACCTACATCCGTGACTCTTCTGACGCCTTACGTCATTTTGACAATTTCCAGTTTCCTGGTCCCAACCTCCTCCTCTTTACTATGGACGTCCAATCGCTCTGCACCTCCATCCCCCACCAGGATGGTTTGAGGGCTCTCCGCTTCTTCCTGGAACTGAGGCCCAACCAGTCCCCATCCACCACCACCCTCCTCCGCCTGGCTGATCTTGTTCTCACATTGAACAACTTCTCCTTCAACTCCACGCACTTCCTTCAAGTAAAAGGTGTCGCTATGGGTACCCGCATGGGTCCAAGTTATGCCTGTCTTTTTGTGGGATATGTCGTGCATTCTTTGTTCCAGTCCTACTCAGGCCCCCTCCCCCAACTCTTTTTCCGGTACATTGATGACTGTTTCGGTGCCGTTTCCTGCTCCCGCCCCGAACTGGAAAACTTTATCAACTTTGCTTCCAATTTCCACTCTTCTCTCACCCTTACATGGTCCATCTCTGACACTTCCCTTCCCTTCCTCGACTTCTCTGTCTCCATCTCTGGGGATAGGTTGTCTACTAATATCCATTATAAGCCCACCGACTCCCACAGCTACCTCGACTACACTTCTTCACACCCTACCTCCTGTAAGGATTCCATTCCATTCTCCCAGTTTCTCCATCTTCGATGCATCTGCTCTGATGATGCTACCTTCACTGACGGTGCTTCTGGTATGACCTTTTTCCTCAACCGAGGAATCCCCCCCACTGTTGTTGACAGGGCCCTGAACCGTGTCCGACCCATTTCCCGTACCTCTGCCCTCAACCCTTCCCCTCCCTCCCAGAACCGTGACAGGGTTCCCCTTGTCCTCACTTTCCACCCCATCAGCCTCCATATCCAAAGGATCATCCTCTGCCATTTCCGCCACCTCCAGCATGATGCCACTACCAAACGCATCTTCCCCTCCCTTCCCCTGTCAGCATTCCAAAGTGATCGTTCCCTCCGCGACACCCTGGTCCACTCCTCCGTTACCCCCACCATCTCGTCCCCATCCCATGGCACCTTCCCCTGCAATCGCAGGAGGTGTAATACCTGCCCATTTACCTCCTCTCTCCTCACTATCCAAGGTCCCAAATACTCCTTTCAGGTGAAGCAGCGATTTACTTGTACTTCTTTCAATGTAGTATACTGTATTCGCTGCTCACAATGTGGTCTCCTCTATATTGGGGAGACCAAGCGCAGACTGGGTGACCGCTTTGCGGAACACCTCCGCTCGGTCCGCAAGCAGGACCCTGAGCTTCCGGTTTCTTGCCATTTCAACACTCCTCCCTGCTCTCATGCTCACATCTCTGTCCTGGGATTGCTGCAGTGTTCCAGTGAACATCAACGCAAGCTCGAGGAACAGCATCTCATCTACCAATTAGGCACACTACAGCCTGCCGCACTGAACATTGAGTTCAATAATTTCAGAGCATGACAGCCCCCCATTTATTTCCATTTATAGTTGTTTTTTCTTTTTTCTTCTTTTTTTTCTTTTTTACATTTTTTACAACCTTTTATATTGCATTTATTTCATTTCATCTTGGTTTATTCAGTTTGCTTACCCACTGTTTTTTTTTCAGGTTTGCACTTGCTGCTGTTCAATATTCAGTCCGTTAACACCTATTCTGTACTAATGCTTTGTCTTTCAACACACCATTAACATATTGTTTGCCTTTGCTCCATGACCTTTTGGTCAGCTATGTGGCCTTGTCCAACCTGCACCTTCTCCTTTGTTATCTCTTGCCCCACCCCCACCTCCCTTGCTTATAACCTGACATTTTTAATATTTGTCAGTTCCGAAGAAGGGTCAGTGACCCGAAACGTTAACTCTGCTTCTCTTTCCACAGATGCTGCCAGACCTGCTGAGTGGTTCCAGTATTTCTTGTTTTTATTCCAGAAAATATTTGGTTGCTGCAAAAAGTACATGGCAGGTAAAATGAAATGGAAGGGTTGTAAGGCAATTCATTCCTGCACTGAAGGAAACTGATCTCCTTTGCAATCTTTGTATTGTTGTCTTGGTGCTTGTTTTTGAACTGTTTTGCAATGTATCTTTTTATAGTTTTTTTAACGAACAAAGTATATGTTGGAAATAAAAAAAAAGTTCAGAGAAGGTTCACTAGATTTATTCCTGTGATGAAGGGGTTGTCTTGTGAGGAGGATTGAGCAGGTTGGACCTATACTGATTGGAGTTTAGAAACATGAGAGGTGATCGTATTGAGACAGTTAAGATTCTGAAGGGTCTTGACAGGATGTTTCCCCTCGTGGTGGAATCTGGAACTCGAGGACAGAGTTTCAAAATTAGGGATTTTCAATTTAAGATAGAAATGAGGAGGAATTTCTTCTCTCAGACAGTTGTTCATCTTTGGATTTTTATCTACAAGGAAGTCAAGGGTTATGGGGGGCAGGCAAGAAAGTGGGGTTGATGTCATGATCAGATCAGCCATGATCCTATTGAATGGCGGAGAAGGCTCGAGGGGCCAAATGGCCTCCTCCTGCTACTATTTCTGTTCTTATGATCTCATTGCAGCTTGTTCCAAATAGAGACAAAAGAGTGGAATTCCAGAGGAGAGGTAAGAGTAATTACCCTTGAGTGAGTGTGGCATCAAGGATCCCTAGCACAATTGAAATCAATGAGAATCAGGGGAAAATTGTCCACTTGTTGGAGTCATACCTAGCACAAAGCAAGATGATTATGGTTGGTGGAGGCCGATCATCTCAATCCAGGACATTGCCTCAGGAGTTTCTCAGGGTAGTGTCCTAGGCTCAACCATCCTCAGCTGTTTTATTAATGAGTTTCCCCTCAACTTAAGTCAGAAGTGGGAATGTTAGGTGATGATTCACAACTCCTCAGATACTGAAGCAGTCCTTGTCCGCAAGCCGCGAGACCTGAACAACATTCAGGCTTGAGCTGATAAGTGACAAGCGACTTGGTTGCCACAAAAGTGCCACGCAGTTAACATCTCCAATGAGAGAGAATCAAACCATCTACCTTTTAATACTCTGCAGCATTATCATCACTGAATCTCTCACCATCAACATCTTGGGGGTTACCATTGACCAGAAACTTAACTGGACCAGTCACATCTATGCTGCGGCTTTTAGCGTAGGTCAGAAATTGGGAATTCTGCAGCAAGTATCTCACCTCCTGACATGCCAAAGCCTGTCCATTGTCTACAAAGCACAAGTCAGGAGTGTGATGGAATACTCTCCACTTTTCTGGATAGCTGCAGCTCCAACAACACATAAAGAGCTCAATACCACCCAGGACAAAGCAGTCCTCTTCATCGGCACCTCACCCACCACTTTAAACATTCATTCCCTCCACCACCAGAGCACAGTGGCAGCAGTGTGTACCACCTACAAGATGCACTGCAGTAACTCGCTAAGGAACGTTCGACAGCACCATCCAAACCCGTGATCACTACCACCTCGAAGGACAAGGGCAGCAGATGCATGGGAACACCACCACCTGCAGGTTCACCTCCAAGTCACTCACCATCATGACATGGAACTATATCACCATTTCTTCACTGTTGCTGGGTCAAAATCCTGGAACTCCCTCCACAATTGCACTGTGGGTGTTCCTACACCACATTGACTGCAGCAGTTCAAGAAGGCAGCTCCCCACCACATTCTCAAGGGCAATTAGGGATGGGCAATAAATGCCAGCCTTGCCAGCGATACTCACACCCAAGAATGAATAAAAAACAAATCATTCTCCACAGATTCCCCACAATTCAGGCTTGGACATTTACTTCAGGAGCACAGAGCTTTATATAACTACAACATGAGTTCCAATCTTCAGATTCCATTAGCCTTTCACATTATTTTCTACCAGTCCACTAGCTTTTACTGATTCAGCACTCGGGTCTCTGCTTCTCCAGTTTCTAACATCTCACCCCTTATAAAAAAACACTCTGATCTCTCTTTCGTAGGTCCTAGATGACCGCACATTTTAAACTCCATCTGCCACAGCATTGCTCACTCACTTAATCTATCAAGAAGATTTGAAAATAAATTTCTTGCCAAAGGATAATGTTCTGCTTCTGCTCCCTCGCCGTTTGCTTTTCCCGTTAGTCTTTCATTTGGTGTAAATCCAGAGAAAGTAAAGATGGAAGGCAGGAGGGAGGGAAAAATCTTGCTCCTTTTCATGATCCCTATTTGATCTTCATTCCAGTCCAATTTGGGTGAAGAATTCCGATTGTCTGTCTCAATTTTAATAAAGGATAAACAATTCTGGAATCACCAGCGAGATATTGACAAGAACATGTTTCCAGGCCAACTTTCCACAAAAGCTCCCCCACAACAATGGACTGGACACTTCATAAACTAACGACAAAATTGGGATCCGAACCCACACATGCAAAGCAAAATGCATTAGCACGCCCCCGTCTTAATCTCTCGACCACCTTGTCAGCTGTTTGAACAGTACAGATCCTGGCTGTGTCGCCAGATGTGCAATGATGGAAATGCAGCTTCTGTAAGTAAATGAAATTTCCATCACGTCAGGTCATGGCCTGTTGGGGATGGAGCGGTGTGAAACATTTCCAGACCATGTCCAACACGTTTCTACTCAGTGTGAAAACCCACCACGGAAAGACTGGAACATACAATCATTTCATCACATCATGATTAACATCACTCAGACACCTGAACCATGAGGTCACTGACGAAGTCATGATGACCGAATTTCTCATGAAATGACAACTGAACTAACTGACTGGAAGATTTGCTTTAATTCCACATGATCAGAGAGGCACAGCCTCAGACCGACTTGGCAGATGAGTATTGATTGAATAATTTCTGTGTGAGGAATGTTCCAGCATCATCAACCAGGGGAACATGCTGACTGAGCTGTGTCTTCATCTTTTCTGGGCAGTCGGACAGTTCACCTTCATTCTGCTCTGATTCACTTTCCCAAAGCGGATCTCCAGATTCTCAAATCTGGGGACTGGGTTTTCTTATTTTGTTCCTTTTGATTTTTCTTGCTCCTGACTGACAAATATGTTCTAAACCTCGGATCAACCCTCCCCTTTGCGTCGTGTTACAGTCTTGGTTAAAAAAGACACAAAACGGCACAAACACTCTGAAACATACATCACGGTCACACTTTCCTTCAGTGAGATTAATGTTGAGCTGTTTTCCAGGTTAAATGCAACTGCAAACACATTGCTCTCTAAGAGATTGTAGGGGATTGAGTTGCCATTGAAATATTAGCACTGGACTTCTGTCCGAGCAGGAACAGCCATTTCAAACTCACATCCTTCACAAAAGCAACCACTGAGCTGTTTTCCTGTGTGAATAAAATTCATAAGAAAAGTTAAAAGTTCACAAGAAAACATATGTAAACGATTGACAGCTAAACTTTTGAAGCAAGGATATGAATCCAAGATTTTCTAATTATTAGACAAACACTCGAGCCAACGAAGCTACAGAGCCAGATCACAAATGCTGTGACAACTAAGGGCAGAGGAGGGCACTCTTTATTCTCATCCCACTTCTCCACAGGTCACAACATCTATTTTAACTTTTCCCACTTACTGAAACAATCAGTCATATACTCTATTTTTCCCAGAATAGAAGACACTGACCAGGTTTCTTTAATGAAGAACAAAATTATCCATTTATTGCAGAACAAGTTTTAACAAGTCATGAAATAAAGCATAAACACACAGGTGGAAATTTTAAAAGTTCCCTTTTCACCTTTACTTTTAAAGTCTATTTTAAAAATCTTCGAGCCACATGCGCACACACACATACACCTGTTTACAGAAAAGATAAAAGGGATTATTTTTTTTTATTTTTTTTAAATTTTGTTACAAACACAAAAAAAAACTCTTGGGCTGTTTACTTGCTCATTTTTGAAGAAAACATCAGATGAGATATGTTGCTCCAAAATTGGAATACAGTCTAACTTCTGAGTATACGTAGACTGGTCACTAGGGTATTTTAGAACAGTTCTTTTCAGAAGGCATTGAGAATTAATTTTAGCAGGCCTTCTTCAAAGACATGTAACAAGATGAATTAACACACTGGACTTCGCAGGATCTTTTAAAGATTTTCTGGAAAACAAGCTGGGTTGTGGTCTTCTCTCCTTCCTTGACACTTCTTCAGGCTAACTTTATCAGCTGCTCACTCCAGCAGGTAAAACACACTGACTCTACAACCAAAAGCTTGTGAGTTTTCTGCTGTCTTCGGTGTGCGCTGCTGCTGCCGAGCTTGTCCAATCAAGGGGCGTGAATGACTTCACTAACCACATCTCCCTGTTACCAGGGTTTCTGTTCTATATTTAACTTGAATCATGTGACAACCAGTAAACATAGTTGCCAAATTGGTTCTTTTGGTGCCCTCTTGAAAAAGAACTGGTCCTACATTTATTCAGTTTGATTATGACTTCTTCACAAATATTTTAACCAAAGAAACAGAATCCCTTCCAAAACATCATGTACTTTCCCTGAGCTACAGGTTATTGCAAGTCTCTCTGGCTGTGTTTATTTTAGGTGATTTTGTACTCAGGTTCTTTCTGAATCCATGTGTTTGCAGATCTTTGTGAATGAGAGATGTGGAGATATGCTTAAAAAATTTCCCTATAAATTATTCATATCTCCGTCTTTCCCCGAACTTTGTGCAAACACATTAATGAGGGAATCACACACATCAAGCCGTCAAACCTGTCCGCTAAACATTGAAAGGTGACAGTGTTTATTGTAACGGGATTCCATTTATTCAGACACATCTTGATGATTCACACATGTAATGTATTTGTATATTATATTCATGACATAATGGCGTAAATAAACACTTCCTTGCACTTGCCACGCTTGGTGAACATTTTCTCTGCTGATGCCCCTTGAATATATTAGAGAACATGGTGACGAGGTTGAGATAAAAGTCTGTAAATATAGGCAGCAAACAGCAGCAGGGACTGCAGTGAAGAAGATTTACGTGACATATTTGTGCTTATATTGGTGGGTGAAATAAGATACTAAACACACAGAATCCAACATTTGAGCTCGCGTATAAGATTGCTCTGTCTATGGAGATAGCATCAAAGAATGCTCAGGAATTTTATCCTATGCCAGTGATAGTAACACACTTCAGGGGAACTTAAAAAAAAAATGGTAAAATGGGCTTTCACATAACAGATGAAATTTTGCACAGAGAAGTGTGAAGTGATACAATTTGGAAGGAAGAATGAGGAGAGGCCATATAAATTAAACATGACAATTCTAAAGTGGGTGCAGGAGCAGAGAGACAATGTACACCAATTTTAGAAGGATTGAAAAGGTAACTCAGAGCAAACAGGACACTTGGATGTATTAATATAGGCATAGAGTAAAAACATATAAGTTATGCTAAACCTTTATAAAATGCTGGGAATGAATGGCCTCTTCCTGTACCTCCACAGAAAGCTTCCATTCCAGGTTTACATACACTCATCAGGATCACTCTCCACAGATCCTGCCACTCCAGGCTCGGACACCCACTTCAGGATCACTCTCCACAGATCCCGCCATTCCAGGTTCGGGCACCCACTTCAGGATCACTCTCAATACATCCCGCCGCTCCACTCGCGGATATCTCCCTCAGGATCCGATCAAAGAATGTTGCTTGTCACTTATCAGCTCAAGCCTGAATGTTGTTCAGGTCTTGCTGCTTGCAGGCACAGACTGCTTCAGTATCTGAGGAGTTGTGAATCATCAACGAACATTCCCACTTCTCACTTATGTTGAAGAGAAAGCCATCAATGAAACAGCTGAGGATGGTTGGGAACGGGCACTGCCCTGAGAAACTAAGAATCCAGTCATGAATGGTGGTGGACAATTAAATAACGAACCAGATGAGGAGGCTCCAAAAACATCCCTATCCTCAATGTTAGTGGAGCCGAGCACGTCAGTGCAAAAGATGAAGCTGAAGCATTTGAAACCATCTTCAGTCAGAAATTGCTCAGTGGATGATTCATCTCGGCCTCTTGAGGTCCCCAGCATCACAGCTTCCAGTTTTCAGCCAATTCGCTTCACTCCACATGATAGCAAGTAACAGCTGAAGTCACTCGATACAGCAAAGACTATGGGCCCTAACAACATCCCGGCTCTCGTACTGAAGACTTGTGCTCCAGAACTAGCTGCGCTCTCAGCCAAGCTGTTCCAGTCGAGCTACAACACAGGCATCTACTTGACAATGTGGAAAATTGCCCAGGTTTGCCCTGTCCGTAAAAATGCAGGACAAATGCAATCTGACCAATTGCCGCCCCATCAGTCTACTATTAATCATCAGCAAAGTGATGGAAGATGTCACCAACAGTGCTATCAAGCACCACACACTTAACAATAATCTGCTCATCGATGCTCAGTTTAGGTTCTGCCAGGGTCTCCAGCTCCAGGAAATAATTTGGCAGATAGAGTATAATGTGGGAAAATGTGAGGTTATCCAATTTGGTAGGAAGAATAGAACAGGAAAATATTATTTAAATTGTGAGAGATTACAGAATGCTGCGGTGTAGAAGGATCTGTGTGTCCTCGTACATGAATCACAAAAAGTTACCATGCAGGTACAGCAAATAATTAGGAAGGCAAATGGAATGTTACCCTTTATTGCAAGGGGGATGGAGTATAAAAGTAGAGAAGTGTTGCTACAAATGTACAGGGTGTTGGTGAAACCACACCTGGAGTACTGTGTACAGTTTTGGTCTCCTTATTTAAGGAGGGATATACTTGCATTGGAGGCAGTTCAGAGAAGGTTCACTAGATTTATTCCAGTGATGAAGGTGTTGTCGTATGAGGAAAGTTGAGCAGGTTGGATCGATACTCATTGGAGCTGAGAAAAATGAAAGGAGAACGTATTGAGACATATAAGATTCTGAGGGGATTTGACAGGGTAGATGCTGAGAGGATGTTTCCACTCGTGGTGGAATCTAGAACTAGGGGACACAGTTTCAGATTTAGGGGTTTTTCATTTAAGAAGGAATTTCTTCTCTAAGAGGGTCATTAATCTTTGGAATTCTCTACCGCAGAGAGCAGTGGCGGCTGGGTCATTGAATGTCTTCAAGATTTTTATCTACAAGAGAGCCAAGGGTTATGTGGGCAGGCAAGAAAGTGGGGTTGAGGTCATGATCAGGTCAGCCATGATCCTATTGAATGGCGGAGCAGGCTCGAGGGGCCAAATGGCCTACTGCTGCTACTAGTTCTTCTGATCTTCTGTTCTTATGACCTCATTGCAGCTTGGTCCAAACAGAGATGAAAGAGTGGAATTCCAGAGGAGAGGTGAGAGTGATTGCCCTTGAGTGAGTGTGGCATCAAGGATCCCTAGCAAAATTGAAGTCAATGGGAATCAGGGGGAAAACTCTCCACTTGCTGGAGTTGTACCTCGCACAAAACAAGATGGTTGTGGTTCGTGGAGGCCAATCATCTCAGCCCAGGACATTGCTTCAGTAGTTTCTCAGGGTAGTGTCATCGACCCAAACACCCTCAGCTGTTTCATTGACGACTTTCCCTTCAACATAAGTCAGAAGTGGGAATGTTAGGTGATGATTCACAACTCCTCAGTTGAACCATTCTGTGCCTACAAGCAGCAAGACCTGAACAATATTCAGGCTTGAGCTGATAAGTGACAAGCAACCTTCTGGCCACACAAGTGCCAAACAGTGAACATCTCCAATGAGAGAGAGACAAAAATCTACCTTTTGATATTCAGAGCATTATCATCGCTGAATCCCCCACCATCAATATGTTGGGGGTTACCATTGACCAGAAACTAAACTGGACCAGTCACATCTATGCTGCGGCTATAAGTGCAGGTCAGAGATGAGGAATTCTGCAGCAAGTATCTCACCTCCTGATACATCGAAACCTGTACACCATCTACAAGGCACAAGTCAGGAGTGTGATGGAATACATCCCACTCAACAACACTCAAGAAGCTCAATACCATCCAGGACAAAGCAGCCCACTTAATCGCCACCTAACCCACCACCTTAAACATTCACTCTCTCCACCACCAGTACACAGTGGCTGCAGTGTGTACCATCTCCATCTGCACTGCAGTAACTCGCGAAGTATCCTTCAACAGCACCTTTCAAACCCGTGACCTCTGCCACCTCGAAGGACAAGGGCAGCAGATGCATGGGAACTCGCCATCTGCAGGTCCCCCTCCAAGTCACTCACCATCCTGACTTGGAACTATATCGCCATTTCTTCACTGTTGTTGGGTCACAATCCTGGAACTCCCTCCCCAATGGCAGTGTGGGTGTTCCTGCACTACATGGACTGCAGCAGTTCAAGACGGCAGCTCACCACTACATTCTCAAGGGCAATTAGGGATGGATAATAAATGCTCGCCTGATCAGCGATACTCACATCCAAGAATGAATAAAAAACAAATCACTCTCCACAGATTCCCCACAATCTGGGCTTGGACATTCGCTTCAGGAGCACAGAGCTTTGTATAACTGCAACATGAGTTCCAAACTTTATATTCCATTCGCTTTTCACATTATTTTTTCCCAGTCCACTAGCTTTTAGTAATTCTGTATTCGGGTCTC